>NC_041393.1:654855293-654920097 GCF_002162155.2 Triticum dicoccoides
TGAGGAAGAAGAAGAGTGAGAGTGGGAGCATGTGGGAGGTAGGGGAAAGGGAAGAGAGGAGGGGGAGGGGGGGGGGGACGGTGGGGAAAAGGTGGAGGGTTGGTGCGGATTAGCGGTAGCGCGGGACGTAAAATGCGCCGCTGATAAGGAAGTAGCAGCAGCGCACTTTCGTCTAAAGCGCTACTGCTAACTGGGACAAAAAGTGTGTCCGATTTGAAAATTAGCAGCAACGACCTCAGAAAACCCGCGCTACTACTATAGCTTTAGCAGTAGCGCGGTTAGCGATACCGCGCTGCTACTAAATGGAGGTGAGGGGGCACTGTCGGTCGATATTTGTAGCAGCTAGTGTTACACAAAGCGCGCTACTGCTTAACACTTGTCAGTAGCGCGTTGTCCTCACCCGTGCTATTGCTAATTAGCAGCAGCGCTCCTTTTTGAGCAGCGCTGCTGCTAAGATTCTGTGTATAGGGTTTTCCCTAGTAGTGCATGCCTGTCTTGAATACGTAATACACACACATACCTCTCTAGGCCCCGCCAAATGCATCAACTACACATTCACACATGTTACATCACGTACCCCATTTATCTAAAAAGCCCTCTCTTCACGTTTATTTCTCATACAACATTCCTTTTGAATAAAGTGTGGCCAAAAAATTATTTTAGAGTTTCTACATATATACAACATTACAAAGTTATATGGAGGAGTACGAACGCTAATTTGCATTGCATTGTGCCCACAATGATATTTATTCCGCACTGTGAATTTGTATATTTTTATACTATATACAAAGTTAGTCATAATAAAGAGAAACGAAGAGCATCTCTCTCTATATCACATACCCCCCCTGTACGGCCCTTTCACGTATGCACACAAAACTATCTCCATGTCCTCTAAAAGTAAGACCCCAAAAAATTCACGCGTGTTTCATCTTTCTCTCGCGATATATGCAATGAAGATCATTGTATTTGAAGTCAAAGCACGATACATACATTGGACTTCATAATCCACTCATTACGGTCACCGTTTACGTTTAGTGGTTATTATACAGTCACGGGCTCACCGTACAACTTTGTATTTGATCATGACATGACTAGTTGACTAGTTGAACGCTCCACGTGGCACCTGATCTAGTGTTGCATCACATCATCTCACTAACATCATGCCCACCTGTCGACTTGTATCTACTCTACATATACACTATTATAAAATACTTAAAATACACTCTTATAAAAAACAGAGTTGGTGATGATGGTGTGCCTGCCATCCTGCAATATAGGCCGTCCGATTTATATCTGACGGATAGGAAAGAAACTATGGCAGTTTTGCAAAAAGGTACCCACACACCTCTCCCCATTTGCAAATAAGGCCTTCCCTCGTTCATCCTTTTCTCTCACAAGATAAACAAGTCATACAAATGCATCTTGATGTTACGTGCAACGCACGGGCATCTTGCTAGTAAGAATGAAAACAAACGACAAAAAAATATTTTGACGGTGGTGCGAAGTCATGACCGCGGGCACAATGGACAAGGTGGCCTTGTATTGGTATGCTGAGCCGTCTGTTTTAACACACAGGAGCTGGTGTGGTGATTACACACACACACACACACACGCATGCACACGAACTCCATCCACGCAACACTCACACAAACACATGCACCCATGCACGCACGCAACACTCACACGTACACACGCAGCCACACACGCACGCAACACTCACACACACACACACGCATGCATGCATGCACACACCAGTACACCACATGACCAACCACTACAAGAAATATGTCAACTTATGACCTTCTGTCAGTGACCCTGGAAGAATTGGTCATAGATTTATGACCATTTGAGACCAATTGGTCAAAAGCTGTTCGAGGGGCTCCAAACCCTAAACCATTGCGACCATTTTGGTCAGAAAGGTCATAATTTCCTTACATGAAATGGTCATAAAGCTAACAGTGCTAGTCCGCTGCCTTATTTCTAGTTGTTAACGACCAATATAGATGGTCATAGCCTTGTAAATTGTGGTGGGTTGCTATGACTAGGCGCCACCTCATCAGTTTTGCCTATGTGTCATGTCCATGTGGCAGTTTTTGCCCTAGGTTGTGAAGCAACCTATATTTATGTCATTCCCAAAATTCCCAAAAAAATCTCATAAATTCTTTGGGTCATATCTTCGTCAAATATGTAAAAACCTTCCTTGCCTAGTTCAAAAATAATTCAAAAATATTCATTTTCCTATTCTGTTCAGAGTAACAGTTTGTGAAGGAAGTACCACTTTGGCATGTCCAAATAGTATCCATTTTTTACAATGCTTTCCTATGCCCAAATAACCATCCTCCACCAAATGCCAGCTCAATCCATTCATTATTTTGAGCCGAGCTTCAACATTCGTATTTATGTCCAGTGTGGTGGTTTGCAAAGTAAGTACCACCTAGGCTCCTCCTTTTGAGCTGAAAATTTGTGAAAACGGTCTTCTTAGTAACTGATCATCCTCAGCCAAAACTCACGCCCATTAGCCATGTACATTTCCCGTACCGCTAATCAAACACTTGGTTGCTAATTCATGTTTGAGCATCGATTGGTCTCCTCGTGAGAATCTTATGTTGTAATTTTCTTCCTAGCACCAACCTGGGGAGTGCCCAACCCACTAGACATGCCTAGGCCGCCCAGAACACATGGCAACACCACGGTCACGCGGTGACCACGCGGCGGGCATGCGAGTTTACGCGCTCTAGAGTTGGGGCCCTCGACCACTGCCCAAACCTCGACGTATCGCCACCAAACCATGTATTTATGATTAAATAGGTCCTTATGTAACTAGAAATGATTTTTGGAAAAAATAAATAGCAAACTATGAGGCAGCTGCAGTTCAAATTTGACCCGCTTCTAGCTGAATCGGCAGAAATTTGTCTTTTTCACGAGAGGTGGATCAAATTTTTTTACACCAGACCATTTTGTCAATTGTGCATTAAATATGGCCTAGTATTTTATAAAAATGATTTGGTCCAATTTTGCAACAATTATTTGGTAGTTCCTTCACAAAAAAACCTCCTTTCGGGCACTCAAAATATGGAAAATGGTTTTTTCGTCCAACGAAAATGAGAACTTCCTTAGGCAACATTGTTTGCCATTCCAATATGCACCCTTGTGCATAGTATGAGATCATTTGAACAAACTATGCCATGAATGTGGCCATAAGATTGATCATTTGGCTTGAAAGCCATGAATCTTCACACTTGATAGCTCATTTCTGAGAACACTTTTTTAAAATAATTACCGTATTACAAGTTTGTTATTTTTCCTGGAAACTTGGTCACATATAATGACACAATGCGAAGGTTTTCCAATTTTTTGATTTTTTTTGAATATTTTATGCCCGTTTCAAAATGCGGTCAAAACGGCGGCTTGACCGTTCCTAGCTAGTGGTTGAATCTTGGAAAACTTTTGGTGTTTCTCTGATTAAATAGATACTTATGTACCTAGAAATGATTTAAAAAATAAATAAATAGCAAACTATGAGGCAACTGCAGTTCAAATTTGACCCGCTTCCATCTGAATCGGGGGAAATTTGTCTTTTTCACGAGAGGTAGATCAAAACTTTTTTCACCCAACCATTTTGTCAATTGTGCATTAAATATGTCCTAGTATTTTATAAAAATGATTTGTTCCAATTTTTCAACAATTATTTGGTAGTTCCTTCACAAAAAAACCTCCTTTCAGGCACTCGGAAAATGAAAAATGGTTTTTTCGTCCAACGAAAATGAAAACTTCCTTAGGCAACATTGTTTGCCATTCCAATATGCACCCTTGTGCGTAGTATGAGATCATTTGAACAAACTATGCCATGAATGTGGCCATAAGATTGATCATTTGGCTTGAAAGCCATGAATCTTCACACTTGATAGCTCGTTTCTGAGAACACTTTTTTAAAATAATTACCGTATTACAAGTTTGTTATTTGTCCTGGGAACTTGGCAAAGTATAATGACACAATGCGAAGGTTTCTTAATTTTTTGAATTTTTTTGAATTTTTTATGCCCGTTTCAAAATGCGGTCAAAACGGCGGGAATGACCGTTCCTAGCTAGTGGTTGAATCTTGGAATTTTCTTGGCGTTTCTCTGATTAAATAGGTACTTATGTACCTAGAAATGATTTTTGGAAAAAATAAATAGCAAACTATGAGGCACCTACAGTTCAAATTTGACCCGCTTCCAGCTGAATCGGCGGGAATTTGTCTTTTTCACCAGAGGTGGATCAAAACCTTTTTCACGCAACCATTTTGTCAATTGTGCATTAAATATGTCCTAGTATTTTAGAAAATTGATTTGGTCCAATTTTGCAACAATTATTTGGTAGTTCCTTCACAAAAAAACCTCCTTTCGGGCACTCGGAAAATGGAAAATGGTTTTTTCATCCAAAGAAAATGAAAACTTCCTTAGGCAACATTGTTTGCCATTCCAAGATGCACCCTTGTGCACAATATGAGATCATTTGAACAAACTTTGCCATGAATGTGGCCATAAGATTGATCATTTGGTTTGAAAGCCATTGATCTCCACACGTGATAGCTCGTTTCTGAGAACACTTTTTAAAAATAATTGCCGTATTACAAGTTTGTTATTTTTCCTGGGAACTTGGCCACATATAATGACACAATGCGAAGGTTTGCTAATTTTTTGAATTTTTTTGAATTTTTTATGCCCGTTTCAAAATGCGGTCAAAACGGCGGGAATGACCGTTCCTAGCTAGTGGTTGAATCTTGGAATTTTTTTGGCGTTTCTCTGATTAAATAGGTACTTATGTACCTAGAAATGATTTTTGGAAAAAATAAATAGCAAACTATGAGGCACCTACAGTTCAAATTTGACCCGCTTCCAACTGAATCGGTGGGAATTTGTCTTTTTCACCAGAGGTGGATCAAAACTTTTTTCACCAAACCATTTTGTCAATTGTGCATTAAATATGTCCTCGTATTTTATAAAATTGATTTGGTCCATTTTTGCAACAATTAGTTGGTAGGTCCTTCACAAAAAAACCTCCTTTTGGGCACTCGAAAAATGAAAAATGAATTTTCCGTGCAAAGAAAATGAAAACTTCCTTAGACAACATTGTTTGGAATTCCAAGATGCACCCTTGTGCACAATATGAGATCATTTAAACAAACTATGCCATTCCAAAATGCACCCTTGTGCGAAAAACACAAGAGAAACAAATAGAAAAACACAACTACATAAGCTTGAAAAAGTATTTGATGTGCTCCACATGTGCTATGATTGTGAATTATAAAATTGATGTGCTCCAAATTTGCAACCAATATTTGCTAGGTTCTTTATAAAAATATCATTTTGGACACTCGAAAAATGATTCTCTTACAAAAAACTCATATCTTAGAGCACTTTTTTAATGATATTAACAATATTCCAAGTTTGTTATTTTTACTGAAAAGTAGTTCATATTTGGTGACACAATGCGAAGGTTTTTATTTCCATATTTTTATAAATTTCTTAGGTAGTCAAATAACAGACATGATTCAAAATCTTATTTTCAATCGATTATGACCAATTTAAATGGTCTTAACATCATCAAAGGGGATACTCTATTCTGATTGGTCTAAAATCAGCTCACGCGGATCATGGCTTAAGCACCGTCGGATGCGCCCGGATCCAACGGCAGCCCACACCCCCGTCGTCTCTCTCACCCCCTCCCGAATCACCCTCGTCCTCGTGCACCCACCCACCCACCCACGAAACCCTTCTCCCAATCGCCGCCGCCGCCTAGATCCAATCCAAGTCAGAGCCCCCGGCCTCCTCCCTCCTTTCCTGCGCGCGTCGGCCACCTCCCTCCGGCGGAGCTCGACCCCCACCCCCCAAGCGCCGCTGCTCCACCCTCTCCCGCGCCCCTTGATCCCAGATCCCCATCTCCAAGTCACCCTCTCCCTCCCTCAGATCTCGATCCGCCGCCGCCCACCATCGACGACCCTCACCATAGACGAGATCGAGCTCCTCCCTCCCTCCCGTTCTCCCCTAGCCTTATCCACTCCGAGCCAACCAACCACCCACAGAGAGTTCCACGGTTGGTTTAGGGTAGCAGCAGAGATGCTGTGGTCCAGATCGTGGGGTGGTGACCCGGCGGCCGGAGAGCGGACTGCTGGATGTCGCTCCGGCTGCTCTCTCTCCGTCAGCGCCACTCCTCCGCCCCACGGTGGCGACCCGAAGCCGGCGCCGACGGACGGCACGGTCCGCGATGCGTCCATGGGAGTCGACATCCAGGACCGAGGACGCGGGCTGCACAGGCATGGCATTCCGGTGGAGGTGAGCCGGCCCACGGCAGCCGATGGGTTCGAGGAGGCGAGCATGGCGCGCGACGGGTACCACCTGCTTCCTCCACTGCCACGCCACCCATTGCTGATGTGGGGTCAGATGGCGTCCGCGCGGGCAGGGTCCGGGCAGTCGGTAGCGTTCTGCCTCCCAGCGGTGAACGGGCTGGTGGCGTCGGCACCGACTGGAGGGCGAGCAGGCGGCGGCTCGCCATCAAGGTCACCCCACCCCCTCTTCGATCTGCTCTTCCTCCTTTCCCTTCCCTTCCCTAACGCGTGCCATTTTCTTCCTCATGCAGGCAGGAGGCCGGCAACATGGTGGTGATGACACCAGCGTTCAGCGCGGACAATCCCTGCTCGATTCGGCCAAGCTCGAGATACACCCATCCCTCAGCTGTGCTGCTTTTCCCCGACTTAGGTAAGGCACTCAAAGCCGTCTTCCACTCTCTCTGCTCGAGCTCGCCAGGAACACCTAACTAGACTACATCAAGAAGGTCCTCGGCGAGCAGGAGCAACACATGGTCAATTGCTTAGGCCAAGACATCTTACACTGTTTGCCTAGCTAGGTGTACAACACATTGCTAATTGTGTGCAAGTTCAGTAAAATATTGCTGGATCTGCTGGACTGAACTGCATCCACGTACATAGTCAAGACAAACCCTTGACCGCCCACAGAAGAAGTGCAAAAAAATTACATGAACAACCCAGATCCAGTGACACATTGCATTACGCCAGTCTTGATGTGCAATCATATAATATACTCCAAGCATCACACGGTACACTGCAAAATGGTCTATACTCTTTTCTGAACTAGGGGACTCTGACTGAAGTGGGCTAACTGAAACCGATTTCCGTTGCCATCATACAACATGTGGTCTATACTCTTTTCTGAACTCAGTGACTCAGACTGAAGTGGTGCTAACTGAAACTGATTTCCACTGTGTTTCAGGCGCTGAGCAACGGGAGATATAAGAGAGTGTGGCACCGCACCGTGGTGAACTCGGACAGGCCGAGGATGTCCATCGCCTCCTTCCTCTGCGCCATGGTGCTGCTTCTCCCCGACTTAGGTAAGGCAATCAAAGCCGCCATGGGCACACCCTGTTGTCTTAGGTTTCGTCTGGTTAACCATCGGTGTTAATTACTGCTGCTCATGAGCCTTGTAGTATCATTAGTGATTCTGGGAATTTATGTACTGATGTGCTGCTACTTTTGGAATTATTGCCTGGTGTATGTTTGAACAGTACTGATGCGTTTGCAGTGCGTGAGTGTTTTTCTTTTTCTTTTTTGACATCTTGTTTGTGGTGCCTGAATCTATACTGCTCTGCTTGGTTATCGTATAGTCTAGTAGTATATATCCATTTGCTGTTACTGGATTCCATGTCTAGTGTTTTTTACTGTTCAGATGCTTTCATCCATTCCGGCTGTACTTTATGTGCATACTTATTCTACTAGCAAATTCTCTGTAAGAAGTAGTTCAGGCTGCTGTGATGCGAAAATGAGACATATGTGGCATTGCCATTTTTTAAGCTTGCATGCTGTAGCTAATTTACCTGTTGATCAAATATACACATCCATATCCCTGCAAGTAATATTTACATCCCTGCATATCATCCATTGTGATTGTACTTTATGTGCATAGTTAGCATGTCCGTATAGTGGCACCACCGCAGTAGCAGGTAGCATGTCCATATCCACCTCCCTCTCCCTCTGCTCCCAATCCTTTTTATTAGAATATACTGTGTACATTCTGAACCCCATAATGTGACACAAGTATATGCACATGCTATGGTTTAAGTGTTGCTAGTGTATGGTAAATAGGTTGAGCACCCACCGCTATTTGATGCTATTTTGTTTACGATTCTGTTCCTCTATGCATGTAATCTCCAGATCATGCTCAAGCATACACACACAGTTGATTTGCATGGAACGATTACTACTAACTAAAGAAGGAAGCAGACTTCTTCACATAAAGGAAGACGTCTGTTTTAGTAATATAAACAAATAAAAAAAGATTGTTTGCATACAATTAGATCATTCTCACTTATTAGTTGATGAGTTCAAAGTATGTAGAATTTTTAGTTCTCTGGTTATATTATAGTCAGAATTATACTGTGTGCATGATTTTATCCATTGCTAGTACTATGGATAGAGCTTTGTGTGTAATCTGGAGTTGTTCTTGTTATTGTTCTATCCATTTTATTGTTCTATCCATTTTATTATACTGTGTGCATGATTGTTCCATTGCTGTTGCATGATTTTATCCACTGTTCGCTCCAAACTGGGAGCTTGTTCTATATTATTCTATAATGAATTAGCTAATAATCTGGAGTTGTTCTTGTTATTGATTGCTGGTACTATGGATAGAGCTTTATGTGTTTATCATTCTATAATGAATTGTCCTTTACTCCATTTTACTCCAGTTTTTCTAATTCTTAGCTGATTCATGTAACAGGGCGATCATGGAAGGCATGCAGTCGTTCTGTTAGCCCAGTCCTGACTATGGCCGTCCAGTGAATCCGGCATTTGATCTCTATCGAAGGATCTCCATGTTGAAGAAGAAAACACTTGTAGAGCTTGTAACATTACTTGGAGAGCTTGTAAAGTACTATAGAGCTTTGCATTTGTAGAGCTTGCAAAGCATTGTATATGTTGAGCTTGTATTACGTGTCATTTGTAGAGCTTATAGTGAATCTGGCTATGGTTATTTGAATTATTATGTGTGCTTTCTGCTTGCCTATTTAAATACCGGTTATTTTCTTACTATGGAATTCAAATATAATGTCAAATTGAAATATGAAGAATCTGAGCCTAATAGCTAGGACCCATTTATCAGAACCTGACAAGTGGGACTTGTTTGACTAATGGACCCATTTCATAAAAAAAAGAAAACTAAAACTGCTGGTACAAAAAGGCCTTGGCCCAGAAAATAAAAAGGTCGAATTGTAGGGCTTGGCCCGTGTAGTTCACCAAAATTAATATGAGAAAAAAACACAAATAGGCCGAATTAATGGGCTAGGCCCATGTAGAAAACCGAATTGGACCGGGCTGAATCTTGTGCCACATCAGCTTGCCACGCTGGATGCCTACGTGGCCTGGGGAGGTTGCTAGTGACCAAAACGCCACAGTAGGAATATTTTGGTCATAAACGTCTTTGACCATTCCAGAAGAAAGGTCGCTATAGTCAGTTTACGACGCCCAGCTTTTGACCTTCTGTTTTGGTCACAAAAAAGTCATAAATGGAAATTTGTGACCTTTCAGTGACCAATAGTGGTGGTCATAAGTTGACATATTTCTTGTAGTGAACACACACTCTCACGCTCAAGTGCTCAACCTACACGTGCATGCGCACACATCAGGCCCTGACAGACACATACACAACCAGGTGATTCCAGCGCACGGGTTGGAGCCTTGTCGCGCCTGCGTAAATTTGTGTTTATATGACCTTTTCCCTATGCGAACTGACAGGTGGGACCCACAAGGAACATGGTCAATTTAACTAGTCAACATGGCGCCACGCAGACTATTTGGCCGGTCAACAGAGTGCAATCTGATGCTGAACTGTGAGCAAGTGACCGGATAATCACCGCAAAACGTATATAGTGACCGTAATCAGCTTATTCTGAAGTTTGGTGACCGTACTACGCTTTTCTCTCTATAGGCCCTCCAAAACTACATCTCTACACGTTCTCGCATGTTACATCTAACAACTATGCAATACAGCACTACTACTACACTCTAACACAATAAATCATATGTGTTTTTAGTTTTACTAGATATCATATTGTTACTTAAATTATTCAGTTTGCATACATTAAAATTGCCTTTGAAATGTATGGCCAGTATCATCTACCGCGCGGGAAAAATCCTGCCCTTTCCTATTTAATCGGGTTTGTATCGATGGATCATGCAAAACAGCAAAACTATAGTACTATACAGTACAAGTGACAGTTCACTGGGCCGTCGTGTCGTCTACTCCTCCGTCGTAAGAGTGGAGTGCTCACTTTCATAAATCTTCAAGTCCCTTTCGCCGACATGTGGGACATCAAGCTACCGAGTCCACGTGCCATACCGGAATACAGTGTAGAGCAGCCGGGGTGAAGCACCCCAGTCATGGCGTCGACGTAGTAATGAGCAATGAGGCGTCAAATCACAAAGCCGCACCTTTCCCGCAGTTAAGTTGGAGGGACGAGGTAATAATGGTAAAAAAAGAAGTTGGAGGGACAATGCAACCATCATTTCACTCGTTGCTGAATCCGCTTCTCCCTCATCTTCTTCAACTTAACCACGTGTTGCTTCTGCCGTTGTTCTGCCTCATGTGGGACGCGGATCAGCTTGGTCGCTTCTCCCTCATCTTGTTCAACTTAACCACGTGTTGCTTCTGCCGTTGTTCTGCCTCATGTGGGACACGGATGAGCTTGGTAAAGCACTGACACGTGGGACCGCATGTTAGCAAACCGCCAGGAAAACGTCCTCCGAAAATAAGAAACCTCCCCCGCCATCCGCGCAGCAAAATCACCTCCTTTTTACTAATCTTTGATTCTATAATTTTTTAGATCAATATAATTGAGATTTGTATAGATAGCACACAGGAGCAAAACCAAGTGGTACAGTTAAGGGCATCCACAATGTGTAGCCAAATGTGAAAATAGCTTTTGGCATCGTGGGAACCATTGTGGACGGCGTTGCCAAAGCCAAAAAGATGGAACTGAAGCTCCCTGATTGATTGATTGAAGGAATAGAAAAATGCAACGTCTCTCCTCTTTCTCCCATGCTTGGACGCATGTAGGAGTAGTACAGTATAGAGCACAAAGTCTACTCCCCTGTCCCTTCTATCACAAATCACAAAGCAGTGAGGCGTCAAATCACAAAGCACGGACGAAGCAACTATCATTTCACTCTTCGCTGACTCCGCTTCTCCATTGTCTTCTTCGAGAAACCATCTCACCGCACTAGTACTCCTAGTAGTAGTACTAGTAAAGGACTTCTTGGATGCAAATAAGGTGGTTGTCTCGGCTTGCAGGCGGCACTTGCGAACAACTTACCGTGGTCTCCCTCAATGGTGTTCTCCGTCGAACGCACTTTGCCAAACCACAAAAAAAAGTCGTCGACGTCACCACAATGGGTAAGGAATTCAAATATAGTTACTACCTCCATTTTTTTGTACACAAGGCCAGTATATCAAAATTACAATTTGCAAAGGGCCACTAACACTAATCGAGGCAAAATTGATGGGGTTAGCAACCAAGGACATTAATATCCCCTGCATGCATGCGGAAGTGAGAAGATTCGTTTGCATGGCGCTGCATTAATCAAGCGATGAGGAGTGAGATGGTTAGCTCTTTGGTCTTTCGAGAAAAAAATACGCATTAATTGACACGTGAAACGAGGATTTGTATCGTAGGAACACCCCACCTTTATTTTTTAACACTAGTACTCCTAGTACGTACTACCTCCGTCCTAGTTTATAGGTCCCTTTTATAGTTTGTGCCAAATTTTGACTAAAGATTTAACTAACAAAATGTTAATGCATGTCAAGAAAAATTATCTCATTGGATTCGTATTTGAACATAGTTTTGAAAAATATAATGTTTGGTGACGTGCGTGAACATTTTCTTAGTTTAATCTATGGTTAAAATTTGGCACGAAATAAAATGGGGACCAATAAACCCGGACAGAGGTAGTACGTACTTATCCTGTTTGGGTCTAGGCCTTGCATTGCCAAACTTCGCCACACATTTTTGCCAAGCTTGCCTAAAGTTCTCAAAATGAGAAGGAGGTACACTTGCGCACGGCTGTCGCGGTCGCACCGCACCCTCACACGGTCGCTCCTGCATGCCGCGGTCGCACCGCACCCTCACACTTCGCTCCTGCATGCCACAAACCCAACCAAGGGAACACACCCTCACTGACACGTGCTGTCGCATGTGAACAAACCAAACTCAGCCATCCTATCGCTAACACATAATTTTCGTTCATAGAGTATGTTTATCCAACCGGAGTATCCGTACGGCCCGTGCGGTGGTCTGTTGGGGAAGAAGAAGAGGTGAGGAAGAAGGAAAGAAGGGTTAGGAGACGTAGGATATTCATCCAACCGCCTGAAATGGTAGACTCATGCGACTTGCGTAACAAATAGTATGTTTTTACACAGCAAAAGATCCAAAATAATAGAAACAACAACATAAAAAAAACCATCACTGCTCGCGGAAAGAGACGGCCTTGTCATCTTTGGCTGTCGGCGCGAACCAGCCGTCGCTGCTGATGTGTGTCTCTGCACCGTGGTTGTCCTCGGCCTCCAGCTACTCGTTCAAGCGGAGCGTGCAGGCGCTCTGCACGGACGAGATCACAACCCGGTTCAAGTCGAGGACGTCCGGTTCCGCCTACAGGAGGGCCTCGATGGCAGCGGCATCCGCGCGCTCCACGTCGAGTCGAGCCTCCGCCGCCCAGTTCAAGTCCAAGACTTCCGGTTCCGCCTGCAGGAGGGCGTCGATGAGAGCGGCATCCGCGCAGTCCGCGTCGAGTCGAGCCACTGCCGCCCGGTTCAAGTCCAGGACTTCCGGTTCCGCCCGCAGGAGGGTGTCGATGAGAGTGGCATCCTTGCCCTCTGGGTCGAGTCGAGCCTCTGCCGCCCGATTCATGTCCAGGACGTCCGGTTCCGCCTGCAGGAGGGCCTCGATGGCAGCGGCATCCGCGCGCTCCACCTCAAGTTGAGCCTCCACCGCCCGGTTCACATCCACGACATCCGGTTTCGCCTGCAGGAGAGACTCGATGGCAGCGGCATGCACGCGCTCCGTGTCGACTTGAGCCTCTGCCTCCCGGTCCTCCTTTAGTATCGCCATGTTAAACCGCTGGTCCGCCTGCACCATGGGGGACTCAGACGCCAGCACGAAGTCGACTCCATCGTCGCATACCCATCAGGGGCCTTCTGCGCCGTGACCTCCGTAGTGAACATTGGATCGGCTTCCTCCTCCTCGTAGCTTGGCTCCAGAGAACTCGGGGATTGGCCCGCCGCAAAGCGAGCTTGGGAACGGAGGTCTGTGGCGCCGACCGCCGCCGCGATTTCTGCGCGGTGCTCAGGCGTCAGCATCTTGTAGTAAGTGATCTTGCGGCGCACCATGGCTTTCTGGCGAACTAGGGGCTTGATGCGGGCTAGGGGATCGAAAGGTGGGGGAATGGGGTGGAGATTTGGTGTGGTTTTAGGGCAGTGGCTGGCGTAGGCCGAGCAACGAAGGTTCTGGTGTGAATAGTGGTTCCGGTGATGGCTGGTCAATCGGTTTTGACTGTACATCGCTCTTGTCGCGTTTGCGTTGCAGCCCGGCACGCTGGACCCTCCACGCCGCTCACCGAATGGAACGCGCTTCGTGTTGTATTTTCGCTCGCTTGTGGGACCGCAGTTGAGAGCAAACCAACGTCCCTCCCCCTCCCCCGCCCGTGTTATTTATTATACCACTACTCCCTCCGTTTTATGCGGAGTAAATAAAAACAGAGGGAGTATACTACGGATGAGCATCCCCTGACGTGGCGGAACCCATTGAGTAACTGACATACGGGGCCTAGCAAGCATGGGGTCCGCCAGTAAGTGACCGAAAGGGAGGGGAGGGCAGGGATACCTACGTTAGAGGATCCACTTCCACTATACTACTTTGACCAAATGTTAGAGTAATAATATATGACATGCAACTTACACAAATGTTAGAGTAATAATATATGACATGCAAGTTACACAAAGCATATAGGGTCTAATGCGTTTTTCGAGGCTAACTTTGACCAAATGTTAGAGTAATAATATATGACATGCAACTTACACAAAGCATATGGTCAATTTCGTATGTGAAAGGAGTTTCCAATGATATAATTTTCACATTATACATCTCATGTACTCCCTCCGTCTAGGTGTGTAAGTCATCTTCCGAAAACCAAATAATCCCAAAACACGTAGGCGCGGTGCATTAACTTCTACCTCGTTTCTTGTTTCTTGACATATGAACCAATAAGAGATGAGGGTGCATGTGCATGCTTTTAATGACCTGAGACTATCAAACATGACATGAAGTGGTTAGTTCATTGCATGCGATACTATTAATTAGCAAATAAACATTAATGTCTCTCGTTTTCCCCTCCTCCTTGGTCACGGTGCACAGCCTAAGAGTACTCACCTATGTGAAAGGAGTACTATTAATCTTGTCAATAGTCAAATTGGAAACCATCTCGAGTACAAATCTAGGAGTACGTACAAATCTAACAATATTGATTGGGCGTTGTTGAATGTTGATACCTTTTTTATCATATAAGAGATACTTTGACTACACATAAATCTTATATGTAAGGTAGAAAGGATAGGAAGGAGTATATTGTACATTCAAAAACGAAACGAACATTGAATACCCTTTATATATGATTTGCGGATGCTATGATCACTGGTTCAAAATTTTGAATCCGCCTTAGGTATCACGTGCCCCAACTCGTTCCCTCTCGATTTCATCTCGGGGTCCGGAGATCTATTGAAAGAGGACTAGGGTGGGTACATGCGAATGATACTCGGCGGAATGTTCAAATGAGGCATGCGGGAGGATGGACTCGACTGGAGGGCGACATGATCGATGGAGAAGAGGGTTGGAGAGGAATGAGAAATAAGCAAACGCCACATGATTACACTTGAATGGCTCAAATAAACAATAAGTTGTCTCGCTTGGCCTACATAGTGAAAGGCCTAATGCGCAACGCGGAGCACTCACGCTCGAATATGGCCGGGAAAACAGGGAAACCGACATGTGGGGCACACCCGTCGGGACGACGTAGCGCAGACTAGTCCAATGGAGGAGCTGGCCCATGACCTCCTTGCCACCGACAACCGTTCATGTGTGTCTTTGGGGCCAACAACGGGGCGCAGCTCCAGCACCGCCTCTGGACACGCGGTCGCGGTGAGCGACACGCTCATATCGTCGATAGACAAGGTCGGTTTCAGTGTGCCGAGGGTGGCATTTGTGCTGTGGCACGACCAACAGTATGTTTGGTTTGTGACCAAGGTTGCCCCATCAAAGCATTGGGTAGACAAAATTTTGGTTGAGGTATTGGTTGGCCATGATTTGGCCGACATTTGCAAGAAAAATGAACTAGAGTTGGCTAGAGTTCATTGGCATGCCAAAGAAATGGCAACCATCCAAACAAAGACCAATCTTTGGGTCATGACTAAATTTTTGGTAAGGTGCACTTTGGCCCCAATCCAAACACACCCCAACACCCGGCTCGTCGCAGATGCATGGGGCGCCGTGACGCATCCGCGGAGTGGTGTAGCGCGGCCAACTGCATCCTCTGGACCTGAGACCATGCCGGGTCGTCTTGCTTTTTCAATGACATGCGGGGATCGCATTTGAGCAAAGGGCATCTCCAACGTTGCCACGACCGCAGCTGACTACCCTGGCACACCAAAGCCCTCGTCCCTCGCGCCGTCGCGCGGTGCGTTCCCAGCCGGCACCAGCTACCCGCATGCATGTTGTCCATTCGTATGTCGTTGTTAAGAGGCTCGGTGCCCGAGGAACCAACTCCGGCGACTTAATGACGTACCCGGACGCTTGGCCTCACCGGAATGCACTACTTAAAGCGGCAACGCCCAGCTAACCTCCACACCACAGCGCATCGTCCTCCTACCTGACACCACATCCGCCATGACCGCAAGTGCGAACGCTCTGCGGGAGAGCTTGTCTTCGGGGATGAAGCTCGAGGTCGCCGCCCTCGCTCAAGTCGCCTCTCGCGATGCAATAGCGGTGTAGCCGGACGCGGACGCGACCGCACAAGCGGTGGCCACGCTGGCGGCCGACGACGGGAGCACCGTCAGCCTCGCGTCCTACTTGCCGCCGTCCAACATCCGGCACTGCCGAGGTCGGGGACTCCTCCGAGGATGAGTAGGGCATGGGAGGCGGCAGGGCATGGTGTGCCAACTGGCTGGTCCGTATCCTGTGTTCTACACTTCCTCACCGGAGACCGCACCTTCACTTCACGGGTCTTGAACCCCGCCCCCGTACATAGAGATCACAGATGGAGGACGTCGGTCACCGTCGTAGAATAGGTTTAGGGTCGGGTTTCTTTTTTTTTGTCTTATAAAAGTTCGAAATGTAATGAAAATCTACCGTGTTTGCATTAATCTCGGCCGATGTATATGAACTTTCACAATAATATACATATTGTAGGAGTACTAGTGCATAGAAGATCAAGATCTTGTGGGAGAAAAGGATGAACGAGGGAAAGCCTTATCTGCAAATGTGGAGAGGAGTGCGGGTAAATTGTCATAGTTTCCTTCTTATCCGTTAGATATAGATCGGACGACCTATATTGCAGGATGACAGGCACACCATCATCATGAACTCTGCTTTTTATTGAACCGAGACAAATCTAAAAAACCCAACTAAGCCAACCTCCCAGCATATCGCGCGGGAAAAGACCCGGCCACACCGTTTTATTCAGGATTACCGCATTACTAGTAGTAGTATCGATGGATCGCGCGAAGCAACATTTTTTGAGGGGGTGAAGCACCTAGTTTAAAAGGAAAAAAGGTGGTACACTCAAAGCACTCCTGTCGCGGTCACATTGCACCCCACACACGTTCGGTCCTGCACACGGCTCACGCAAATGGAACGCGCTTCGGCTTGCCTCTTCACTGACACGTGGGACTGCACTTGGAGAAACCGACCATGCGCCAAACTCCCCCCGCCCACCGCGCGAAAATCATCCTCCCCCCCAACAAAAATTCCCCCCAAATTCGATTCAACCGCCCTTTGGCCAAATATTCCCCAAACCCCCCTCCCCCCCGTCCCCCCTCCACTCCATTCGCTCCGCCAAAGCCGCCCTCCCTGCTGCACCGATACGTCGGCGCCGTGGTTCGTCGAGGGGACGCTCGGCGATCCTCTCGCTCCCACAATACGCTCTCGTAGACTGCCGTCCTCTAGCCGTGCCGCCACCTCTGGCTACGTTCTTGTGGAGGCGCACGGCGGTCAGTGCCGCCACCGCTGGCGACGTTCGTGTGGAGACGCATGGCGGTCAACTTCTCCCACGGTACGCGCATTCTAGACTGAGGCCCCGTTCATGTCGGTGTAGCGCTGAATGTTAGCTGATAGACACTGTTAATCTCACTGTTTGCCGAAGTAGTTTACTGTCAATATGCTCTGCTTAAGAAGCTTCCTTGCCCTGTTCTGCACTCAATCTACTTAGCTGAGATGGCATGCCAAGGCCGATTAGTTGCTAAAATATCCTGCCATATATTTATTGTGACGTAGATTGCCATGGTCTAGTAGCCAATCTGTTAGGTGAAATAGCTCTACACCGTTTTATACTCGATCTTTGTTGCTGCGATGGCCTTCGATAGTTCGATGGCTGTGTGCTCGGGCTCATTGACTGCTGAAACAGCCTGCCATAATTTAGCACTCAAATCTGTTTGCTGAATTAGCTTTACATATATTTCGTTACTTAGATCTGCTCGTGCAAATATCTTGCCATAGCTTTAGACATCAACCTAGGTATTTTTTTTTTGGACTTCATAAAAAAGCATATATGTTTTTCCTGTAATATCTAGTAGAAGAACTAATTTGTATGTCTAACAGATGGACATGACTTGGATAACTTCTGCTCGAAGATTCTTTGCTGCATGTGTCGAGGGGGTTGAAAACTTCATGAACTTTATCAGAGTTGTATGAATTCAGTTACAAGACCCCAGTCAACTGTGCAAAATCATCTACACTTGTATGGGATGTCGGTCACATATACTAGGTGGGTTCATCATGGTGAAGCTATGAACGTCAATGTTATTGACTACGTGGAAGCAGCAGATCACCATCTTGATCTGCCTGATGCTCAGGTGGAAGAGGAGGAGGAGGTGGTGGTGGCGGAGCCAGTGAGTTTGGCCAACATTGAAACAATGCTACGAAATGCTTGTGCATTCCGTGAACTTTCACCTGCAGAAGAAAAATGGTGGGCCCGCATGTTGGAACAATGCAACGTTGCTGTCACCCCAGGAAATAAGCTGTCAGTATTCTCAGCTATGGTCACCTTTCTTCAGGTGAAGACATCTGAGCGGATGACCAACAAATCATTCGATGCGATGTTGGCTGCTTTCCGCAAATCTTTCCCAGATGCGTCTGAGCTAGCACACACCTACAGTAAAATGAAGAATTTCCTTCGTGCAGTTGGAATTGGATATTATGATCCATGTTTGTAAGAATAATTGTGTTCTGCTCCGGAAGGATTATGCCAACTTAAGTGAATGCCCGAAATGCAAATCATCAAGATGGAAAGATGGCGATGCTGTGAAGAGGGTTCCTCATAATGTTCTGAGACATTTTCCAATTACACCAAGATTGCAGAGGTTGTTTCATGATGCTGAAACAAGAGAGGATGTACTGTGGCATTCTAGGAACCAGGAGTACAGAGATCAGAATGTAATGAGCCATCCATCTCATGGTAGTGAGTGGAAAAGCTTCAATGATAAACACAAAGAGTTTGCTGCTGACCTGAAAACATTAGACTTGGCTTAGCTTCAGATGGATTTAACCCATTTGGCCACCAGAGCGCCACATATAGCATGTGACCAGTGCTTGTTATCCCTTACAACATGCCTCCAAATGTATGCACCAAAGAATCAAACTACATGATGGCCTTGCTCATCCCAGGTCCAAAAAGTCCTGGAAAGGATTTTGATTTGTTCATGGAGCCTCTTGTGGAGGAACTTCAACAGCTATGGAAGGGTGTTGTCACTCGAGACCTATATAGCAGCCCACCAGCTGATTTCTTTCTGCGTGCTGTTGTAATTTGGAGCATCCATGATTATCCGGCTTTGGGCACTATGTCAGGGCAAACGACACATGATTACAATGCATGTGTTCGCTGTGACAGGAATCCGCTGTCATACACAATACTTAGCAAGACCTGTTACATTGGACACCGCTGTTTCCTTGCCAAGGACAAGCCGCATCCTAGAAAATACCGAAGACATGTGTTCAATGCAAAGCATGAAAACTGTGATGCGCCAAAGAGGCTCATCGCCGATGAGTTGCAAGTGGAATTAGAGAAGGTCAGGCATATTACACCAGGAAACCATCCTGGTAATGGTAGCGGGAAAAGGAAGCGTGGCACGGTAGAAGAGAGATTATTGTTTACCCGCAGGTCCACTTTGTGGGACTTGGAGTATTGAAAAGATTTGGATCTGCGGCATAATCTTGATGTGATGCACATCGAGAAAAATATATGTGACAACATTATCGGCACACTTCTTAACATTGAAGGCAAAATGAAAGATACCTTAAAATCTAGGATTGATTTGACACACCTGGGTATCAGAAAGGATTTGCAGGTGCAAGATGAAGGTAAACCACGGGATATGGCACCAGCTGTGTACGTCTTGGACAAGGTAAAAAGAAAAGAATTCTACGAGGTCCTGTCACGTGTGAGATTCCCACATGGATTTGCTTCCAACCCTGAAAGGAGAGTCAGTGCAGATGGAAACAAGGTACAAGGGTTGAAAACTCATGACTGCCATGTCCTACTTCAA
Source organism: Triticum dicoccoides (assembly GCF_002162155.2). Classification (NCBI taxonomy): domain Eukaryota; kingdom Viridiplantae; phylum Streptophyta; class Magnoliopsida; order Poales; family Poaceae; genus Triticum; species Triticum dicoccoides. Next base: position 654,875,147 of record NC_041393.1, read on the forward strand.
AGGGTTTTACCTGTTATCCTTAGAGGATTGGGCCACCCTGACTTATACAGAGCAGTTGCAGAGTTGGGACAATTCTTCAGGGAACTCTGCAGTGGAAATATCAGGATAGATGCTTTGGAGCGTCTTAGAGACAAGATACCAACTATCCTATGCGACCTTGAGAAGATATATCCTCCAGCCTTCTTTGATGTGATGGTGCATTTGGCTGTACATCTACCCGATGAGGCACTACTTAGAGGTCCAGTACAGTATGGCTGGATGTACCCTATTGAAAGGCGGCTAGGCACTTTCAAGGGCTATGTTAGGAATAGATCTAGACCCGAGGGTTCCATTGCAGAGGCCTACATTGCTACAGAAGCGTTGACATTCTGCTCAAAATACATTGAAATAGCTGATCAGCTTAGCAAAGAGGTGGGTGAAGACAATCCCGGGCTCAATGTTTTCGATTATTCTGTTCGAGTTACAGGGAAGAGTCGACAGGAGGACAAACCTAAAGATTTGGACAAAATGGTTTGGTATGTGTTGAATAACTGTCCTGAGATACTACCTTATATCAAGTAAGTGCAGTACTGCAGCTTATACATCGTAATCTACTAAACTTGCAACACATTCTTATATATTTAGATATTTGACGCGATCACTATGTTGTGCAGCATGTACAAAGAGGAGTTACTACCGCAAAATCCAAGAAACATTGACAAACTGGTTATGGCAGGATTTGCGAAATGGTTCAAGAACCATGTAAGCTTTTGAAGTGCACTGTCAGTTTTTTTAATATATTGAGTACATAAGATGATCAGCTTGTCTATTTTCTAACCATAGGTTAAGAAGATGCGGGAGGATGGGCAGGCAATTGATGATGCCCTTTACTCACTAGCAATGGGTCCTGATACTCCGGTAAGACATTATGAATCTTGCATTGTTGGAGATGTGCGCTACAACACCCTTGCACGAGACGAAGGTAGGAAGACACAAAATAGTGCCATCATGAGCATGGATACGTATGACAAAGAGACAACTGAAATGTATGCTAACATAACAGACATTGTTCAGTTGCAGTATATCTCCAGTTTCGAGGATCATTGGTGTGTGGTTCTGTTGTGCTGTCATTGGTATAACCTGTTTTCCAGGATCGCAAAACCCAGAGCTGATGATTATTTCAAATCCATCAATGTCAAGGCGGCGTACCAGACCAACGAGCCTTTTATTTTGGCAAATCAAGCAACACAGATATTTTTCTTGGAAGACACATTTGCACGTAGCGATGACTGGAGAGTATTGCAAAGGTTTGAGCAGAGGAATTTGTTTAATGAAGTTGCACAACAAGATGATGCTTACACTGCTCCTGATGTACAAGATAACACAGATGTTCCTAATATCTTTGAGAACCATCACGTCAATGACGCCGGCGAAAAAATTCATGTCTTGCTTTGGACATACAAGAGTTGATCAAGAAGAAGCCAACGTTCGAGGATGTTGAGGACGAAGAAGAAGATGACACCATGGGGAATTACAATTCAGACTGATACACATGGCAAAGATGTTGACGCTGCTGCTGTGGATGATGATTACACTGCTTTTCTTGTATTTGCCTGTCAGAAGACGTTTTTTATCTACTATGTGAAATTGTGTTTGCTATGGCAATTGAAACCTGATGAACATGTTGTTTAGTATTTTGCTGTGAGAACATCACTTGTTATGTATGCTGATTTGTGTTTGGTGATTGTATGACAACTAAAACATGATGACATTGTTGTTTAGTTGTACTCATATTTGGCTGTGAAACTTGAATTTGATGACATAGTTTGCTATTGGACTGCAATTTGCTCGACGTCTTTGAATGAGAACAAAGCTGATCCGACAGGGCCTCTGCTATCTATTTATTTACATGAGCAAAAGGGAATACCCCCTGATTTTCGTTAATAGAAATCATTAGATGTTCACAACACTACGCCCAGCCTGCTACACAGGTTTCATTCATTACTAGTTTCAGCAAAGTGCTCACGTCGTAGCCACTGAAAACATCAGGAGTGCTACATACACTGCAAATAAAGAGACAATCATCCTACATAGCACATCGATTTTGCCCATTATCTTCACAAGCTCTTTCATCTCCTCATTGCTGTCAAGGCCGTTCAGCAGCTGTTGCTTGGCCATGATCAGAGGAACTGCATCTTTAACCTTCTGCTCCGCATCTTCCTCTTCTGTCGTTCCTTTAGTTACTTGTCCAACACCCCAACCTGCTGGTATTGGGATTCCTCGGCTAACCAAATAATCAGCGTAGTTGCATTCCCCCACATCAGCAACTTCCCAGAAATACAAATCACACGAATCTTCCCTTTTCTGCACGAATCAAATTGAAAGATCATCAACCAAACTATTAAAAAAAATCAGCATCTGAAAGCAGCAGAACAACACTTAAACAAATTATTACCCCATGATTCAGGCATTTGTAGAAGATTCGGCCAGGGTTGCGGATTGTGGTTGAGACGCGACGGATGACTTTGCGTGATTTGCAGCAGTGGCACCACACCAACGCAGCGGGTTGCGATGAGCAATCGGCTGCGATGCGCGTGCCGGTGGGGGTGTGATGAGACCCATAGGCGATGGTACGGGTGGAGACTTGGCGCATATCTGGTTGTTGCCTGCTGAAGAGCAGGTGGACGAGCAGCCAGCGGACATGGTTGCTGCGGCCAGAGCTTCTGATGCTAGGCAGAGTAAGTAGAGAAGAGGAGCAGCGAACGTTGGATATGTCAATTTCATTACTTGCAGAGTAGCATAGCACCATATATATAGTCATAGTCTAGGTTTGGATTTGAACCAGCTACAGGAGCACGTCTTTCCTTTTTCTAAAACTCCGCAATGTCTCTTTACTAGTACACTAGCTTGTTCTATACGCCTTCCCAAGCCTTTGATTTTCTTTCCCTTTTTCTGTGAGGAAGGAAGGAGGACAAAATTGAGAGTTCCTCGGACTCGAACCCAAGACCTCTCGGTTGAAAACCAAGGGTGCTAGTCACTTATGTGGCGAACGTTCCCTGTGAGGAGGACGGCAGACGAACGCATTTTCCTTGCAGTTTTCTTCCTATATATAAAAAAGTATGCTACTTGGTGTCCGCTTAGTCAAAAAACGATTGTGCCAACCTTGACCGTTCGTTTGACATTCAACGTCTGTCGCTTTTCTTTAGTCTCTTCTTCCTCGAGCCGCCAAAGCCAAACCAGCACCAGCGGGACCGTGTGCTCCCGCCTCCCACGGCTGGCTGTGATCTTCCCCGGCTCCTGATCGTTCCCGTCCGAGGCCTCACCATCGTCCTCCGCGCTCGCCGCGGCGCCGCCCTCCGGTGTTGTCAACATGGTCAACAACCGAGAGGAATAAGGAGATGACTGTACATGGTGAGGATGACAGTAGGGAGCCAGCAGCGCGCGCAATAATTTTGTTTTTTTGGGACGGAGAAGGGTATCAACTGGGTTGTGCGGGACCCGTGGCCCATCTAGCCCAGGCTTTTATTTCATATGTTTAGCACATGACCAGCCCAGTTTGTTTTTTTCCTTTCTGAAAAATGGCTAGCCAGCTATTTTGTTTTTTGCAGAATAACCAACATAGGCCTACTTGCTTTTCTACGCCTTGCTAGGCTGGAAATCTTTCAAGACGAGGAGGGATGCATTTTGCCCAGAAAATGGGCTATAAGTAATAAGAAATGGGCTATAAGTAATAAGAAATGGGCTATAAGTAATAAGAAATGGGCTATAAGTAATAATAAATGGGCTATAAAATGAAAAAAAATACAACAAACAGGCAATTAGTTCCCAAATACTATTTTCTTTCGGATTTTGATATTTTAAATTTCATTGTTTTGTGCGGGTAAAATTTCATTGAATTTGGGTCGCGCTAACTGCCACACGTGTGGCAGGAAGGGAGACGCACCACACGTCTCTAATGTAAACAGATTGCCACGTCATCGCATGCATGCATGCATGAATCTTTTTGGATTTTCAGTTTTTAAAATGTTTTATCTCTTAAACGAAAAATCCGATTGAAAATCCGTTTTCACCACTAAATCCCTCGCGATGAGATCTTCGAAACTAGATCCCATGTTGATATGTTTTGATGAATTTTTTTTGGATTAAAAGTTGCCATGTCTATTGCATATGAATTGCCATGATGGTTACACCGAAGTTGCCATGATATGTTTCAGCTATTTTCTTCTATATTTAAAAGTAAATTTTGACATTTATAAAACGGGGAATTAAGAAACTAGACTTGCCATGAACCATAAACTAAAATTGCCATGATACATGCACGTAAAATTGCCATGGTTCATACCAAAAATGATTTTCATGGTCAAAGTACTAGAGTTGCCATCATCAAAATACTAAAATTGCCATGATCTACAAACTAAAATTGCCACATGGCAACTTTAGTTTAAGCCCTATGGCAACTTCAGTGTAAACATCGTGGCAACTTCTGGCAAAAAAAAATTTCGTCGAAACATATCAACATGGGGTCTAGTTTTGAAGATCTCGTCAAGACGGATTTAATGGTGAAAACGGATTTTTAGTTCGCTTTTTTATTTAGGAGATACAACATTTTTAAGCCGAAAACCAAAAAAAATCCTGCTGATGTCATCTATTCATACGCGGCAAAATGAGTGGTGATGGAGGCGTGTGGACGATGTGCAAACGCCCACACATATGGGCATTAACATTTCCGTTAAATTAAGGTATATTTAGATTTAAAATTAATTTGAATCCGGCTAGAAATTTCGGGCTATATGCTGTTTGGGACAGATTTGGAGGCTGACTTGTGGGTCTACTAGGTTGACGTGTACTTTGGCTTTGTCAACTTAGTCCACAAACGATTCTAGCAGCAGTGACCGTTGGATGTTAATCCAACGGCCGTGCTGCTTCTTCAATATCTGATCTTCTTGCTCCAGCCACCCAAACCAGCTCCGGTGGGACTGCCTGCTCTAGCCTCCCGTGGCTGGCTGTGCTGCCGCACAGGCCGCACCGCCCCACCCTACTTCATTGCTGGCCAGGCCATTCCTCTACTCACCCACACCTCCTGTTATTTTCCGGCGACGGCAGCCGGACTAGTAAACCATCGTACTCCCCACCACATGGGCAACCATTGCCGAGTCTTCCCCGGCTCTGTGTCGTTCCCTTCCTAGGCCTCGCCGTCGTCCACCGCCATGGTGCTCTCGGCACGGCCTGGTCAACGTGGTCAACGAACGACATCCATCGGCCGTGGACTGTACACCTAAAATAATGATTCCTCCACCTGACAGCTGGGACCCACCGGAAGGGCCTCTGTATTTGGTGAAAAAAACGTTCCCCCCGCTGACATATCAGACCCACCAGCTATGACTTTGCACACAAGGAAGTGCCTCCTTATTATGCACAAAAAAATGAATACCCACCCTGCTAGATGGAACCCACCATAGTGGGAGGATGACTTGTGGGCCAACTAAGTTGACGGGGATGGAGGGCTTTGCCAACTTAGTCAATATGAATGATTCTAGCTCCAGTGACCGTATGATGTCCATCCAACGGCCATAGTGCTTCTTCAACCTCTGGTCTTCTTGCTCTAGCCGCCCAAAGCAGTGCCGGTCGTGTCGCGTGCTCCTGCCTCTCATGTCCGGCTGTGATGCGGCGGAGGCCTCACCGCCCACTACTACTCCCACCGCTGGCCCAGGGTATCCCTCTACTCACCCACACCCCTTGTTATTCTCCGGCGACGGCAGCCTCACGCCGCAGCCGAACCAGTGAACCCTCGTACTCCTCTCCGTGCGGGCTACCACTGCTGCATCTTCCCCGGCTCCGCGTCGTCCCCTTCCTAGGCCTAGCCGTCGTCCAGAACACCGCCCTGGTGCTCTCGGCATGGTGTGGTCAACGACCGACTTCCATCGGAAGAGTACTGTACATGGAGAGGTTGACAGCTGGGTCCAGGCGCCGCAAGGAAGTGCCTCCTTATTGGCGCAAAATAATTATTCCTCCACCTGTGGGACCCAGCGGACGGGCCACCTTATTTCGCGAAAAAAACATTTCCCCCCTGACTGCTGGGACCCACCGGACGGGCGAGCGTATTTTGCGAAAAAATGTTCCCCGCGCTGTCATCTCGGACCCACCGGAAGTGCCTCCTTATTACGCAAAAAAATAAATACTCCCCTTGCTAGCTGGGACCCACCATGGTGGGAGGCTGATTTGTGGGCCTACTAAGTTGACTGGGACGGGGGCCTTTGTCAACTTTAGTCAATATGAATGATTCTAGCTCCAGTGACCGTACGATGTCCATCCAACGGCCGTAGTGCTTCTTCAACCTCTGGTCTTCTTGCTCCAGCCGCCCAAAGCAGCGCCGGTCGTGCCGCATGCTCCTGCCTCCCGTGGCCGGCTGTGCTGCCACGGAGGCCTCACCGCCCCCTACTATTCCCACTGCTGGCCAGGCCCTGTGGCGATGGTAGCCTCGCACCGCAGCCGAACCAGTGAACCCTCGTACTCCTCTCCGCGCGGCCTTCCACTTCCGCGTCTTCCCCGGCTCCCCGTCGTCCCCTTCCTAGGTCTCGTCGTCGTCCATCGCCCTGGTGCTCTCGGCACAGCATGGTCAACGTAGTCAAGGAACAACTTCCATCGGACGTGGAATGTACGTGGAGAGGCTGACAGCTGGGTCCACGGCCACAGCAAGGAAGTACCTCCTTATTTCGCGGAAAATAATGATTCCTCCACCTGACAGCTGGGACCCATCGGACGGGCCACTGTATTTCACGAAAAAAACATTTCCCCCTGACTGCTGGGACCTACCAGCTACATCTTCGCACACAAGGAAGTGCGTCTGGGCAAAAAAACAAAACGGTTCGCCCCCCTGACCGCTAGGACCCACCAGCGACACCTTCGCACACAAGGAAGTGCGTTTGAGCAAAAAAAAAGATTCACCCCCCTGACTGCTGGGACCCACCAGCTACATCTTCGCACGCAAGGAAGTGCGTCCGGGCAAAAAAAAACCAAAACGATTCGCCCCCCTGACTGCTGGGACCCACCAGCTACATCTTCGCACGCAAGGAAGTGCCTGACAGTCGGGACCCACCTGGTCGAAGCGTATGTAGCGTTGTCATTCTGGTCGCGAACGTGTACATACATATATACTGGTGGATGTAGAGGCGCGCATGTGTCGTAGTAGAGGCACACACGTAGCATGTACACGTACGTACAGCAGCGAGGGTGCAAGAAAGAAAATACGGCCATGTACGTACATACGGACAAAGTCTCTAACGCCTATCGTGCATACGTACATGGCTTGGTCGGAACGGAGAAACTGCATCGTCGTCGTGTTCATGGGGAGCCAACCGGCTGGGTCGGAACGGAATGCGTGGTCGTGTTCATCGGGAGGGCTTGGACGGAACATGCGATGGAAATGAGGCCTGGCATACCGCACAACAGAGGAAACAACCTTGTGTTCGACCAGCCATGTTCGAAACGGGGTCCTGTTGATTGGGAGGGGCCTGGCGTACCGCAAAACGGAGGAAACGGACCTCCTACGGTCGAAACGGGGGTCCTGTTGATCGGGAGGGGTGTGGCGTACCGCAAAACGGAGGAAACGGACCTCCTACGGTCGAAAGGGGGGTCCTGTTGATCGGGAGGGGTGTGGCGTACCACAAAACAGACGAAACAGACCTTCTACGGTCGAAACGGGGGTCCTGTTCATCGGGAGGGCTATGGCGTACCGCAAAACGGGACTCCACGAGATACTGTTCATCTCCAGCGTCGACCTCCTCCAGCCTCCAGGGGCTACCGTCGACCTCCTCCAGCCTCCACGGGCTCCTGTTCATCCAGCCACCACCGTGCGCTACTCCACCGGCTACTGTTCAACCACCCCTCCACGGGCACCCCTCCACCGTCTACTGTTCATCCAGCCCTCCACACCACGGGGTCCTGTTCAACCACCCCTCCACGGCCACCCCTACACCATCTACTGTTCATCAAGCCCTCCATGCCACGGGTTCCTGTTCATCCAGAGGCAACGCCACTGCTCACTATTCATCCAACCCCCCCCATAACGCTCGCTATTCATCCAATCGATCGGCTTCAGTTAGCAGCAGTAGCGCAGGAATCGCTCCATCGGGTTCAGTTAACAGCCATCGATCGATCGCTTGGGTTCAGTAATGCATAGCCTGCAGTGCAATCGCTCGGGTTCAGTTAGAGCCCAACGCCTCGCTCAGCTTCAGTTAGAGCCAATGCCTCCCACACACGCGCGTACGTACGAGAGAAACGTGCATCGCTCCGCCCCTGACCTCCCACCGTAACCGGCAACTCCTCGAAATTTTCCTCTCCCTCGCTTCTACCACGGTTTTTTCCGTCATAGACGGCCCAAAGAATGTCATGCAGCTGCGTCTCCGGCCCGCCGAGGACGAAAAGCCCATTTTCTGTCATGATTTTATGTCATAGAAGTAGGATCCCACCACATCTATGATGATACCGGGTTTTGTCACAATTATCGTCATAGAAGTGTCATATGTATGACAGAAAAAAATTTCGTTTGGCCCAAAATGTCACAGATGTCTTTTTTTTGTAGTGGGCCCTGGCGGCTGGACTGTAAGTGGCCACCAAATATCAAAAACATGACTGGTCATTGCAACCACAGACACGGTTAAACGAGTCCGGTATCCCGAATAAAACTGAACCAGGGCACCATTTATGCAATCCCATAGCAGATACCAGGGTTGTACATATTTAACACAGCCCCACGACTAGCTCAACCTTACCGGCAGGCTAATGTTGGAAATATGCCCTAGAGGCAATAATAACATGATTATTATTATATTTCCGTGTTCATGATAATTGTCTATTATTCATGCTATAATTGTGTTATCCGGAAATCGTAATACATGTGTGAATACATAGACCACAACATGTCCCTAGTGAGCCTCTAGTTGACTAGCTCGTTGATCAACAGATAGTCATGGTTTCCTGACTATGGACATTGGACGTCGTTGATAACGGGATCATATAATTAAGAGAATGATGTGATGGACAAGACCCAATCCTAAGCATAGCACAAGATAGTGTAGTTCGTTTGCTAGAGCTTTTCCAATGTCAAGTATCACTTCCTTAGACCATGAGATCGTGTAACTCCCGGATGCCGTAGGAATGCTTTGCGTGTACCAAACATCACAATGTAACTGGGTGACTATAAAGGTACACTACAGGTATCCCCGAAAGTATCTGTTGGGTTGACACGGATCGAGACTGGGATTTGTCACTCCGTATGATGGAGAGGTATCTCTGGGCCCACTCGGTAATGCATCATCATAATGAGCTCAATGTGACCAAGTGGTTGGTCACGGGATCATGCATTACGGTACGAGTAAAGTGACTTGCCGGTAACTTGATTGCACGAGGTATTGGGATACCGACGATCGAATCTCGGGCAACTAACGTACCGATTGAAAAAGGGAATTGTATACGGGATTACTTGAATCCTCGACATTGTGGTTCATTCGGTGAGATCATCGTGGAAGATGTGGGAACCAACATGGGTATCCAGATCCCGCTGTTGGTTATTGGCCGGAGAGATGTCTCAGTCATGTCTGCATGATTCCCGAACCCGTAGGGTCTACACACTTAAGGTTCGCTGATGCTAGGGTTGTAGAGATATTAGTATGCGGTAACCCGAAAGTTGTTCGGAGTCCCGGATGAGATCCCGGACGTCACGAGGCGTTCCGGAATGGTCCGGAGGTGAAGAATTCTATATAGGAAGTCCAGTTTCGACCATCGGGAAAGTTTCGGGGGTCACCGATATTGTACCGGGACCACCAGAAGGGTCCTGGGGGTCCACCGGGTGGGGCCACGTGGGCTGAAGAGGGAAGGGAACCAGCCCCTGGTGGGCTGGTGCACCCCCCTTGGGCCTCCCCCTGCGCCTAGGGTTGGAAACCCTAGGGGTGGGGGGCGCCCCACTTGACTTGGGGGGCAAGTCCCCGTCCTAGGCCGCCCCCCCATTGAGATGGGATCTCTAGGGGGCGGGTGCACCCCCTAGGCCCCCTAAATAAAGAGGGGGGAGGGAGGGCAGCCGCACCCTAGTCCCTGGCGCCTCCCTCTCTCCCCGTACCACCTCTCCCTCTCGCTGAGCTTGGCGAAGCCCTGCCGAGATCGCTGCTGCTTCCACCACCACGCCGTCGTGCTGCTGGATCTCCATCAACCTCTCCTTTCCCCTTGCTGGATCAAGAAGGAGGAGACGTCTTCCCCAACCGTACGTGTGTTGAACGCGGAGGTGCCGTCCGTTCGACACTAGGATCTTCGGTGATTTGGATCACGATGAGTACGACTCCCTCAACCCCGTTCTCTTGAATGCTTCCGCTCGCGATCTACAAGGGTATGTAGATGCACTCCTCTCTCTCGTTGCTAGATGACTCCATAGATTGATCTTGGTGAAGCGTAGAAATTTTTTATTTTCTGCAACGTTCCCCAACAGTGTATCAGAGCTAGGTCTATGCGTAGTTTCTTTGCACGAGTAGAACACAAATTTGTTGTGGGCATAGATGTTGTCAATTTTCTTGTCACTACTAGTCTTATCTTGTTTCGGCGGCATCGTGGGATTAAGCAGCCCGGACCGACCTTACACGTACGCTTACGTGAGACAGGTTCCACCGACTGACATGCACTAGTTGCATAAGGTGGCTACCGGGTGTCTGTTTCTCCCACTTTAGTCGGATCGGATTCGATGAAAAGGGTCCTTATGAAGGGTAAATAGAAATTGTCATATCACGTTGTGGCTTTTACGTAGGTAAGAAACGTTCTTGCTAGAATCCTATTGCAGCCACGTAAAAACATGCAACAACAATTAGAGGACGTCTAACTTGTTTTTGCAGCATATGCCTTGTGATGTGATATGGCCAAAAGGTTGTGATGAATGATATATATGTGATGTATGAGATCATGTTCTTGTAATAGGAACCATGGCTTGCATGTCGATGAGTATGACAACCAGAAGGAGCCATATGAGTTGTCTTAATTATTGTATGACCTGCGTGTCAATGAATAAACGCCACGTAATTACTTTACTTTATTGCTAAACCGTTAGCCATAGTAGTAGAAGTAATAGTCGGCGAACAACTTCATGGAGACACATTGATGGAGATCATGATGATGGTGATCATGGTGTCATGCCGGTGACGAAGATGATCATGGCGCAACGAAGAGGGAGATCAATGGAGCAATATGATATTGGCCATATCATGTCACTATTTGATTGCATGTGATTTTTTATCATGTTTTTGCATCTTATTTGCTTAGAACAACGGTAGTAAATAAGATGATCCCTCATAATAATTTCAAGAAAGTGTTCCCCCTAACTGTGCGCCGTTGCAAAAGTTCGTTGTTTCGAAGCACCATGTGATGATCGGGTGTGATAGATTCCAACGTCCACATACAACGGGTGTAAGACAGATTTACACATGCAAAACACTTAGGTTGACTTGACGAGCCTAGCATGTACAGACATGGCCTCGGAACACAAGAGACCGAAAGGTCGAACATGAGTCGTATGGAAGATACGATCAACATGGAGATGTTCACCGATGACTAGTCCGTCTCACGTGATGATCAGACACGACCTAGTTGGCTCGGATCATGTATCACTTAGATGACTAGAGGGATGTCTAATCTGAGTGGGAGTTCATTAAATAATTTGATTAGATGAACTTAATTATCATGAACTTAGTATAAAAAACCTTTGCAAAATGTCTTGTAGATCAAATGGCCAACGCTCATGTCAACCTCAACTTCAACGCGTTCCTAGAGAAAACCAAGCTGAAAGATGATGGCAGCAACTATACGGACTGGGTCTGGAACCTGAGGATCATCCTCATAGCTGCCAAGAAAGCATATGTCCTAGAAGCACCGCTAGGTGAAGCACCCATCCCAGAGAACCAAGACGTTATGAACGCTTGGCAGTCACGTGCTGACGATTGCTGCCTCGTTCAGTGTGGCATGCTTTACAGCTTAGAACTGGGGCTCCAAAAGCGTTTTGAGCAACACAGAGCATATGAGACGTTCGAAGAACTGAAAATGGTTTTCCAAGCTCATGCCCGGGTCGAGAGATATAAAGTCTCCGACAAGTTCTACAGTTGTAAGATGGAGGAAAATAGTTCTGTCAGTGAGCACATACTCAAAATGTCTGGGTTGCACAACCGCTTGTCCCAGCTGGACATTAACCTCCCGGATGAGGCGGTCATTGACAGAATCCTTCAGTCGCTCCCACGTAGCTACAAGAGCTTTGTGATGAACTACAATATGCAGGGGATGGTGAAAACTATTCCTGAAGTATTTTCAATGTTGAAATCAGCGGAGGTGGAAATCAAAAAGGAACATCAAGTGTTGATGGTCAATAAAACCACTAGTTTCAAGAAAGGCAAGGGTAAGAAGAACTTCAAGAAGGACGACAAGGGAGTTGCCGCGCCCGGTAAGCCAGTTGCCGGGAAGAAGCCAAAGAATGGACCCAAGCCTGAGACTGAGTGCTTTTATTGCAAAGGGAAGGGTCACTGGAAGCGGAACTGCCCCAAATACTTAGCGGACAAGAAGGCCGGCAACACTAAAGGTATATGTGATATACATTGAATTGATGTGTACCTTACCAGTACTCGTAGTAGCTCCTGGGTATTTGATACCGGTGCGGTTGCTCATATTTGTAACTCAAAACAGGAGCTGCGGAATAAGCGGAGACTGGTGAAGGACGAGGTGACGATGCGCGTTGGGAATGGTTCCAAGGTCGATGTGATCGCCGTCGGCACGCTACCTCCATGTTTACCTACGGGATTAGTTTTAAACCTCAATAATTGTTATTTAGTGCCAGCTTTGAGCATGAACATTATATCTGGATCTCATTTAATAGAGATGGCTACTCATTTAAATCCGAGAATTATGGTTGTTCTATTTATATAAGAGATATGTTTTATGGTCATGCCCCGCTGGTCAATGGTTTATTCTTAATGAATCTCGAACGTGATGTTACACATATTCATAGTGTGAATACCAAAAGATGTAAGATTGATAATGATAGTCCCACATATCTGTGGCACTGCCGCCTTGGTCACATTGGTGTCAAACGCATGAAGAAGCTCCATACAGATGGACTTTTGGACTCTCTTGATTTTGAATCATTTGACACGTGCGAACCATGCCTCGTGGGTAAAATGACCAAGACTCCGTTCTCCGGAACAATGGAGCGAGCAACCAACTTATTGGAAATTATACATACTGATGTGTGCGGTCCAATGAGCGTTGAGGCTCGTGGTGGCTATCGTTATGTTCTCACCCTCACTGAGGACTTAATTAGATATGGGTATGTTTACTTGATGAAACACAAGTCTGAGACCTTTGAAAAGTTCAAGGAATTTCAGAATGAAGTAGAGAATTAACGTGACCAAAAAATAAAGTTCTTACGATCAGATCGTGGAGGAGAATATTTAAGTCACGAATTTGGTACGCACTTAAGGAAATGCGGAATCGTTTCACAACTCACGCCGCTTGGAACACCTCAGCGTAACGGTGTGTCCGAACATCGTAATCGCACTTTATTGGATATGGTGCGGTCTATGATGTCTCTTACCGATTTACCGCTATCATTTTGGGGATAAGCTTTAGAGACAGCTACATTCACTTTAAATAGGGCACCGTCTAAATCCATTGAGACGACACTGTATGAATTATGGTTTGGGAAGAAACCTAAGCTGTCGTTTCTAAAAGTTTGGGGATGCGATGCTTATGTCAAGAAACTTCAACCTGAAAAGCTCGAACCCAAGTCGGAAAAATGCGTCTTCATAGGATACCCTAAGGAAAACATTGGGTATACCTTCTACCTAAGAACGGGTCCTTTCTAGAGAAAGAGTTTCTCTCGAAAGAAGTAAGTGGGAGGAAAGTGGAACTTTATGAAGTACTACCTCTTGAACAGGTAAGTAGCGCAGCTCAGGAAGATGTTCCTGTGGTACCTACACCGACTAGAGAGGAAATTAATGATGATGATCAAGGTACTTCGGATCAAGTTACTACTGAACTTCGTAGGTCCACAAGGACACGTTCCACACCAAAGTGGTATGGCAACCCTGTCCTCGAAATCATGCTGTTAGACAACAGTGAACCTTCGAACTATGAAGAAGCGATGGCGGGCCTAGATTCCAACAAATGGCTTGAAGCCATGCAATCCGAGATAGTATCCATGTATGAAAACAAAGTGTGGACTTTGACAGACTTGCCCGATGATCGGCGAGCAATAGAGAACAAATGGATCTTTAAGAAGAAGATAGACGCGGATGGTAATGTTACCATCTATAAAGCTCGACTTGTCGCTAAGGGTTATCGGCAAGTTCAAGGGGTTGACTATGATGAGACTTTCTCTCCTATAGCGAAGCTGAAATCCGTCTGAATCATGTTAGCAATTGTTGCATACTATGATTATGAGATATGGCAAATGGACGTCAAAACGGCATTCCTTAATGGCTATCTTAAGGAAGAACTATATATGATGCATCCGGAAGGTTTTGTCGATCCTAAGAATTCTAACAAGGTATGCAAGCTCTAGCGATCCATTTATGGGCTGGTGCAAGCATCTCGGAGTTGGAACATTCACTTTGATGAGATGATCAAAGTGTTTAGGTTTATGCAGACTTATGGAGAAGCCTGCGTTTACAAGAAAGTGAGTGGGAGCTCTGTAGCATTTCTCATATTATATGTAGATGACATACTTTTGATGGGAAATGAAATAGAACTTTTGGACATCATTAAGGCCTACTTGAATAAGTGTATTTCAATGAAGGACCTTGGAGAAGCTGCTTACATATAAGGCATTAAGATCTATAGGGATAGATCAAGATGCCTCATAGGTCTTTCACAAAGCACATACCTTGATAAGATATTGAAGAAGTTCAATATGGATCAGTCCAAGAAGGGGTTCTTGCCTGTGTTGCAAGGTGTGAAATTGAGCTCGGCTCAATGCCCGACCATGGGAGAAGATAGAGCAAAGATGAGTGTCATCCCCTATGCCTCGGCTATAGGGTCTATTATGTATGCCATGCTGTGTACCAGACCTGATGTAAACCTTGCTGTAAGTTTGGTAGGAAGGTACCAAAGTAATCCCGGCATGGAACACTGGACAGCGGTCAAGAATGTCCTGAAGTACCTGAAAAGCACTAAGGATATGTTTCTCGTTTATGGAGGTGACGAAGAGCTCGTCGTAAAGGGTTACGTCGACGCTAGCTTCGACACAGATCTGGATGACTCTAAGTCACAAAACAGATACGTGTATATTTTGAATGGTGGGGCAGTAAGCTGGTGCAGTTGCAAGCAAAGCGTCGTGGGGGATCTACATGTGAAGCGGAGTACATGGCAGCCTCGGAGGCAGCGCATGAAGCAATATGGATGAAGGAGTTCATCACCGACCTAGGAGTCATACCCAATGCGTCGGGGCCGATCACTCTCTTCTGTGACAACACTGGAACTATTGCCCTTGCCAAGGAGCCCTGCTTTCATAAGAAGACCAGGCACATCAAGCGTCGCTTCAACTCCATTCGTGAAAATGTTCAAGATGGAGACATAGATATTTGCAAAGTGCATACGGATCTGAATGTCGCAGATTCGTTGACTAAACCTCTTCCGTGAGCAAAACATGATCAACACCAGAACTCTATGGGTGTTCGATTCATCACAATGTAACTAGATTATTGACTCTAGTGCAAGTGGGAGACTGTTGGAAATATGCCCTAGAGGAAATAATAAAATGATTATTATTATATTTCCTTGTTCATGATAATTGTCTATTATTCATGCTATAATTGTGTTATCCGGAAATCGCAATACATGTGTGAATACATAGACCACAACATGTCCCTAGTGAGCCTCTAGTTGACTAGCTCATTGATCAACAGATAGTCATGGTTTCCTGACTATGGACATTGGATGTCGTTGATAACGGGATCTCATCATTAGGAGAATGATGTGATGGACAAGACCCAATCCTAAGCATAGCACAAGATCGTGTAGTTCGTTTGCTAGAGCTTTTCCAATGTCAAGTATCATTTCCTGAGACCATGAGATCGTGTAACTCCCGGATGTCGTAGGAATGCTTTGGGTGTACCAAACGTCACAATGTAACTGGGTTACTATAAAGGTACACTACAGGTATCCCCAAAAGTATATGTTGGGTTGACACGGATCGAGACTGGGATTTGTCACTCCATATGACAGAGAGGTATCTCTGGGCCCACTCGGTAATGCATCATCATAATGAGCTCAATGTGACCAAGTGGTTGGTCACGAGATCATGCATTATGGTACGAGTAAAGTGACTTGCTGGTAACGAGATTGAACGAGGTATTGGGATACCGACGATCGAATCTTGGGCAAGTAACGTACCGGTTGACAAAGGGAATTATATACGGGATTACTTGAATCCTCGACATCGTGGTTCATTCGATGAGATCATCGTGGAACATGTGGGAGCCAACATGGGTATCCAGATCCCGCTGTTGGTTATTGGCCGGAGAGATGTCTCAGTCATGTCTGCATGATTCCCGAACCCGTAGGGTCTACACACTTAAGGTTCGGTGACGCTAGGGTTGTAGAGATATTAGTATGCGGTAACCCGAAAGTTGTTAGGAGTCCCGGATGAGTTCCCGGACGTCACGAGGAGTTCCAGAATGGTCCGTAGGTGAAGAATTGTATATAGGAAGTCCAGTTTCGGCCACCGAGAAAGTTTTGGGGGTCACCGGTATTGTACCGGGACCACCGGAAGGGTCCCGGGGGTCCACCGGGTGGGGCCACCTATCCCGGAGGGACACTTGTGCTGAAGAGGGAAGGGAACCAGCCCTTGGTGGGCTGGTGCGCCCCCTTGGGCATCCCCCTGCGCCTAGGGTTGGAAACTCTAGGGGTGGGGGGCGCCCCACTTGACTTGGGGGGCAAGTCCCCCCCTAGGCCGCCGCCCCCCTTGAGATGGGATCTCTAGGGGGCCAGCGCACCCCCTAGGCCCCCTATATAAAGAGGGGGGAGGGAGGGCAGCCGCACCCTAGTCCCTGGCGCCGCCCTCTCCCCCCGTACCACCTCTCCCTCTCACTGAGTTTGGCGAAGCCCTGCCGAGATCGCTGCTGCTTACACCACCACGCCGTCGTGCTGCTGGAACTCGATCAACCTCTCCTTTCCCCTTGCTGGATCAAGAAGGAGGAGACGTCTTCCTCAACCGTACGTGTGTAGAACACGGAGGTGCCGTCCGTTCGGCACTAGGATCTTCGGTGATTTGGATCACGACGAGTATGACTCCCTCAACCCCGTTCTCTTGAACGCTTCCGCTCGCGATCTACAAGGGTATGTAGATGCACTCCTCTCTCTCGTTGCTAGACAACTCCATAGATTGATCTTGGTGAAGCGTAGAATTTTTTTATTTTCTGCAACGTTCCCCAACAGCTAACATATTACACCTTTATTATTAATCGCATACTTACGTTGTACTCTCCTACGAGTTTTTTTCACAGACAATGTTCGCGCGATACCCTTCCAGGATACGGCACAACGGAGATAAAGGCGCAGACATGCAGCAGGGCCCCGTTCAACAGGTTTCTTTTTCGATTAAGCCCATGTGTAAACCTTATCTACTGTATCTTGTTATTTAACCATCCCATGGGTTCCATACCCACAGAGGATACTGCCGTTATTGGCATTTCGCCACGACAGATTAAAACACATGTACCTGGAAATTTAGGGCTTATAATAGGCTCTCATCAGCCTATTTTCTTTTAAAAGACCGAATACCCTCGGGAGTGTTCGGCGTCACGAGTTTGGCCTTATATGCATCAGCTCCGAATCATGTCTTTGGTCAAATGTTGGGTTTGCCCGGCTCCTGGGTTTGCCGCCTTACGTTCCGTTATTATTGGCTAAGGTAGGCCAAGGGAGAACTACTGCGATTGTGCCCTGGTTATTTCCGGACGAGCACCTCAGTAGAGAAAGCAAAAAACTGACTGTCATGATACAACAAGAGACTGTTCAACCACTATAAGACTCACCGGAATCTCTAAGGATTCCTCTGCATTAATGAAGGGCCATTTCCCGGCCATGTACACATGCGCCCGTATTCGGATGCACCTGAATGTACCAGGGGCTACATAGTAGCCCCCCCGTTAGACCCCCATGGCTAAGCGAAAGTGTTACAGCTATATAGTCTGGTTGCCTAGTTCGACGTGCGATCACCTCCTTAATGGACCAAGACCTTGGATCAAGTGTGATTAAGCATATTTCTCGCAAACACCCCCGCATTGTATGCGTGGGGGCTGAAGCCAATGACTGCTAACTTTCGGACTACTCATATCTATATAAAAACGGCCGCAAAGGGGACACAATCATACTTCTGAGCAAAAAGTATAAATATAGCCCCATAATCAAAATAAACATTGTTTTTTACAATGATTCGACTTATCACTCGAACAAGACATTCTTCGAGCACTGCGCCTCTATTAGGCGGGCAACTTCTGTGACCTGCGCCAAGTAGTGCTCGACCGGATATTGGCCCCCAGCCGGATCCTGGGTCGCTATAATGGTGGCCTCCATATCCGTCCAATAGGCTTTAACACGGGCAAGAGCCATCCGCGCACCCTCTATGCACGCCGACCTCCTCATGGCGTCCATCTGAGACACGACCCCAAGGAATTGCTGCACTAATCCAAAATAGCTGTCCGACTTACACCCCTTCGGCCAAAGATGGTCTATTATAGACTGCATTGCAAGCCCGGACAGCCTGTGGAGCTCCACCATAGCAACCACCTTCTCATTTAGCGGCAGCGGGCGAGTGGGAGCATTGAACTGCGACCAGAAAAGCTTCTCCACTTCTTTATCACCTTGGCCCTCGAAAAACTTAGCGGCGTCAGCTGTACTATTTGCCAAGTCCGCATATGCGTCTGCAGGACTCCAGCGCCCAGCCAGGGGAGCATACTTCGGATCCAAAAACTTCGTCCGTAGTAAGTAGGAGTCCCCAGCCACGATTTTGTCGGCCTGTTGGAGCTCCTTCCGCATACCCCGGACCTCGGTCCGCATCTCCTTGGTGGCATTAAGTGCCTTGTCCAGCTCGGCCGAACTAGCCTTATTCTCCTTTTCAAGGAGTACTTACCGGTCGGCGGCATTCTTCAACTCCTCAGCCATTTCAGCTATCTTTTTCTCGCTTCAGCGATGAGCAGCCTGTTCGGCTCTCAATTCTTCAGCCGCCTTTAGGGCAGCCGCATTGCTAGCCCGAGCTTGTTCCTTGGCCTGAGCAAGTTCCGCCCTCAGGGCCTCCACGACAGCAGCACCATCTGCAGTACAAACACATGGCATTGACATTATGCCACTTTCGTATTTTCCCATACAACATAATTGAAGCAGAGCACATACCCAGTGACTCTTCCAGCCGTTTGTTTACCAGCGTGATATCGGCATCAATAGATCCGATCTGCCTCCTCAGTTCGGCAACTTCAACAGACTGGTCGGCTGCTGGATCCTTATATACCTGCGCATATGTACGGCTCAGCCATTACTATATGATCCCCCATTTTCCGCCTATGGCGGGCAACCAGAGTCTCAGGGGCTACTATCCACAGGGAGGACACCTAGCGCGTGTTTCACAACCAAAAAATAGTGTATTTTTCACTACATACCTCAAAGCCTTTGAGCAGGCTTGTAAATTCCTCATTCAAACCGCTGGTAGCGGATGAAATCTTCGTGAGCACCGTGCTCATTAAAGAGCGGTGCTCCTCCAAGAGCATGGCTCGCTCCAGAAGGCCCATCAGTACGTCCGGCCAGACATCAAACTGTGCCGGACCCTTCTCATCGCCCCCCGTGGGAGCCAAATGCTCCGGGCTCAGGGAGACTGACGTGTTTGCTTCCGGCTTCGGCCGATCCGGACTCCTCCGTGATGACACCCGAGTGTAGCCCGCTTCATGAGGCGGAGAGGTGGGTGGGGTCTCACTCTCCATCATCTCCGGAGGAAGATCCCCTGAAGACGAACTCTATCGAGAGGAGCTGCTCGCCGAACTGCAAAAGACGAAGTCCCGGTTATGAATCTCGGAGAAACACCATACCTTCGAATTAACGATTAACTTATGGCTCAGTGGAGGGCTGGCCCGTTGGTGGGCATGGCGCGGTGAGGGTGCCCATTGAGGGAGTCCTGGATAAGGGGGTATCCGGACAGCCAGACTATATTCATTGTCCGGACTATAGAAGCGTCAAGATACAAGACTCAAGACTTCGGCTCGTGTCCGGATGGGACTCTCCTTTGCGTGGAAGACAAGCTTATCAATCCGGATATTATGTTTCCTTCCTTGTAACCGACTCCATGTAAACCCTAGCTCTCTGGTGTCAATATAAACCGAAGAGCATGGTCCTTAGAAGGCCGATCACAATTACAATCATACCATCATAGGCTAGCTCTTAGGGTTTAGCCTCTACGATCTCGTGGTAGATCTACTTTTGTATTCCACATATCTTCAATATTAATCAAGCAGGAAGTAGGGTTTTACCTCCATCGAGAGGGCCCAAACCTGGGTAAACATTGTGTCCCTTGCTTCCTGTTACCATCAGCCTAAGACGCACAGATCGGGACCCCCTACCCGAGATCTGCCGGTTTGGACACCGACATTGGTGCTTTCATTGAGAGTTCCTCTGTGTCGTTGCTTCGAGGCCTGATGGCGTATTCAATCGTCAACAACACGGTCCAGGGTGAGATTTTTCTCCCTGGACAGATCTTTGTGTTCGGCGGCTTCGCACTGCGGGCCAATTCACTTGGCCAGTTGGAGCAGATCGACAGCCTTGCCCCTGGCCACCAGATCAGGTTTGGAAACTTGGACTACACGGCAGATATCCACAGAAACCTGATCTTCGATGGATTAGAGCCCTTGCCAGGAGTGCCGGACCGCCATGACGAGCACGGCCTAGACGTGCTGTCGGACAGTGCCCGGGACATTATCCCCGAAGCAGCCTTGGATCTAAATCCAGAACAGGTTGCGGTGCCTATGGACGGAGGGCTGGACCCCGCTCCGCAGGCCGCACACTTATCGGCGGTGGAGCCGAACACGGGTCCCACCTTTGTGGAGGCCTGTAACCTCGGACCCCTGGACCCATATCCGGCCATTGGTCCTGGTCCGCTCACTCTCGAGCCAGCTAGGCCAGGTTGGGCTCCGGTAATAGAATTTAGCGCTGCAAACATCTATCAGCACTCGCCCTTTGGCGACATGCTGAACTCATTGAAGTCTCTCTCTTTGTCAGGAGGCTCTAGGCCGAACTATGTCCGGCCCGAGTGCGAAGCTGGCGATGAAGGAATTCGGCGCCCACCCACCACCCACTTCATTGCCACGATCAAAGAATTAGCCGACGTGCTCGACTCCGAAGACATCGACGGTATGGACGACGATGCAGGAGAGGCTCCAGAATCCCTGGAGTGCGGGATTACTACCTTGTCACACGACATATACATGGTAGATACACCCAATAAGGATGGCAGCCCAGACGATAAAACACCCGGGCAAAAGCCAAAGAAGCGGCACAGACACCGCTCAAAGTCCAGCAATGGGAAAAATAGCGACAAGAGCACAAGAAGGGTTGATATACCCGCAAACTCCGAAAGCAATAATGACCACATGGACCCAGCGATGGAGCAGGACGAGCCAGGTCACGCCAAATCAAGTTCGGAGCAAATACCCGATCACAACGATCCGGAGGGACGAGCTCATACTGCCGCCCCAGAACAGGAAGACAGTCCGGATGATGATGCATTGATCATCCCGGATGAACAAGTGGAACGAGACAACCTCCACAGAAAGCTTATGGCCACCACAAGAAGTCTAGAAAAGCAGAAGCAACGGCTCAAGGCCGCACAGGAAAAGCTAAGTCGCAGATGGAATAAGGTGCTAGACACCAAAGAAAGATATGGTGATGACCGCCATACGAAAAGCTATCCAAAACGCAAGCTACTGCCAGAATTCGACGATGCGACTATTCCACCAAAAGAAAATTCGACCAAGAAACCAGACGTACCGCCTCACAACCATAACAGAGCGACCGCAGACACTACACACGATCCACGTGAGCACCCGGATAAAAAGACCGGTGCAGCCAGGTCCATATATGGATCTAGAAGACACACCCCAGCGCAGGACTATGGTCACCCAAACGCTCATAAAAGCCATATACCAGTTCGGAATCAACCCCGGACACAACAACAGCCGACTACATGCCACAATGCGTCCAGATACAGAGGGGCTGCTCACCCCCTGTGCTTCACCGAAGAAGTACTGGACCATGAATTCCCACAAGGCTTTAAACCTGTGAACATAGAAGCATATGACGGCACGACGGACCCAGGGGTCTGGATCGAGGATTTTATCCTGCATATTCACATGGCTCGTGGGGATGACCTCCATGCCATTAAATACCTTCCCCTCAAGTTGAAAGGACCATCTCGACACTGGATGAAAAGCCTCCCTGAAAACTCAATTGGGAGTTGGGAGGAACTCGAAGACGCTTTCAGGGCCAATTTTCAAGGGACATGTGTCCGGCCTCCGGATGCAGACGATCTAAGTCATATAATCCAATAGCCCAGAGAGTCCGTCCGCAAGCTTTGGAACAGATTCCTCACTAAGAAGAATCAAATTGTCGACTGTCCGGACGCTGAAGCCTTAGCGGCTTTCAAACACAGCATCCGTGACGAGTGGCTCGGACGACACCTTGGCCAAGAAAAGCCAAGGACAATGGCAGCCTTAACGAGCCTTATGACCTGCTTTTGCGTGGGTGAGGATAGCTGGTTGGCCCGTAAAGGCACCAGCGACCCCAGCACATCCGAAATAAGGGATGGCAACGGGAAGCCACGGCATAATAAAAACAAACGCCAAAATAAGGAAGAGAGCCCGGTCAACACGACGATCAATGCGGGATTCAGGGGCTCCCGACCTGATCAGCAAAAGAAGCCATTTAAAGGCAGTAAAGATGGACCGTCCGGTCTGAATAGAGTCCTGGACAGACTATGCCAAATTCATGGCACCCCGGAGAAACCTGCAAACCACACCCATAGAGAGTGCTGGGTTTTCAAGTAGGCCGGCAAATTAAATGCCGAACACAAGGGGAGGGACACACCAAGCGAAGACGAGGACGAACCTCACCAGCCGAACATTGGGGTACAGAAAAAATTCCCGCCAGAGGTTAAAACAGTAAACATGATCCACGCAACTCGCACATCCACGAGAAGGCATAAATGCGTGCCCTTAGAAGCGCACGATGCAGAGCCCGTCGTACCCACGTCTCACTACTGGATGTCTCGTCCGATCAATTTCGATCACATGGACGGCCGAACTAGTATTCAACGCAGAGGATCACATGCCTTGGTGCTTGACCCACTAATCGACGGATACCATCTCACCCGTGTTCTCATGGACGGCGGCAGTGGCCTCAATTTAATATATGAGGATACTGTCCATAGAATGGGGATAGAACCATCCAGAATTAAACAAAGCAACACCACCTTTGAAGGGGTGATACCAGGCGTTGTAGCCTGCGCCAGGGGCTCCGTCGTGTTGGAAGTAACATTCGGCTCCGCAAGCAACTCCAGAAGCGAAGAGATGCTCTTCACTATCGCACCCTTCCAAAGCAGCTATCACGCATTGCTAGGAAAAACGTCCTTCGCCCGCTTCAATGCATTGCCGCACTATGGCCACCTTACACTCAAGATGCCCGGTCCCCCTGGCATCATCACCATTAGTGGAATCATAAAGCGCCGTTCACGCATAGAGGAATACGCGACGGCCCTGGCGGCCGGACTATGAGCGGCCTCCAGTTTTAGAAAACATGATTGGTCATTATGACCACAGACACGGTTAGACGAGTCCGGTAGCCCGGATAAACTCAAACAGGGCACTGTATATATAATACCGTAAGGGAAACCAGGGGCTGTTTATATTTAATACATCCCCACGCTTCACTCGACCTTATTGGCAGGCCAACAGTTTACACTCTTATTATTAATCTCATACTTACGTTGCAACCTCCTGTGAGTTTTTCTTTTTTACAGACAACGTTCGCGCGATACCCTTCCAGGATACGGCACAACGGAGACAAAGGCGCAGACGTGCAGCAGGGCCCTGTGCAACAGGTTTCTTTTTAGATTAAGCCCCTGTGTAAATATTTTCTACTGCCTCTTTTTGTTTAACCATCCCATGGGTTCTCTACCCACAGAGGATACTGCCGTTTTTGGCATTTGGCCATGGCAGACTTAAATGCACGTACCTAGAAATAAAGGGCTTAAAATAGGCTCTTTTCAGCCTATCTTCTTTTACAAAAGACCGAATACCCTCGGGAGTGTTCGACGTCACGAGTTTGGCCGTATATGCATCAACTCCGAATCATGTCTTTGGTGAAAATGTTGGGTTTGCCCGGCTCCTGGGTTTGCCGCCTTATGTTCCGCTATCATCCGGCTAAGGCAGGCCAAAGGAGAACTACTGCGATTGTGCCCTGGTTATTCCGGATGAGCGCCTCAGTAGAGAAAGCCGAAAACTGACCGTCATGATACAGCGAGAGACTGTTCAACCCCTCGACGACTCACCGGAATCCCTAAAGATTCCTCCGCCTTAACGAAGGGCCGTTTTTCGGCCATGTACATGCGCTCCCGTATTCAGATGCATGTAGAGGTACCAGGGGCTACATAGTAGCCCCACCATTAGACTCCCACGGCTAAGCGAAAGTGTTACAGCTATATAGTCCGGTTGCCTAGTTCGTCGTGCGATCACCTCCTTAGCGGACCAAGACGTTGGATCAAGTGTGATTATGCATATTTTTTCTCCAACACCCCCGCATTGTCCACGAGGGGGCTGAAGCCAACGACTACTATCTTTCAGACTACTTATACATATAAGAATAGCTACAAAGGGAGGACAATCATACTTCCGGGCAAAAGTATAAAAATAGCCTCATAATTAAACTAAACAATGTTTTCTACAATGATTTGACTTATCACTCGAATAAAACACTCTTCGAGCACTGCGCCTCTATCAGGCGGGCGCCTTCTGTGACTTGCGCCAAGTAGTGCTCGGCCGGATGTTGGCCTCCCACCAGATTCTGGCTCGCTATTACAGTGGCCTCCATATCCGTCCAGTAGGCTTTAACGCGGGCTAGGGCCATCCGCGCACCCTCTATGCACGCCGACCTTCTCAGGGCATCAATCCGGGACACGGCTCCAAGGAATTGTTGCAGCAAACCAAAGTAGCTGTCCGGCTTAGGCCCCTTCGGCCAAAGATGGTCTATCACAGACCGCATTGCAAGACCGGACAACCTGTGGAGCTCCGCCATAGCAGCCACCTTCTCATTCAGTGGCAGCGGGCGAGTGGGAGCATTAAACTACGACCAGAAAAGCTTATCCACTTCTTCATCGCCTTGACCCTCGAAGAACTTGATAGCGTCAGCTGTGCTATTCGCCAACTCTGCATATGCGTCTGCAGGACTCATGCCACCCGCCAGGGGAGCATACTTCGCATCCAAGAACTTCGTCCGTAGTAAATACGAGCCCCCAGCCACGATTCTGTCAGCTTGTTGGAGCTCCTTCCGCATACTCCGGATCTCGGTCCGCCTCTCCTTGGTGGCATTACGCGCCTTGTCCAGCTCGGCAAAACTAGCCTTATTCTCCTTTTCAAGAAGTGTGTACCGGTCGGCGGCATTTTTTAACTCTTCAGCCATTACGGCTATCTTTTCCTCGCTTCAGCGATGAGCAGCCTCTTCGTCCCTCAACTCTTCGGCCGCCTTTAGGGCAGCCGCAATGCTAGCTCGAGCTTGTTCCTTGGCTTGAGCAAGTTCCAACCTTAGGGCCTCCACGGCAGCAGCACCATCTGCAGTGCACACATATTACATTAATATTACGCCACTTTGGCAATTTTCTCAACATTATAATAAAAACCAAGCACATACCCTGGGACTCCTCAAGCCGTTTATTCACCAGCGTGATATCGGCATCGATGGATCCGATTTGCCTCCTTAGCTCGGCAACTTCAACAGACTGGTCAGCTGCCGGATCCTTGCATACATGCGCACATGTACGGCGCATCCATTAGTATATGATCCCCCGTTTGCCTCCTATGGCGGGAAAATAGAGTCTCAGGGGCTACTATCTATAGGGAGCACACCCAGCGCGTGCTTCATAACCAAAAAGTTGTGCATTTTTTCACTACATACCTCAAAGCCTTTGAGCAGGCTTGTAAATGCCTCATTCAAACCGCTGGTAGCGGATGAAATCTTCGTGAGCACCGTGCTCATTAAAGAGCGGTGCTCCTCCGAGAGCGCGGCTCGCTCCAGACGGCCTGTAAGTATGTCCGGCCGGACACTGAACTGCGCCGGACCCTTCTCATCGCCCCCCGTGGGAGCCAAACACTCCGGGCTCAGGGCGGCTGACATACTAGCCTCCGGCTTCGGCATGTCCGGACTCCTCCGTGACAACACCTCTGTGTCGCCCGCCTCATGAGGCGGAGAGTTGGGTTGGTTTTCACTCTCCATCATCTCCGGGCGAAGGTCCCCCGAAGACGAACTCTATTGAGAGGAGCTGCTCGCCGGACTACAAAAAACGAAGTCCTGGTTATGGATCTCGGAGTAACATCTCACCTTCAAATTAATGAATGACTTACGACTCGTTGGAGGGCTGGCCCGTTGGTGGGTGTGGCGTGGTGAGGGCGCCCGTCGCGGCAGAGCCCCGTGGTGATGTTCTCTTCCCTTGTTTGGGCGTCTCCGCCTCCAAATCTTTGAAGGCGGCCCTCTTCTTCCCGTGTGGGGAGGAGGCTTTGGCCTTCCCTTCCTGACTATCCTCCATAGGAGGGTTGGTGATTTTCCCGGTCTGGATGCGTAGCGCGTGAAGTTCGGCTTCACTGCCCTTTCCTTCGTCCTTCTCTAAAGGGATTTTGCTGAGCGCTCGGTCCATCATCTTTGCAATGGTGGGACCAGACGGACCTTCAGGAAGTGGTGCCGGACACCTGATTCTCTTTGCTTTGTCAAGCCATTCCTGGCCGCGGAGGGAGTGTTAGAATAATAATCATGATAAATATAAATGAAGTGTCCGGCTTTAAGGTTACTTACTTGGGCATCTAGGCGATTGCAGCTTAGGCCCGCATCCTCGGTGGTGTCCGAACACTTTACTAGTGGTCCGAAGAATAATTTACACATCCCTTCGAGCTTGAGGCCGAAGAAGTGTTTAATAGTTCGCGGACCCTCCGGATTAAACTCCCACATCCGAAGGGGTCGACGTTTGCACGGCAACATCTGCCGGACTATCATCACCTGCATTATGCTAACAAGATTTATGTCCCTCTCAATAAGCTCCCGGATACGGTTCTGCAGTTCTGGCACATCGTGAGCAGGCCCATAATTCCATCCTTCATCTGTCCAAGACGCTAACTGTGATGGAGGGCCCGAGCGGAACTCGGGGGCAGCTACCCACTTTGTGCCTCTTGGAGCAGTGACATAGAACCATCTCCATTGCCATATGTCGGACACTTTCGGAAAAGAACCCTTTGGCCATGGGGCATCGGCGTTCCTGCTTATTATGGCGCCTCCGCACTCCGCATGTCGCCCTTCGATCATCTTCGGCTTCATATTGTAGGTCTTTAGCCATAAGCCGAAGTGAGGGTTGACATGGAGAAAAGCCTCACACATGATAATAAAAGACGAGATATGGAGGATGGCGTCTGGAGCCAGATCATGGAAATCCAAGCCATATTAGAACATAAGCCCCCTCACAAAGGGGTTGAGGGTAAGGCCTAGGCCTCGGAGGAAGTGAGGAGTAAACACAACGCCCTCATTGGGCTCCCGCGTGGGGATGACTTGCCCCGGAGCAGGAAGCCTGTGCTGGATATCAGCAGTCAGGTATCCGACCTCCCTAAGCTTCGCAATATCCTCCTCCTGAATCTAGGAAGCCACCCACCGGCCAGCTGCATCAGATCCGGACATACTGAAGGATCTGGGGGGTGGAGCTTAGGTTTTTGGGCGATGGAGCTCGAGGTGTGAGAAGGAGCAGGAGAGGTGAAGACGAGGCGTAGGCTCGACCCCTTTA
The DNA here is from genome assembly GCF_002162155.2 of Triticum dicoccoides. Lineage (NCBI taxonomy): Eukaryota > Viridiplantae > Streptophyta > Magnoliopsida > Poales > Poaceae > Triticum > Triticum dicoccoides. The sequence continues at coordinate 654,903,210 of NC_041393.1, forward strand.
TAAAAGGGATGGATACCAAGAGTCCTTAGCGTGGCCCCTTGAGACTTATCTAAGAAACACGGAATTATACCAACAGTCGCCGTGGGGTCACATATGCCCATATTGATGAAAGATCCTGTAATAAGAGGGACACGATCTCTGCTTTGACAGGACATGCTGATAAAACCGCCTCGCAACGCGAGTCGAGGTGGAGCGAGAAACGCTGGTTCGTGTTGGACCAGGTCACGATGCAGGGGCACGATGTACGAAGATTGCCAATAGAACGGATTTATGCTAAGGGTATGTGAAGATCATCTTGCTGATCCGGACACGACCTGCGTGTTCAATAATCACCTTGGAGTATTCGGAGGAGGAACCCGCCTTGCAATGCCGAAGACAAGACTGCACGCCGGACTCATCGTCATTGAAGCTTGGTTCAGGGGCTACTGAGGGAGTCCTGGATAAGGGGGTATCCGGACAGCTGGACTATATTCATTGTCCGGACTATAGAAGCGTCAAGATACAAGACTCAAGACTTCGGCTCGTGTCCGGATGGGACTCTCCTTTGCGTGGAAGACAAGCTTAGCAATCCGGATATTTTGTTTCCTTCCTTGTAACCGACTCCATGTAAACCCTAGCTCTCCGGTGTCTATATAAACAGGAGAGCATGGTCCTTAGAAGGCCGATCACAATTACAATCATACCATCGTAGGCTAGCTCTTAGGGTTTAGCCTCTACAATCTCGTGGTAGATCTACTCTTGTATTCCACATATCTTCAATATTAATCAAGCAGGAAGTAGGGTTTTACCTCCATCGAGAGGGCCCGAACCTGGGTAAACATTGTGTCCCTTGCTTCTTGTTACCATCAGCCTAAGACGCACAGATCGAGACCCCCTACCCGAGATCTGCCGGTTTTGACACCGACACCCGTCGCGGCAGAGCCCCCTAGTGATACCTTCTTCCCTTGTTTATGCATCTCCACCTCCAAGTCTTCAGAAGCGGCCCTCTTCCTCCCGCGCGAGGAGGAGGCTTTAACCTCCCCTTCCCAACTATCCTCCGTAGTAGTGATTCCCCCAGTCTGGATGCGTAGTGTGGGAAGTTCGGCTTCACTGCCCGTCCCTTCGCCTTTCCCTGAGGGGATTTTGCTGAGCACCCGGCCAAGCATCTTGGCAACGGCCGGACCAAGCGAACCTTCAGGAAGTGGCCCCGGACACCTGATTCTCTCTGCCTTGTTGAGCCATTCCTGGCCACGGAGGGATTTTCAGAATAATAGTTATGATAAATATAAATTAAGTGTCCAGCTCTTAGGTTACTTACTTGGGCATCTAGGCGATTGCAGCTTAGGCCCGCATCCTCGGTGGCGTCCGGACACTTTACTTGTGGTCCGAAGAATAATTTACACATCCCTTCGAGCTTCAGGCCGAAGAAGTGCTTAATAGTCCGCGGACCCTCCAGGTTAAACTCCCACATCCGGAGAGGCCGACGTTTGCATGGCAACATCCGTCGGATTAGCATCACTTGCATTATGCTGACAAGATTTATGTCCCTCTCAATGAGCTCTCGGATGCGATTCTGCAGTTCTGGTACATCACCCGCGGACCCAAAATTCCGTCCTACGTCAGTCCAAGATGCTAACTGTGACGGAGGGCCCGAGCGGAACTCGGGGGCAGGTACCCACTTTGTGCCTCTGGGAGCTGTAACATAAAACCACCTCCGTTGCCATACATCGGATACTTCCGGGAAAGAACCCTCTGGCCATGGGGCATACACGTTCCTGCTTATTATGGCACCTCCGCACTCCACATGTCGCCCCTCGATCATCCTCGGCGTCACATTGAAGATCTGGAGCCATAAGCCGAAGTGTGGGATGACGTGGAGAAAAGCCTCGCACACAATAATGAACGACAAGATATGGAGGATGGTGTCTGGAGCCAGATCATGGAAATCCAACCCATAGTAGAACATGAGCCCCCTCACAAAGGGGTCGAGGGTGAGGCCCAGGCCTCGGAGGAAGTGAGGAACAAACACAGCACTCTCATTGGGCGCCGGCATAGGGATGACTTGCCCTGTAGCAGGAAGCCTGTGTTGGATATGGGGGGTCAAGTATCCGACCTCCCTAAGCTTCGTAATGTCCTCCGCTTGTATCGAGGAGGCCACCCACCGGCCTTTTGCATTGGATCCGGACATGTTGGAGGATCTGGAGTGTTGGAGCTTAGGTCTTGGGTGCTAGAACTTGAGGTGCGAGAAGGAGCAAGGGAGGTGGAAAAAAGGCGTAGGCCTTGACCCCTTTATAAAAGGGATGAATATCAAGAGTCCTTAGCATGACCGCTTGAGACTTATCTAAAATACACGGAGTCATGCCAACGGTCGCCGTAGGGTCACACACGCCCATATTGATGAAAGATCCCATAATAGGAGGAACACGATCTCTACTTTGGTAGGACGTGCCAATAAAACCGCCTCGCAACGCGAGTCGAGGTGGGGAAGGAAACGCCGGTTCGTGTTGGACCAGGCCACGATGCAAGGGCACGATGTACAAGGATTACTAGCAGAACAAATTTATGCTATGTTCCCCACAATGGTGTGTGAAGATCATCTTGCAGAACCGGACACTGTTCATCGTATCAGATCCGGACACGGTCTGCGTGTTCGATAATTACCTTGGAGTATTCGGAGAAGGAACCCGCCTTGCAATGCCGAAGACAAGATTGCGTGCCGGACTCACCTTCATTGAAGCCTGGTTCAGGGGCTATTGAGGGAGTCTTGGATTAGGGGGTATCCAGACAGCCAGACTATATACATCGTCCGGACTATTGAAGCATGAAGATACAAGACTCAAGACTTCAGCCCGTGTCTGGATAGGACTCTCCTTTGCGTGGAAGACAAGCTTGGCGATCCGGATATTATATTTCCTTCATTGTAACCGACTCCATGTAAACCCTAGCCCTCTCCGGTGTCTATATAAACCGGAGAGGATGGTCCTTAGAAGGACGATCACAATTACAATCATACCATCATAGGCTAGCTCTTTGGGTTTAGCCTCTAGGATCTCGTGGTAGATCTACTCTTGTACTACTCATATCTTCAATATTAATCAAGCAGGAAGTAGGGTTTTACCTCCATCGAGGGGGCCCGAACCTGGGTATACATTGTGTCCCTTGCTTCCTGTTACCACCAGCCTAAGACGCACAGATCGGGACTCCCTACCCGAGATCCGCCGGTTTTGACACCGACAACAGGCTTCTTCTTCTCTTCCTCTTTTAGATCCTTCTCTCGTCCCAGGACTGTGGTGTACTCAACATCTAGCCCAGCGACCCACTCATCATTTGAGTTTTTGAACATGCATCTGAAGCGAGCAAGGCATCCTTTCACCATCGCAGAAGAACGGGTGTAGATGACGTCGAACTCATCGCCTGTGATGGTTCTAACCTTGTACTCACCACCGATCATGGAGATTTGGGACGCCATGGATTTAGGAGGAGGGTTAGGATTAGTGGAACTACCGTAAGGTGACAGGACAGGACAACTAGGAGCGAACTGTCGTAATGTTAAAGGACATTCGGGGACTAGTAGGAGCGAACTGCCAGCGGTTTTTGGATTGTAAAAGTGTCGAGTGGGGCGTGCGAACGGCAGGCTAGTGGCTTGCCTGGTGGATAAATGGATTCATGCATAGTACTATGGGGGCCCAATTAGATTTCATGTCTACTCGACGCCCAATTAAATGGCTTTTGATTTCATGTCAAGCGTTGGGAAAATTACAGGTGATACGAAGCTTTCCATTCTCCCATGATACGGGCTTTCGAGAGCCCTTGGATCTGAGATTGAACGATTGCATGGCATGTGATACGTCTCCAACGTATCTATAATTTTTGATTGTTCCATGCTATTATATTACCTGTTTTGGATGTTTATGGTCTTTATATTACACATTATTATCATTTCTGGGACTAACCTACTAACCGGAGGCCCAGCCCATATTGCTGTTTTTTTGTCTATTTCAGTATTTCGAAGGAAAGGAATATCAAACGGAGTCCAAATGGAATGAAACCTTCGGAAGCATGATTTTTGGAAGGAACGTGATCCAGAGGACTTGGATTACAAGTCAAGAAGCAGTCGAGGCGGCCACGAGAGGGTAGGGCGCCCCCCCTATCGGTGTCAAAACCGGCGGATCTCGGGTAGGGGGTCCCAAACTGCACGTCTAAGGCTAATGGTAACAGGAGGCTGGGGACACGATGTTTACCCAGGTTCGGGCCCTCTCGATGGAGGTAATACCCTACTTCCTGCTTGATTGATCTTGATGATATGAGTATTACAAGAGTTGATCTACCACGAGATCAGAGAGGCTAAACCCTAGGAGCTAGCCTATGGTATGATTGTTGTTGTGTCCTACGGACTAAACCCTCCAGTTTATATAGACACCGGATGGGGCTAGGGTTACACAGAGTCGGTTTACAGAGAAGGAGATCTACATCTGGATCGCCAAGCTTGCCTTCCACGCCAAGGAGAGTCCCATCCGGACCCGGTACGAAGTCTTCTATCTTGTATCTTCATAGTCCAACAGTCCCGCTGTCCGGATACCCCCTTATCCAGGACTCCCTCAGTAGCCCCCGAACCAGGCTTCAATGACGATGAGTCCGGCGCGCAGATTGTCTTCGGCAATGCAAGGTGGGTTCTCCTCCAAATCCGGTGCACCTGTTGTAGCGAATAGTGTCCGGCCTCCCAGTAAGGTTGTACTCCTCGGCTTCTGTGCTTCAATAATGGCTACCTCCACGTGTCGATCAAAGACGAGGGGCCGGGGCGTTTTTGCATTTGACACTCTAATCCCGTAGGTGAGCCGTCTATTTGAGGAGATGGGGATCTTCAGATCCAAATCACACCATCTTCCCCCAAGCAAGCATTCCGCAGAGCGCGCCCAAAAGAGGCCATCCCATCATGACCGGTCGCCGCAGCCCTGCTCGCCGCTCCCCCAGCTCGAAGCCAGGGGATTGAGAAAAGTGTTCCATCTCTCACAGCCGCCTAATAGAGCTGCAGACCAAAGGGTTCCTTCCGCCCGCATGCATGGTCCCCGTCCGATCCGGACTAGCCACCTATAATGGCGGGGAGCTAGCGGAGAGATTCCCTAACCCATCTCGGGGGGAGCGGGTATACCTTGTCCCATATCTGCTAAGAGGCGTTGGGTTTCCAATCCACCCATTCCTCCGCGGGCTCCTGGAGTTCTACGGTCTCCAGATGCATAATCTTACCCCCACCTCCATACTGCACATCGCGGGCTACGTCGCCCTCTGCGAGATGTTCCTAGGCTGCAAAGCTCATTTCGAGCTATGGAAGAGGTTATTTTGCCTCGTCCCCTGCAACCAGGAGGGGTCTATATATCAAGTGGGCGGAGCTGAAATATGGCGCATCACCCAGACCGGATACCTGTCCGGTACTCCAAAGAAGGCGTCCGAAGACTGGCCCTCGGAGTGGTTTTATGTTGATGACGTTCCCCTTCCGAACCCGGTCCGGACAGGCCTTCCTGAGTTCACCAATACTCCGCTGAAGAAGTGCCAAAGCTGGCGCCCTTAGAGCCCCCAGGAGGAAGAAAACAGGGAAGTCTTCTATCTGATGAGCCTGATACAAACCCTGGCCAAATCATGATTGAAAATAATCGAAGTTATGTCAATATGCATAATAAGGGGAGTGCAGCCACTTCAATATAGGGGAAAACCCATGTGGCACTTCAATGGAGAAGATGATGCCTCCCGCTGTGGCGCAAAGGTCCGGACTCCGCCACATCTTTGGCGAGGATACTGCCCGAATTGTACAAAGGAGAAGAAGAGGAGTTCCTCCGCATCAATCCGCGGGATGGATTTTCCATGTATAACCCCCAAAGCTGGGTAAGTTGTCATCTTTCACTCGACTCTATTCATTCTCACCTTCTTTGTCACCATTATTTACCTTGCTGTTTCAAAACATGAACTTAGGAGGGCTGTGAAAGAGTTCAACAGCCCCTCTCTGCAGCCAGAGGATCCCGGCTGGGCTCTCGACCCCGGACTTGAAGAGGATCTGGACATATCTGTGGGATTCGTCAACGGGACCTTCTATCAGGCAAGTAGTGGCGGCTCATTAGTGGCCATCACCGCGGATTATCCCGGACTGCTTCCCGTGTCGCACGTAAGTAATGTCGGGGTTCCAACCTTCCGAAAGAATTCCTTCGTTTTGTCGTACCTTAAGCTCACATGCCGTATTTTTATAGAAACGGTAGTCGGGGAGTCGTGCGGAACCCGCGGGGCCTCTTAGCAAGAGGCGCCTAGGCAAGGTAGGCTTAAACGGGAGGCGGTTAGGAGTGATACGCAGGTGCAGAGGTATTCATCAAACTCGCCCCATGGTTTATTTGGTCTTTTTGTCGAGGCGTGATGGCTTTAATTACGTCCGGATAGGAAACGTCGGACTATATCAGGGGACCCTACCGGCCACGCTTCCAGCAGCCGGATTCCTGGACCGGATTCCCGGGCGGAGGCGGATGTGGGGACAGTGCCAAACTGTCCTCCTGCGGAGGATACAGATATGCTTTCCGCCACAAATTCAGAAGTGGAGAGCGCCATGAATCACTGGCACCGACGGGCCGTACTCCGCGGTGGTATTTTTTCCGAAGAGGCGTTCAATGCCTTCAATTCCGGACACGCTTATATCCGCGCTGCTCAAGATGGACTTGCCAGAGCAACGAACCAATATGTGAAGGACATACGGGTAAGAGAATTTAATAAGTATGTATAGTAGTAGCCCCTGAGACTTGAAATAGTTGGCACAACTGATTTAAGGATCATTAAATGCATAGGACTTGTAGAGAAGAATGCCCGGTTGTCTCAGGAGCTGGAGGAGTGTAAGGCCCAAATGAAGGCAAATGTAGCCGAACAAAAGGAGTCCAAGAAGGCTTCTTCTAGTAAGAATTTCCCTCTACTAGTTTGTATGTTCGGCATGGTTTATAAATCTGACAAAAGATTCGGCAGACAATCCCGGAGGAAATCCGAAGACTGTGGGAGATAACGAGCTGCATCTGCGAAGTCAGCTGAAGGCGGGCGAACGCGTGCTGACGCAGTCTATCCAAGAGAAGAATAAGCTGCAAGATTCTAATCTCCAACTGAGCATCAAATTGAAAGACATTTGGGCTCAGCTTGCGGAATCCGTGAAGGAGAACCGGAGGCTTTGACGCGGCATTTATAGTAAGTGCTTGAACGAACTGTAGTATAGTTCGGCGAGGAGGCGTATTGAAAGAGTTATGTCTGCAGGTATGTTGACAGGACGCCCTGAAGAGGATATGCCCGGGTCTGCGGGCGATATGCTGCAAGAGCTATCACAACTGCACGAACAAGCTCGATAGGTGATGCAGGGTATTGCCCAGGCGTTGTGGCCGTCTGCTTCCCTGCCAGGAGGCATGGGCGAACTTGTAGAGATGCTCAAAGGAGCACGGCGGCGATTTCGATTATGGAAGATATCAGCCTGCCAGCAAGGTGTGAAGGAAGCTTGGGCCATGGTGAAGACGCGATACGCCAAGGCTGACCCGAAGCTTATGGTCGAAGTCGGACCGGCTGGTCCAGATGGACAAGAGATACCCGTTAGTTTGGTATATGATCAAGTAGCATTAGCTGCAAAGTATTCCCAACAGGATTGTAAGCTAGACAGCCTATTGGATGGTATAGAGGAAGAGTACAGCCAGTGTATGTGATTGTGTAATTTTGAAGAGGCTCATGTACTCTCTAGCCGGATTGAAAATCGTTTGTCTTGGCAGACCTTTTCGCTTCAGCCCCCGGATTTGACAGTCCGGGGTGTATCCGAATTCCCGCACAGTAATGAAAAATCGGGGTATGCATGGTAACCAGGCGTAGGGGTCATAAGTGCTTGAACAGACAAGTACCCAACTAGTTATGTTTTATTACATGGATAGTAAGAAACATCTTCCAGAGAGAATAGTTCCATTAGGGGTTACTTTCTCTGGGTACACATGCATCGATGTGCATGTCCGAACTGCGAACAGAAACGCAGGAAACAAAACATCTGGGTATTTTCGTTGTTAGGAACGAGAACATTTTTTGTTCATTGACTGAATATTCCCTTAAGAACGCTAGCTTTCGGCTTCACCCAGTCTGAGGTACACATCCGACTCAACCGACAGTAACAATCACAGAGGTGCTCCCCTTATACCCTAGCCGAATTAACGGGAACGTAGGGCATAAATACAAGAGCCACGCAACCCAGCATGGCCAAAACTTAAGTCATATCGATGCATATAATGGTGAAGAAAAGGCACAAATGGAAAGGGAGATGCATATGTGGCTGGCGAGAAGCCATTAAAGTGATTATAATATAGCTTCCGAATAGGAAGCCCCCAGGTATAGTGTGCGCACATAATGCGGCCGGAGTGCTCAGGGCATCCGTACAGTTTTAAGGCTGTATATAATAAAAAAAGGAAAAGGGGGCGAGAAAGGAGGAAAGAGAACATAACTGAGGAGGCGGAGTTAAGGAGACGAACACTAGGTTCGGCGCTAGGCATAGAATCTCAGGAGTCTGGCCGTGTTCCATGGGTTTGGCTCGAGTCTGTTATCAGATGTACTACGCAGACGGTACACTCCTCCGGTGAGAACTTTGTCAATGATGAAGGGACCCTCCCACTTGGGTTTGAGCTTGTCCTTCTTCTTCTCAGGTAGGCGTAGAACGAGTTCGCCAATGTTATAAGTTTTTGCTCGTACTTATCTGCTTTGATACCTTCGAGCATGTTGCTGATAGAATGCGGAACGGGCTTTAGCGACATCACGTTCCTCCTCCAAAGCATCTAAGTTATCCTGTCGGTCTAGCTCGGCTTCCTTCTCTTCATACATGCGCACACGAGGTGAGTCATGAATTATATCGCAGGGCAGCACTGCTTCTGCGCCGTACACCATGAAAAATGGTGTGTATCCGGTGGTGTGATTCGGCGTGGTCCGCAGCCCCCAGAGTATGGAGTTGAGTTCCTCGACCCAATGTGTGTCTGATTCCTTCAATGATCGCACTAGTCTAGGTTTGATGCCGCTCATAATAAGACCATTTGCACGTTCGACCTGACCGTTTATTTGGGGGTGATAGACAGAGGCGTAGTCAAGCTTAATGCCCATTTTGCCACACCAGGGTTTTACCTCCTTGGCTATAAAATTCGAGCCGTTGTCAGTGATGATACTGTGGGGGACGCCGTCACAGTGTACAACCTCGGATATGAAGTCTATCACTGGTCTGGATTCGGCCGTTTTAACTAGTTTGTCTTCAATCCATTTGGTGAACTTGTCCACCATGAACAATAGGTAGTTTTTCTTATGGCTTCCCCCTTTAAGGGGTCCCACCATATCCAGCCCCCATACTGCGAAGGGCCAAGTTATGGGGATCGTTTGGAGAGCGGTAGGGGGCATATGGCTCTGATTGGCAAATAGTTGACAACCAACGCAATGTTGGACAAGGTCCTATGCGTCTGCCTGGGCTGTTGGCCAGTAGAATCCTATCCGAAAGGCTTTGCTTATGAGAGCTCGGGCTGCCACGTGGTGCCCGCCTAGTCCGGAATGGATTTCGGCTAAGAGCTGCCACCCTTCCTCTTTGGAGATGCATCATTGGAGCACTCCGGTGGCGCTCTTCTTGTAGAGCTCTCCTTCATGGACTTTGTAGGCTTTAGAGCATCGCACAATACAACGTGCCTCATTTTGGTCCTCGGGGAGCTCTTGCCTATTAAGGTAGGCTAAGAAGGGCTCATTCCATTGGGCAATGACAACCATTATTTCGTGGGCCGAAGATGTTATTTCGGTGGCAGGGCCTCCGATTACGTCAGAAGGATCAGAATCTAGGGTTGTGTTCAGAGCCGGACTAATGGTGCCGGACTCCCCTTCCCATGCCATGGACGGCTTGAACAACCTTTCTAAGAAGATATTAGGTGGGACGGGGTCGCGTTTAGCGCCGATGTGGGCGAGTATATCCGCCGCTTGGTTGTTTTCTCTGACCACATGGTGGAATTCGAGCCTCTCGAACCAAGCTGATATTTTGAGGACGACATTGCGATAGGCCGCTATTTTTGGATCCTTGGCGTCAAAGTATCCATTTACCTGAGATATTGCGAGGTTCGAGTCCCCGCGCACTTCGAGGCGTTGAATGCCCATGGAGACCGCCATCCGAAGACCATGCAACAGAGCCTCGTATTCGGCTGCATTGTTGGAGTCTGTGTATAGTATTTGGAGGACATACTGCACCGTATCTCCGGTGGGGGATGTCAGGACGACACCCGCTCCCAATCCGGCCAGCATTTTGGAGCCGTCGAAATGCATGATCAAATTTGAGTGCGCGCCATACTCTTTAGGGAGTTCGGCTTCTGTCCATTCGGCGACAAAGTCAGCCAGTACTTGCGACTTAATGGACTGCCGTGGTTTGTATGTTATGTCGAACGGAAGGAGCTCAATAGCCCATTTAGCAATTCGGCCTGTTGCTTCACGGTTATTTATTATGTCATTGAGTGGAACTTCGGAGGCCACCTTGATCGAACACTCTTGAAAGTAGTGTCATATTTTCCGGGATGCCATGATGACCGCATATGCTATCTTTGTATAGTGCGGGTACCGAGATTTAGATGGGGTGAGGACAGTGGACACGTAATATACCGGCTTTTGGAGATGGAACTTGTGTCCGTCTGCCTCTTGTTCGACGACGAGCACTGCGCTCACTATTTGGTTTGTTGCGGCTATGTATAATAGCATGGGTTCTCCAATGTTTGGCGCGGTCAGGACTGGGTTGGTGGCCAAGAGTGCCTTTATTTCTTCCAGTCTGGTCGTGGCCGTGTTCGTCCACTCGAAGTGCTCGGTGCGTCGAAGAAGGTGATACAGGGGTAGTGCCTTTTCTCCTAAGCGGGAGATAAAGCGGCTTAAGGCAGCCACACATCCAGTTAATTTTTGGATCTATTTGAGGTCTGTTGGTATAGCCAACTGTGACAGAGCTCGAATTTTTGCCAGATTGGCTTCAATTCCTCTATTGGAAACGATGAAGCCGAGCAATTTTCCGGAGGGTACTCCAAAGACACACTTCTCTGGGTTGAGCTTGATGTCGTATGTTCGGAGATTATCGAACGTAAGCCTCAAGTCATCTATTAAAGTTTTGACGTGTCTTGTTTTGATGACCACGTCGTCTACATAGGCCTCTACTGTCTTGCCGATTTGTTTTTCCAGGCATGTCTGAATCATGCGTTGATAGGTTGCGCCGGCGTTTTTGAGCCCGAAGGGCATGGTGTTGAAACAAAAGGGGCCGTACGGAGTGATGAAGGCTGTTGCAGCCTGGTCGGACTCCGCCATCTTTATTTGATGGTATCTGGAGTATGCCTCGAGGAAACACAATGAGTCGTGTCCTGCGGTGGCATCGATTATCTGGTCAATGCGGGGGAGGGGGAAGGGATCCTTAGGGCAAGCTTTATTGAGGTCTTTGAAATCGACGCACAAGCGCCAGGATTTGTCCTTTTTTGGTACCATTACCAAGTTTGCTAGCCAATCCGGATGTTTGATGCCTCTAATGAATCCGTCCTCAAGTAGCTTGGCTAGATCTTCTCCCATGGCTTGCCGCTTAGGCTCTGAGAAGCGTCGGAGAGTCTGCTTGATTGGCTTGTTGCATGTGACCAGACTCCAGCAGACACGCCTGGATTGGCTATCATCTACATATCATGCAGGTTGTGTTGTACAGGGCTGCAGTTCTGGTGAGAAATCTAAAAAAAGGTTTCTTGTCATCTCGCAAAATTAGGTGTCATGTGCTTCGGATCACTGCGAGGGTTAAACAATGACAACTGAGTTGGGCTAGTAATTGGGGCACATGCACGAAGACTACTCGGCTGCCATCTAGGTCAAGCCGGCTATGTTAATTAGGACATCTAACGACAGACCCCTTTTCTACGAGTTTATCTTTAATTTGAGCTTTGATCCTCATCTAGTTTGTCCGTCGAGATTCATGTTGTCTCCTTTAGGCAGTGAGGTTATGATTTCTTGTCATTTGGCAATTTTTCGTGTTATATGTTATAATCCGGTCCTTTAGATCAAAATGATGACAACTGCGCCTTCGAGGCACGTGCATGAAGACTTCTCGACAGTCATTGACGAGGTCAAGCGGGCTCCGGTAGATAAAAGAAAACTAGTACTCCACTATATAGGCAGGAGCCTCCGTGCTTGCTTGCTAGTGTTTCTCTCTTCACACTGTCTCGTCCTCTCCAGATCTAAATACGACAGCGGTGGCCACACACTCTCTCTCTCTCTGCTCACCGCTGGTCACAGATCCAGCTGGATCCTCTCTGCCGGGGAAGGTGAGAAGGTGCAATGTTCACGCGGTCGTCCTTGGCGATGGCTCTTACCCACTGCCGGTACGTCCCGATCAGCGTGCCTTGCTGTTCTCTCCCAAGCACCGCTGGCGAGGGAGGGCCTCCGACCCTTTCTTCCTCGCTGCCGTAGTGTGGGCAGATCCGTCCACCTACTATGTCTTGAGCTTGCGTTGGTTTTCCTTGAAGAGGAAATGGTGATGCAGCACAGTAGCGTAAGTATTTCCCTCCGTTTTTGAGAACCAAGGTATCAATCCAGTAGGAGGCTCCTCAAAAGTCCCACAAACCTACACAAACAAATAAAGAACTCGCAACCAACGCGATAAAGGGGTTGTCAATCCCTTCAGGGCCACTTGCGAAAGAGAGATCTGATAGAGATAATATGATAAGATAAATATATTTTTGGTATTTTATAATATAGATGCAAAAAGTAAAGATACAAATAAAAGTAGATTGAAAGCTTATATGATAAAAGATAGATCCGGGGGCCATAGGTTTCACTAGAGGCTTCTCTCAAGATAGCGTAAGTATTACGGTGGGTGAACAAATTACTGTCGAGTAATTGATAGAAAAGCGAATAATTATGAGATTATCTAGGCATGATCACGTATATAGGCATCACGTCCGTGACAAGTAGACCGACTCCTGCCTGCATCTACTACTATTACTCCACACATCGAGCGCTATCCAGCATGCATCTAGAGTATTAAGTTCATAAGAATAGAGTAACGCATTAAGAAAGATGACATGATGTAGAGGGATAAACTCAAGCAATATGATATAAACCCCGTCTTTTTATCCTCGATGGCAACAATACAATACGTGCCTTGCAACCCTTTCTGTCACTGGCTAAGGACACCGCAAGATTGAACCCAAAGCTAAGCACTTCTCCCATGGAAAGAAAGATCAATCTAGTAGGCCAAACCAAACCGATAATTCAAAGAGACTTGCAAAGATAACTCAATCATACATAAAAGAATTCAGAGAAGATTCAGATAGTACTCATAGATAAACATGATCATAAACCCACAATTCATCTGATCTCGACAAACACACCACAAAAAGAGTTTACACTGAATAGATCTCCACAAGAGAGGGGGAGAACATTGTATTGAGATCCAAAAAGAGAGAAGAAGCCATCTAGCTAATAACTATGGACCCGAAGGTCTGTGGTAAACTACTCACAACTCATCAGAAGGGCTATGGTGTTGATGTAGAAGCCCTCCATGGTGGATTCCCCCTCTGGCAGAACACCGTCGACGGCTCCAAGATGGGATCTCGCGGATACAGAAGGTTATGGTGGCGGAAATATTTCTTCGGTGGCTCCCTGGATGTTTTCGGGGTACGTAGGTTTATATAGGAAGAATAAGTATGTCGGTGGCCGCTCGAGGGACTCAGGAGACAGGGAGGCGTGCCCAGGAGGGGTCGGTGCACCCTCCTATCTCCTGGCCGCCTCGATTGCTTCTTGACTTGCACTCCAAGTCCTCCGGATCACGTTCGTTCCAAAAATCACGCTCCCGAAGGTTTCATTCCGTTTGGATTCTGTTTGATAATCCTTTTCTTCAAAATACTGAAATAGGCAAAAAAACAGCAATACGGGTTGGGCCTCCAGTTAGTAGGTTAGTCCCAAAAATGATATTAATGTGTAAAATAAAGCTCATAACATCCAAAACGGGTAATATAATAACATGGAACAATCAAAAATTATAGATACGATGGAGACGTATCACCTCCCGCCGCCCACTGATGACCCACAAGTATAGGGGATCTATCGTAGTCCTTCCGATAAGTAAGAGTGTTGAACCCAACAAGGAGTAGAAGGAAATGACGAGCGGTTTTCGGTAAGGTATTCTCTGCAAGCACTGAAATTGTAGGTAATAGATAGTTTTGTGATAAGATAATTTGTAACGAGTAACAAGCAATGAAAGTAAATAAGGTGCGGCAAGGTGGCCCAATCCTTTTTGTAGCAAAGGACAAGCCTGGACAACTTCCTATAATGAGAAAAGCACTCCCGAGGACACATGGGAATCATCGTCAAGCTAGTTTCATCACACTCATATGGTTCGCGTTCGGTACTTTGATAATTTGATATGTGGGTGGACTGGTGCTTGGGTACTGCCCTTACTTGGACAAGCATCCACTAGTAGAAAAGGGGCATTGGTCCAGGCCGGGTCAGCCCATTAGTCCCGGTTCAATCCAGAACCGGGACCAATGGGGGCATTGGACCCGGTTCGTGAGCCCCGGGGGCCGGCCGGGCCACGTGGGCCATTGGTCCCGGTTCGTCTGGACCTTTTGGTCCCGGTTGGTGGGACGAACCGGGACCAATGTGCCTTGCTCCTGGCCCACCACCATTGGTCCCGGTTGGAGGCATGAACCGGGACCAAAGGACGCCCATTAGTCCCAGTTCATACCACCAACCAGGACTAAAGTGTTGGTCCTCGTTGCGGCCAGAGTTTAGTCCCACCTCGCCAACCGAAGGGGGATCACACCGGTTTATAAGCCCCTCCCTCTCTGCCTTGTTGAGCTCCTCTCATAATGAAAATAGATGCCCTTATACAGGAAATTTGACCTAAATTCATATTGAATTTCTCTGAAGTTAGTAGAAATTTATTATGAATTTAGGTTGAATTTTCTCTATAAGCACATCTATGCTCATTTCTGAGTAGTTTTTTATATAGTTTTTTTCTTTTCTGCTATATTTATTTTTTTCTATTTATTTCTGAGTTGTAATAAGTCATTAAAAATAAAAAAGATTTTAGTAAAGTTAATCACAACTATTTTTTCTGCTATTTATTTCTGAGTCGTTTTTTATATAGTTTTTTTTCTTTTCTGCTATATTTATTTTTCTATTTATTTCTGTGTGGTAATAAGTCATTAAAAATAAAAAAGAGGCGCAATGCTGGTTAATTCGCTTCAAGCCTTTCGGAATAGTGTAAACTACACTGCACATAGCTCCGTGCAGTCTACCCTATTCCTCAAGGCTTGAAGCGAACCAACGTGCAGGTGAGCATTGAGCCTCTTCTTAATCGTCTCTGCACTCGGGGCTTATAAACAGCTGTGAGTGCCTCTCACTTGGTGAGATGGGACTAAAAAAACAGCTGCAGAAAGAATCAACTAAAGAACAACTGCAGAAAATAAATAAGTAATTAGACGGGTCCATTGGTACCGGTTGGTGGCTCCAAACGGGACCAATGCCCCTCTTTAGTCCCGGCACATAATGTTTTAATGTCTTATGGTTCGGCCCTCGTGATACCATGCCAACTTTCAACTTTCAACTTTTTCAGAGTTCATTTGAAATGCTTTAATGCAGAAAACAAAAGAAAATAAATAATGCAGAAAACAAAACAAAAAAACTTGAAAAAAATAAAATAGCAACAATAAGTATTTTGTTGTAAGTAGAAACAAAATAAAATAAATAAAGCAAAAAGAAAACAAAAAAGTGTATTCAAATTTGAAAACTAATGGCACTAACAGAAAGTTTATAATTTTTCTAAAACTAAAAGCAAAAAGAATTAAAAAATAAAGCAACAAAACAAAAGAAAATAAATAATGCAGAAAACAAAACAAAAATCTTGGAAAAAAATAAAAATAGCAACAATAAGTATTTTGTTGTAAGTAGAAACAAAATAAAATAAATAAAGCACAAAACAAAACAAAAAAACAAAAAAAGTGTTTTCAAATTTGAGAACTAATGGCACTAACAGAAAGTTTATAATTTTTCTAAAACTAAAAGCAAAAAAGAATTAAAAATAAAGCATAAAAACAAAAGAAAATAAATAATGCAGAAAACAAAACAAAAAAATCTGGGAAAAAAATAAAAATAGCAACAATAAGTAAAAAAAAGTGCCTCCTACTAGGCCCCCACGGCCTGAATACGACTAGAAACCCACCATGGGCCAGGATTCAGGCCCGCAGGTGGCCCAGTAGGCCCATCAGGCAAAGCAGTAGTAAGTAGGCTCGTAAGCCTATAGTGGAGAGGAGGTCGAGAGGGGTGCGGCAGTGGGGCTTATAAACCACTGCGCGCCCCTCTCAGCTAGCGAGGTGGGACTAAACTTTTGTGCCGCACCGTGCCAGCACACGACCATTGGTCCCGGTTCGTGGCACCAATCGGGACCAATGCCCACCCTTTAGTCCCGGTTGGTGGCACCAACCGGGACCAAAGCCCTCTGCTTCCCGCCCTTTGGGCTGCTGAAAAGAGGCCTTTGATCCCGGTTGGTGCTACCAACCGGGACTAAAGGGTGCATTGGTCCAGGTTGGAGCCACCAACCGGGACCAAAGACTTTGCTATATAAGGAAAATTTCAGAACCGCATCCCCACTTCGATCTCTCCTACTCCTCGATCTCCCGACGTCGCACGCCGTCGCCTGCCGCCACCTCGCCATCGCCGCCCCGCCCCGACGCCGTCGCCGCCCCGCCCCGCCCCGACGCCGTCGCCGTCCCGCCCTGCCCTGCCGCCCCGACGTCGCCGCCCCGCGCCGCACCTCGCCGTCGCCGTCACGGTCGCCATCGACCTCGCCGTGAGCAACTTTTTATGATTTTTGGTAGATTTTTTTAGATTTTTTTGTAGTTTATAG
>NC_041393.1:654920507-654941317 GCF_002162155.2 Triticum dicoccoides
AGCTAGTTAGAAAAATATAATTACTATTTTATTTAGATTTTTTGGTAATATAATTAGTTAGAAAAATATTAGTTAGTTAGAAAAATACTAGTTTATTTTTAGTAAGTACTATATAGTAAGTGCTACTTTGTTTTTAGTAAGTACTAATTTATTTATTTATAGTAAGCGCTTAGTAGTTGAACTAGATAGTTGATTTAATTAATAAAACTACTTTATTTAACTATATATAGAAGTAGTTTGTAGTAAGTGCTACTTTATTTATTTATAGTAAGTGCTACTTTATTTATTTATAGTAAGTGCTACTTTATTTATTTATAGTAAGTGCTTAGTAGTTGAACTAGATAGTTGATTTAATTAATAAAACTACTTTATTTAACTATATATAGAAGTACGTAGTTCCCGCATCGACGTCGGCGATGCCTATCCCGCATCCTCGTCGTCGTCGACTCGGCGGTGGAGGCCTCCTTGATCAGGGCCATGTTCGGGACTGGGCTCCGCCGGGCTGGTATTGGGAGGTGCTACCTTCTGGGGGACGTAGGTTGGTGAGGAGGCAGCCCGTTGTTGACCCGATCCATGTTTGGTCGCTGTCGCGTGGGCCAGTGACGGTGCCGAGGCTTCCGGACACCGCGGAGGTGGTACGTCACGGTGTCAGCAAGGAGGACGAGCACGTCCGTCGCTACATGGTTGCGTTCGAGGGCAGGTTCGACAATAACTGGCAGGTTCTTCAAGGATCTCACTGGAGCTATGATCCTGTGATCGTTCCTTATCTTTGGGTGTCCATCGCCCGCAACGATATCCGTCGGGCGCTACGGTTCTAGCTGTATTAATTAGCGATGCTATATGTATGATAGTATTCGAGGAGTATTCAACGATGTACAGACACAAGAGATGATGTACTTTTGGTTATAACTGAATGCATGCTAATTTGAATACTACTTTATTTTACGATTTGGTTTTCTTATTGAATTCTCATATTGGAAAAGTACTCCTATTTTAAATGCTAAAATTGAAGAGCACTCCATGCAGAAATCTAGGAGCCCCCTCCATCATCCACGTCGTCGTGGGGGTAGCTTCTCCTTCATAACTGTGGGCTAGACAATTTGTTGTAATAATGCACTCGGGAATGAAAGGAGGAGCTACATACCATCACCGATAGTCAACCCGTGATTAATAATAATGATCTAATTTAGGTTTTTTAGTACATATATTTAATATTTGAATTATGAACTTAGGCCGGAAATGTCGTACTCGAACGATGAAAACCGCCCGGGGGAGTGCGACTGGTGCCACGAGGACCGAGGTATGTGCGACAGGTTCATTGAGCTGGACGAAGATCGGCGCTTCAGCATTAAGCTTGAGGAGACCTTCGATGTTCATATGGTACGCAACGACGACAATAGTTTTCTTCATAATTAAGCACGACATCAACTATTTTAATGTGTATTTTTCATCTTTTCCAATTCGACTAGCTTATCCCATGCTTTGCAAGATGCTATGTCCTGGAGAGGATGGGTTTGGAAGACCATGAAAGTATGGAAACCAAAAAAATTATCCTAAGTACCCATCATGGTGTGGATTTTCAAGTAAAGCTGTACAATGCTCAGAGTGTAACCCATTTTGGTTGCAAAAACTGGGAAGCACTTTGCAAGATGTATGGTTTTGATGAGGGTATGCTTGTCACCATGGATCTTGGTGATCCTACAATCGCGCAAGAGAGACCTTTGATTTTCGTCCTTGTGGATACACCTCCAATTCTTCCCCCATGTGAGCTTAACATAGTTATTAAGTAATTTATATTGTTTATTTCAAAATAGTTGACAACTTATTTCCATTGACAGCTTATTTTCATTCTTCAAAGAATGTGCGGAAGATGGTAGACAGAACCTACTACACCGAAGGCTCCGAATTAACCTATCAGGAGAAAAATCATCTGGTCGCATTTTGTACTGATCTTGAGAATTACAATATCTACAATCAAACTCCTCAACATTATGGTCAATACGTGCCACTAGTGCACGTGTTGAACTACGGTAACTACCATGGAGATACCCTGGTAAGATTTTTTACTATTACGACATCCGTGCATCTTTTTGCACACTTCTAAAACTAGTACATCATTGCTAACTGCGAAGTTATTACTATGTTTTCAACAGATAATCCCGAATGATTGTGTGCCTCATCTGATGTATACACACGGTAGCCTTCATGTTTTGAACATACAACGATGTCTTCCTACGAATCTGAACTGTCCATACCGGGTTTCTAAAAGAAGTGGAGACATGACAATCAAAGAATGGAAAAAATGTATGGACAGTCGTAAGGAGCTTCTTGGAAGCAACAATCAGCGAAGGGCAAGAATTGGAGACAGGATGATCGCCATTCTTCATAATGGAGAGTCAGTGCCTATATTGTTTTATGCTATTTTACCTTAAGGGTGTTTAGGTCATGTCCTACCTGATACTGATGATCGTGCGCTAAGAACAATTATGTAGGGTTGGGTTCGATGACGATGAGGATGATGATCGTATGACTTATTATTAATAATGAGTAGAAGTTGTATGATGATGCATGATTAGTAGGACTTCTTATTATATATGATGATGTATGATGCGAGCATGCATGAGTTATTATATCAGTGGGTGAAATGAACATATATAGCAGCAGCGTTGGTAAACCAAGGACGAAGATATAAGACAGGACACTTCTCTCTATTAGCTAGCTAATAACAACCTAAAAATAACCCCCAAAACCCCTAAAGCAGCCACTTTTCTAAAAAAACATGGACTTTTGGTCCCGGTTGGTGCCACCAACCGGGACCAAAGGCCCCCTGACTGTGCTCGGCGCACAGGGCCACGTGGAGGCACATTGGTCCCGGTTCGTGTTTGAACCGGGACTAATGAGTGGAGGTATTAGTAACGACCCATTAGTCCCGGTTCATGAACCAGGACTAAAGGCCCTTATGAACCAGGACTATTAGGTGTTTTTCTACTAGTGATCCCACTTATGATTAACCCCTATTGCAAGCATCTGCAACTACAAAAGAAGTATTAAGGTAAACGTAACCACAACATGAAACATATGGATCCAAATCATCCCCTTACGAAGCAACGCATAAACTAGGGTTTAAGCTTTTGTCACTCTAGCAACCCATCATCTACTTATTACTTCCCAATGCCTTCCTCTAGGCCCAAATAATGGTGAAGTATCATGTAGTCGACGTTCACATAACACCACTAGAGGAGAGACAACATACATATCATCAAAATATCAAACGAATACCAAATTCACATGACTACTAATAGCAAGACTTCACCCATGTCGTCAGGAACGAACGTAACTACTCACAAAGCATATGCATGTTCATAATCATTGGGGTAATAATATGCATAAAGGATCTGAACATATGATCTTCCACCAAGTAAACCAATTAGCATCAACTACAAGGAGTAATCAACAATACTAGCAACCCACAGGTACCAATTTGTGGTTTTTTTGATACAAGATTGGATACAAGAGATGAACTAGGGTTTGGAGAGGAGGTGGTGCTGGTGAAGATGTTGATGGAGATTGACCCCCTCCCGATGAGAGGATAGTTGGTGATGATGATGATGATGATGATTTCCCCATCCCGAAGGGAAGTTTCCCCGGCAGAACAGCTCTGCCGGAGCCCTAGATTGATTCCGCCAAGGTTCCGCCTCGTGGCGGCGGAGTTTCGTCTCGTGAGCTTGCCTCTTATTTTTTCCAGGATAAAACACCTCATATAGAAGAAGATGGGTACCGTGGGGCCACCAGGGGGCCTAGGAGACAGGGGGCACGCCCTGTAGGGGGGGTGAGGGAGTCCTAGATAAGGGGGTATCTGGACAGCCGGACTATATTCATTGTCCGGACTATAGAAGCGTCAAGATACAAGACTCAAGACTCCGGCTCGTGTCCGGATGGGACTCTCCTTTGCGTGGAAGACAAGCTTAGCAATCCGGATATTATGTTTCCTTCCTTGTAACCGACTCCATGTAAACCCTAGCTCTCCGGTGTCTATATAAACCGGAGAGCAAGGTCCTTAGAAGGCCGATCACAATTACAATCATACCATCATAGGCTAGCTCTTAGGGTTTAGCCTCTACGATCTCGTGGTAGATCTACTCTTGTATTCCACATATCTTCAATATTAATCAAGCAGGAAGTAGGGTTTTACCTCCATCGAGAGGGCCCGAACCTGGGTAAACATTGTGTCCCTTGCTTCATGTTACCATCAGCCTAAGACGCACAGATTGGGACCCCCTACCCGGGATCCGCCGGTTTTGACACCGACATTGGTGTGTTCATTGAGAGTTCCTCTGTGTCGTCGCTTCGAGGCCTGATGGCATCTTCAATCGTCAACAACACGGTCCAGGGTGAGACTTTTCTCCACAGACAGATCTTTGTGTTTGGCGGCTTTGCACTGCGGGCCAATTCACTTGGCCAGTTGGAGCAGATCGATAGCCTCGCCCCTGGCCACCAGATCAGGTTTGGAAACTTGGACTACACGACAGATATCCGCGGAGACCTGATCTTGGATGGATTCGAGCCTGCGCCAGGAGTGCCGGACAGCCACGACGAGCATGGCCTAGACCTGCTGTCGGACAGTGCCCGGGACATTATCCCCGAAGCAGCATTGGATCTAAATCCAGGACAGGTTGCGGTGCCTATGGACGGAGGGCTGGACCCTGCTCCGCAGGCCGCACACTTATCAGCGGTGGAGCCGAACACGGGTCCCACCTTTGTGGAGGCCTATAACCCCGGACCCCCGGACCCATATCCAGCAGTTGGTCCTAGTCCGCTCACTCTCGAGCCAGCCGGGCCAGGTTGGGCTCCGGTAATGGAATTTACCGCTGCGGACATCTTTCAGCACTCGCCCTTTGGCGACATGCTGAACTCATTGAAGTCTCTCTCTTTGTCAGGAGGCTCTGGCCCGAACTATGTCCGGCCCGAGTTGGAAGCAGGCGACAAAGGAATTCGGCGCCCACCCACCACCCACTTCATTGCCAGGATCGAAGAATTAGCCGACGTGCTTGACTCTGAAGACATCGACGGTATGGACGACGATGCAGGAGAGGCTCCAGAATCCCTGGAGCGCAGGACTACTACCTTGTCACACGACATATACATGGTAGATACGCCCAATAAGGATGGCAGCCCGGATGATAAAACACCCAGGCAAAAGCCAAAGAAGCGGCGCAGACGCCGCTCAAAGTCCAGCAATGGCAAAAATAGCGACAAGAGCGCAAGAAGGGTTGATATACCCGCAAACTCCGAAAGCAATAATGACCACATGGACCCAGCGATGGAGCAGGACAAGCCAGGTCACACCAAATCAAGTTCGTAGCAAATACCCAATCACAACGATCCGGAGGGACGAGCTCATAATGCCGCCCCAGAACAGGAAGACAGTCCGGACGACGATGCATTCATCATCCTGGACGAACAAGTGGAACGAGACAACCTCCACAGAAAGCTTATGGCCACCGCAAGAATTCTAGAAAAGCAGAAGCAACGGCTCAAGGCTGCACAGGAAAAGCTAAGTCGCAGATGGAATAAGGTGCTAGACACTGAAGAAAGATATGGTGATGACCGCCATACGAAAATCTATCCAAAACGCAAGCTACTGCCAGAATTCGACGACACGACCGTTCCACAAAAAGAAAATTCGACCGAGAAACCAGACGTACCGCCTCACAAACATAACAGAGCGTCCATGGACACTGCGCATGATCCACGCGAGCACCCGGATAAAAAGACCGGTGCAGCCAGGTCCATATATGGATCTAGAAGACACACCCAGCGCAGGACTATGGTCACCCAAACGCTCATAAAAGCCAGATACCAGTTCGGAATCAACCCCGGACACAACAATAGCCGACTACATGCCACAATGCGTCCAGATATAGAGGGGCTGCTCACCCCTGTGCTTCACCGAAGAAGTACTGGACCACGAATACCCACAAGGCTTTAAACCTGTGAATATAAAAGCATATGACGGCACGACGGACCCAGGGGTCTGGATCGAGGATTTTATCCTGCATATTCACATGGCTCGTGGGGATGACCTCCACGCCATTAAATACCTTCCCCTCAAGTTGAAAGGACCAGCTCGACACTAGTTGAAAAGCCTCCCCGAAAACTCAATTGGGAGTTGGGAGGAACTCGAAGACGCTTTCAGGGCCAATTTTCAAGGGACATATGTCCGGCCTCCGGATGCAGACGATCTAAGTCATATAATCCAACAGCCTGGAGAGTCCGCCCGCAAGCTTTGGGACAGATTCCTCACTAAGAAGAATCAAATTGTCGACTGTCCGAACGCTGAAGCCTTAGCGGCTTTCAAACACAGCATCCGTGACGAATGGCTTGCCTGACACCTCGGCCAAGAAAAGCCAAGGACAATAGCAGCCTTAACGAGCCTTATGACCCGCTTCTGCGCGGGTGAGGATAGCTGGTTGGCCCGTAAAGGCACCAGCGACCCTAGCACATCCGAATTAAGGGATGGCAACGGGAAGCCACGGCGTAATAAAAACAAACGCCAAAACAAGGAAGAGAGCCCAGAGAACACGACGATCAACGCGGGATTCAGGGGCTCCCAACCTGATCAGCAAAAGAAGCCATTCAAAGGCAGTAAAGATGGACCGTCCGGTCTGAACAGAGTCCTGGACAGACTATGCCAAATTCATGGCACCCCGGAGAAACCTGCGAACCACACTCATAGAGAGTGCTGGGTTTTCAAGCAGGCCGGCAAATTAAATGCCAAACACAAGGGGAGGGACACACCAAGCGAATACGAGGACGAACCTCACCAGCCGAACACTGGGGTACAGAAAAAATTCCCGCCAGAGGTTAAAACAGTAAACATGATCCACGCGACTCGCACATCCACGAGATGGCATAAACGCGCGCCCCTAGAAGCACATGATGCAGAGCCCATCGTACCCACGTCTCACTACAGGATGTCTCGTCCGATCACTTTCGATCACATGGATGGCCGAACTAGTATTCGGCGCAGAGGATCACAGGCCTTGGTGCTTGACCCACTAATCAACGGATACCATCTCACCCGTGTCCTCATGGACGGCGGCAGTGGCCTCAATTTAATATACGAGGATACTGTCCGCAGAATGGGGATAGACCCATCCAGAATTAAACAAAGCAACACCACCTTTGAAGGGGTGATACCAGGCGTTGCAGCCTGCGCCAGGGGCTCCATCATGTTGGAAGTAACATTCGGCTCCCCAGGCAACTCCAGAAGCGAAGAGATGCTCTTCACTATCGCACCCTTCCAAAGCAGCTATCACGCATTGCTAGGAAGAACGGCCTTCGCGCGCTTCAACGCATTGCCGCACTATGGCCACCTTACACTTAAGATGCCCGGTCCCCGTGGCGTCATCACCATTAGCGGAATCATAAAGCACCATTCACGCGCAGAGGAATACGCGACGGCCCTGGCGGCCGGACTATGAGCGGCCTCCAGTTTCAGAAAACATGATTGGTCATTATGACCACAGACACAGTTAGACGAGTCCGCTAGCCCGGATAAACTCAAACAGGGCACTGTATATATAATCCCGTAAGGGAAACCAGGGGCTGTTTATATTTAATACAGCCCCACGCTTGGCTCGACCTTATTGGCAGGCCAACAGTTTACACTCTTATTATTAATTGCATACTTATGTTGCAACCTCCTATGAGTTTTTTGTTTTTTACAGACAACGTTCGCGTGATACCCTTCCAGGATACGGCACAATGGAGACAAAGGAGCAGACGTGCAGTAGGGGCCCATGCAAGAGGTTTCTTTTTAGATTAAGCCCCTGTGTAAACCTTTTCTACTGCCTCTTGTTGTTTAACCATCCCATGGGTTCTCTACCCATAGAGGATACTGCCGTTTTTGGCATTTGGCGATGGCAGACTAAAATGCACGTATCTAGAAATAAAGGGCTTAAAATAGGCTCTTTTCAGCCTACCTTCTTTTACAAAAGACCGAATACCCTCGGGAGTGTTCGGCGTCACGAGTTTGGCCGTATATGCATCAGCTCCGAATCATGTCTTTGGTCAAAATGTTGGGTTTGCCCGGCTCCTGGGTTTTGCCGCGTTACGTTCCACTATCATCCGGCTAAGGCAGGCCAAAGGAGAACTACTGCGATTGTGCCCTGGTTATTCCGGATGAGCGCCTCAGTAGAGAAAGCCAAAAACTGGCCGTCATAATACAGCGAGAGACTGTTCAACCACTCGAAGACTCACCAGAATCCCTAAAGATTCCTCCACCTTAACGAAGGGCCGTTTTTCGGCCATGTACACACGCGCCCGTATTCGGATGCACGTAGAGGTACCAGGGGCTACATAGTAGCCCCACCATTAGACTCCCATGTCTAAGCGAAAGTGTTACAGCTATATAGTCCGGTTGCCTAGTTCGGCGTGCGATCACCTCCTTAATGGACCAAGACATTGGATCAAGTGTGATTATGCATATTTTTTGCCAACACCCCCGCATTGTCCGCGAGGGGGCTGAAGCCAATGACTGCTATCTTTCAGACTACTTATACATATAAGAATAGCCGCAAAGGGAGGACAATCATACTTCCGGGCAAAAGTATAAAATAGCCTCATAATTAAACTAAACATC
This sequence comes from Triticum dicoccoides, assembly GCF_002162155.2. Classification (NCBI taxonomy): domain Eukaryota; kingdom Viridiplantae; phylum Streptophyta; class Magnoliopsida; order Poales; family Poaceae; genus Triticum; species Triticum dicoccoides. The sequence continues at coordinate 654,929,152 of NC_041393.1, forward strand.
GTTTTCTACAATGATTTGACTTATCACTTGAATAAAACACTCTTCGAGCACTGTGCCTCTATCAGGCGGGCTCCTTCTGTGACTTGCGCCAAGTAGTGCTGGGTCGGATGTTGGCCTCCCGCCGGATTCTGGGTCGCTATTACAGTGGCCTCCATATCCGTCTAGTAGGCTTTAACGCGGGCTAGGGCCATCCGCGCACCCTCTATGCACGCCGACCTTCTCAGGGCGTCAATCGGGACACGGCTCCAAGGAATTGTTGCACCAAACCAAAGTAGTTGTCCGGCTTAGGCCCCTTCGGCCAAAGATGGTCTATCACAGACCGCATTGCAAGACCGGAAAGCCTGTGGAGCTCCGCCATAGCAGCCACCTTCTCATTCAGTGGCAGCGGGCGAGTGGGAGCATTAAACTTCGACCAGAAAAGCTTCTCCACTTCTTCATCGCCTTGACCCTCGAAGAACTTGACAGCGTCAGTTGTGCTATTCGCCAACTCCGCATATGCGTCAGCAGGACTCATGCCACCCGCCAGGGGAGCATACTTCGGATCCAAGAACTTCGTCCGCAGTAAATACGAGCCCCCAGCCACGATTCTGTCAGCTTGTTGGAGCTCCTCCCGCATACTCCGGATCTCGGTCCGCATCTCCTTGGCGGCATTACGCGCCTTGTCCAGCTCGGCCGAACTAGCCTTATTCTCCTTTTCAAGGAGTGTGTACCGGTCGGCTGCATTTTTTAACTCTTCACCCGTTATGGCTATCTTTTCCTTGCTTCGGCGACGAGCAGCCTGTTCGGCCCTCAACTCTTCGGCCGCCTTTAGGGCAGCCGCATTGCTAGCCCGAGCTTGTTCCTTGGCTTGAGCAAGCTCCGCTCTCAGGGCCTCCATGGCAACAACACCATCTGCAGTGCACACATATTACATTAATATTACGCCACTTTGGCAATTTCCTCGACATTATAATTAAAACCAAGCACATACCCTGGGACTCCTCAAGCCGTTTATTCACCAGCATGATATCGGCATCGATGGATCCGATTTGCCTCCTTAGCTCGGCAACTTCAACAGACTGGTCGGCTGCCGGATCCTTGCATACATGCGCACATGTACGGCGCAGCCATTAGTATATGATCCCCCGTTTGCTGCATATGGAGGGCAAACAGAGTCTCAGGGGCTACTATCTATAGGGAGCACACCCAGCGCGTGCTTCATAACCAAAAAGTTGTGCATTTTTTCACTACATACCTCAAAGCCTTTGAGCAGGCTTGTAAATGCCTCATTCAAACCACTGATAGTGGATGAAATCTTCGTGAGCACCATGCTCATTAAAGAGCGGTGCTCCTCCGAGAGCGCGGCTCGCTCCAGACGGCCCGTCAGTATGTCCGGCCGGACACTGAACTGCGTCGGACCCTTCTCATCGCCCCCTGTCGGTGTCAAAACCGGCGGATCTCGGGTAGGGGGTCCCAAACTATGCGTCTAGGCGGATGGTAACAGGAGACAAGGGACACGATGTTTTACCCAGGTTCGGTCCCTCTTGATGGAGGTAAAACCCTACGTCCTGCTTGATTGATATTGATATTGTGGATGTTTACAAGAGTGGATCTACCACGAGATCAAGGAGGCTAAACCCTAGAAGCTAGCCTATGGTATGATTGTAATGGATGGAGCCAAACACCCCCTAATCCAGGACTCCCACACCCCCCGTGGGAGCCAAACGCTCCGGGCTCAGGGCGGCTAACATACTAGCCTCCGGCTTTGGCATGTCCGGACTCCTCCGTACGACACCTCAGTGTCGCCCGCCTCATGAGGCGGAGAGTTGGGTGGAGTGAGGGAGTCCTGGATAAGGTCGTATCCGGACAACCGGATTATATACATCGCCCGGACTATGGAAGCGTCAAGATACAAGACTCAAAACTTCGGCTCGTGTCCGGATGGGACTCTCCTTTGCGTGGAAGACAAGCTTAGCAATCCAGATATTATGTTTCCTTCCTTGTAACCGACTCCATGTAAACCCTAGCCCTCCGGTGTCTGTATAAACCAGAGAGGATGGTCCTTAGAAGGCCGATCACAATTACAATCATGCCATCATAGGCTAGCTCTTAGGGTTTAGCATCTACGATCTCATGGTAGATCTACTCTTGTATTCCACATATCTTCAATATTAATCAAGCATGAAGTAGGGTTTTACCTCCATCGAGAGGGCCCGAACCTGGGTAAACATTGTGTCCCTTGCTTCCTGTTACCATCAGCCTAAGACGCACAGATCGGGACCCCCTACCCGAGATCCCCCGGTTTTAACACCGACATTGGTGCTTTCATTGAGAGTTCCTCTGTATCGTCGCTTCGAGGCTTGATGGCATCTTCAATCGTCAACAACACGGTCCAGGGTGAGACTTTTCTCCCCGGTCATATCTTTGTGTTTAGCGGCTTTGCACTGCGGGCCAATTCTCTTGGCCAGTTGGAGAAGATCGACAGCTTCGCCCCTGGCCACCAGATCAGGTTCGGAAACTTGAACTACACGGCAGATATCCATGGAGACTTGATCTTCGACGGATTCGAGCCTGCGCCAGGAGTGTCGGACAGCCACGACGAGCACGGCCTAGACCTGCTGTCGGACAGTGCCCGACACATCATCCCCGAAGTAGCCTTGGATCTAAATCCAGGGCAGGTTGCGTTGCCTATGGAAGGAGGGCTGGACCCCGCTCCGCAGGCCGCACACTTATCGGCGGTGGAGCCGAACACGGGTCCCACCTCTGTGGAGCCTGTAACCCCGGACCCCCGGTCTCATATCCGGTTGTTGGTCCTGGTCCGCTCACTCTCGAGCCAGTCGATCCAGGCTGGGCTCCGGTAATGGAGTTTACCGCTGCGGACATCTTTCAGCACTCACCCTTCGGCGACATGCTGAACTCACTGAAGTCTCTCTCTTTGTCAGGAGACACTAGGCCGAACTATGTCCGGCTGGAGTGGGAAGCAGGCGACGAAGGAATTCGCTGCCCACCCACCACCCACTTCATCGCCACGATCGATGATTTAACCGACGTGCTCAACTTTGACTTCGAAGACATCGACGGTATGGACAACGATGTAGGAGACATACAGGAGCCACCGCTCACAGGGCGGTGGACAGCCACCTCTTCATATGATATATATATGGTGGACACTCCGAAAGAAACGAATGGCGATCAGGCAACGGAGGATAACCCCTCCAATAAGAAAGCAAAGCATGGGCGTCGCCAGCACCGCTCCAAGCCCCACCAAGACAATATCGACGCCGGAGACGATAATAATCCGGATGGTGCCGATGATGAATACAACCCCGAACAGCCCGCCTTCGAGCAGGCCAAACAAGAAGACGGGCATGACAGCTCAGACGAACAGGCGACGGATGGGTATCCGGAGGAGGATAGCTACATGCCCCTCTCCGAAGACGAGATTAGCCTCGGCGACAACGAATTCGGCGTACCCGAAGACCCCGCAGAGCAGGAGTGCTTCAAGCGTCGGCTTATTGCCACTGCGAGAAGCCTGAAGAAGAAGAAGCAGCAGCTCCAAGCTGATCAAGATCTGCTCACAGACAGATGGACAGAAGTCCTGGTAGCCGAGGAATACGGACTCGAGCGGCCCACGGCTGACCGACCGCCTCGAGGTCGGGACAAAATGGCATATCAGCCAAAATACCAGCCTGTACCCCCGCGCCGGTTTACTACGGCCCGGGGCAATACTCAGGACCTGTGCGATAAACTGGATAACAACGCAGGACAACCAAGATCGATTTACGGATCACGGGGGCGCGCCGAAGCACATGACGAGGACCGTCATACCGGATACACTAATAGCAAATCCGGCCGGGCCGAATACAACCAGTCAGACGCAGCCGGACCACGCCATGACATAGCCCGACATAGAGGCGCCACACACCCCCTATGCTTCACTGATGAAGTGATGGATCATGAATTCCCAGAAGGGTTTAAACCCGTAAACATAGAATCATACGATGGCACCACAGACCCTGCGGTATGGATCGAGGATTTCCTCCTCTACATTCAGATGGCCCGCGGAGATGATCTACATGCCATCAAGTACCTTCCCCTTAAGCTCAAAGGACCTTGTCGGTGTCAAAACCGGCGGATCTCGGGTAGGGGGTCCCGAACTGTGCGTCTAGGCAGATGGTAACAGGAGACGAGGGACACGATGTTTTACCCAGGTTCGGGCCCTCTTGATGGAGGTAAAACCCTACGTCCTGCTTGATTAATATTGATGATGTGTGTTACAAGAGTGGATCTACCACGAGATCAAGGAGGCTAAACCCTAGAAGCTAGCCTATGGTATGATTGTTGTTCGTCCTATGGACTACAGCCATCCGGTTTATATAGACACCGGAGAGGGCTAGGGTTACACAGAGTCGGTTACAAAGGTAGGAGATCTACATATCCGTATCACCAAGCTTGCCTTCCACGCCAAGGAAAGTCCCATCCGGATACGGGACGAAGTCTTCAATCTTGTATCTTCATAGTTTTGGAGTCCGGCCGATGATGATAGTTCGGCTATCCGGACACCCCCTAGTCCGGAACTCCCTCAGTAGCCCCTGAACCAGGCTTCAATGACGACGAGTCCGGCGCGCATATTGTCTTCGGAATTGCAAGGCGGGTTCTTCCTACGAATAATTTATAGAAGATTGTGAACACCAGGATAGTGTCCGGCTTTGCAAAAATAAATTCCACATACCACCGTAGAGAGAAAGAATAACATTACACAAGATCAATCTGTTGACGTATTCTGTGGCGTGACGTCACACCACTTCCAAGCCTTTACTCGAATTGTTTTTATTGTTTCTCCACAGCGCGTTTAGTGAGGCGGTTTCCTTGGCACATCTTGTCGAAGCAGAGATCGTGTTCCCCTTATTCCGAGATTCCCATCAATACGGACGTGGGTAACCCAACCGCGCCATTGATTGCGGCGCTTGGGGGATAAGCGAGTTTTATCAGGCCGATGGGGACGCATGTTTCCGTCCGCCCATATAAGGGGCTAAAGATCCAACCCTTTTACCTGCACCTTCTTCCTCCTTGGCCTATCCATCTCTGCGAACCCGAGCTCCAGCGCCCAAGACTGCACATCTCACATCAACCTTCTCCAACTATGTCCGGAGCAGGAGGCAAGTGGATGGCCTCCTCCGTCACGGAGGGGCAGATCCAGAAGCTGCACAACGCCGAATACTTGTCCAGCGACATCACGCACCGGCTCCCCATCGAGGGAGAGCTCATCCCCACCCCCAAGCCCCATGAGAGGGTAGTATTCCTTCCCCATTTCCTCCGCGGACTAGGCTTCCCGCTCCATCCCTTTGTCCGGGGGCTCATGTTCTACTACGGCCTGGATTTCCATGATCTGGCCCCGAATTTCATCCTGAACATCTCGGCATTTATCGTCGTGTGTGAGGCCTTCCTCTGCATCCAGCCCCACTTCGGCTTGTGGCTCAAGACCTTCAGTGTCAAGCCGAAGGTTGTGAAGGGCTTCCAAGCGGAGTGCGGAGGCGCCATGGTGGGCAGGATGTCCCACGTTACGTGGCTGGAGGGCACTTTTGTGGAAACCATCAAGGGGTGGCAATCGGGGTGGTTCTACATCACCGAGCCGCGTGACCCCGAATGGGCAGCGGCCCCCGAATTCAGATCCGGCATCCCCACATGGATCACCTCCTGGAAAGAGAGCGGCCGGATTTGGGACGATTCAGAGGAGCTGACCGGACTCCAAGCCTGCGTCCAAAAGCTGGTGGACAAGAAGCTCAAGCTTGTCAACGTAGTCCAGGTCATGCTCATCCGCCAGATTCTCCCGTGCCAACGACGGGGCTTCAATATGTGGGAGTTTGATCCGGCGCAGCACCAGACTTTGAATGGGCTCTTCGACACTACGTACGAAGAGGTCTGGAAGGTGCTGTTCAAGGGCGCCGAGGCTCCCGCATCCGCTACCGAAGATCGCGGATTTAGCTTGGAGCGTCCAGCTGATGAAGTAAGTTATTCTGTCCTTTAAGGGACGCTTGTTTTCCATAGTTTGACTCTATGCGGGATCTAAACTCCCCTTCCTTTGACAGGACTGGCTGAAGAAGGCCGCACAAGCTATCTGTCCAGCCCCATTGCCAGAGGACCCAGCTGACGGCCGCCTAACGGGGCTGCTGGCTCCGGCACCCCACGTGGTGCCGGAGAAGAAGGCCAAGAAGAAGGCCACGGGGACTCGGAAGAGTTCCCGTTTTCAGGTGCTATCGGATGATGAATGCGAGGCCGACTCCTCCCACCAGGGCGAGGAGAAGAAGAAGAAAGCCTCTCCCCCAGCGGGGGGAGGGAAGAAAAGGAAGGCCTCCCCAACAAGGGAGGCCGAAGGGTCCAAGAAGGGAAAAACTCTTCCCCCGGACTGTTCCGCCAATGCCAGTGATGACGACGAGGACTGGCCGCCAAGGGCCAAGCCTCTGGCGAGATCGTAAGTATCTGGACTCCCGAATAACTTCAAGGTTTTCGTTTTCCACCACATTATGCCTTTCTAATGCCGCATACAACCCTGCAGTCCGCCTAAGGATGATCTCCCCACTTCGTCAAGAGGGTCCTTTGGGGCGTCGGATATGGATTCTCTTCCGACTGCCTCCACCCCTCATGATGCGGATGATGCCGAGGTGGGATCCCAGGAAGGGACCCACCAGGAGGAGAGGGCCCCGGAGGTGTCGCAGGACAACCTCCCGGACATTGCACCGGACTCAGCCCCGGAACCCACAGTGGCTCCGGTGTCCGGCGGGAGACCCCTTCGTAAGAAGGGCAAGACCGCGACGCCGGCTGCCTCCGTCCAACCAGAGGTGCCGGATAATTTGCTGGAGGCGCTCAACGGCGCCTTCATCGAAGAGGAACATCGCACTGTTATGAGTGCGGTGATTCAGAAGGTTCAGCTCGCCAAGAGCAGGCTGACCGAAGCCTGCAGCGGCCTTCTAACAGGCTTAGAGGTAAGAATTTCAATATATGTAAAATGGTACCGCATAGACAGTAGCCCCTGATGCTCGGTTCGGTGTTCGGAAAGAAAAGCCGGACTGAGGATCTTTAGAAAGATAAGCGCAGGAGTCATGAAAATATGTCAATATGGGATTGCAGGCTGTGCTGCTGACCTCCGCCGCACTGACTGCGGAGGTCAATACTTTGAAGGAAAACCTCGAGCGGTTCGAGAACGAGCTCGGCCGTGCCAAGAAGCAGCTCGAGGAAAAAGAAGGTGAGTAATGCCTTATGGAAATTGTACCTTACAGAAAAGGATTTGGTTGCAAGAAAAATGACAAGGATAACTTGGGTATTGCAGGGGCCACTAACAAGGTGGCGACCCTGAAGGAGGCGGTGGCCGCGGCCGAACGCAATGAGGCCGCAGAGCGCACCGAGCGAGAGAAACAGGAGGCGCGGGTGGCGGAGGTACAACAACAGCTCCAGGATCTTGTGAAGAAACATGAGAGCCTGGAGCGTGACTCAAAGACTCGAGAGTCTGAGCTTGCAACGGCTCTTGAGAGTGCCAAAGACGCTAAGGCCGAAGCCTACAAGGCCCTCCAGGAGATCGAGGCGGTAAAGAAAATAGCAGCGGGTAAGGCATTTTTCATGCAAAGTAAGCATGTGAGTGTTAATTACCTGTCGCTTACCCGAATTCGGAGCTCTCCAGGAGCGTTCGCAGATCTTCCTCGCAGCGTGTCCGATGCTGCCGCATAATACCGGGTCGAGGAGGGGAGCTCGACGGAGAAGGTCTTCTGGTCTCAGTATGCTGAGGCCGGACATCCGGTGCCCCTTAGCGACCAGCTGAAGCAGCTGGTCGAGCTCCACAAGGCGGCCGAACAGGCCATGAAGGGCCTCATAGTTCGGCTGTGGCCTAAGGAGGCTATGCCTGGGAGCTACTTCGGCCTGGTGCGGCGGCTGGTGGATGCGTGCCCGTGGGTTGAAGTTATCAAGCACTCCGCCTGTATTGAGGGTGCCCGTCGGGCCCTTGCCCGCGCAAAGGTGCACTGGGGCAAGATGGATGCCCAGAAGCTTGTGACGGACCCCCCACCAGAGGGCAAGGAGCATCACACGCCCGAGATGTATTATGAGAGTGTGCTGAAGGGCGCCCGCACTATTGCGGGTGAGTGCTCCAAAGATGTAATATTTGAGTAGACTCGCATTTTGTTATCCTGTGCACTGAAAACTTGGTTCATATGCGCTACACAACGCTTGTTAATTTAAAATATTACCTTCTGTTCGGCTTTTTATCAAATCTGAGAGATGGCAAGTCGTCGGCTTCAGCCCCCATGCCACGAGTGCTGGGGTGTTCGGGATAAACTCAAGCGCTCTTGTTCCCATTTTTGGGTCCATCTAGGGAGGCGCTAGACACAGCGAACAAGGCAACCGGACTTATAATGCTTGAACACTCTCACTTAGCCATAGAATTCTATAATTTTAAATTTCGGCGAAGCCCCTAGTCTTCGGAAGGCCGAATTTGGGGCGCTATCCACGCCTTGGCCGGACAGTATCCGGCTCCTCGCTCTAAGCGTCATAAGTCTTTAAGGACTCGCTAAAAACCTCTCGAAGAGCGACCGGCTCTCGCCTCATCATGACGGTCAGTTTTAGCTTTCTCCACTGAGGCGTTAACCCAGCTCAACTGGGGTGCAATCACAGTGGTTCTCCCAGTGCTACCTTAGCCGATATAACGGAACGTAAGGTACCAAAACATGGGAGCCGGGAAAACCCAACTATTGACCCAAGACATGATTCAGAGCCGATGCATATAGTGCTATAAGTTCGGGGTGCCGCACTTGTGAAAGTGTTCAGACTCATCACACCATAATGCGGGGAACATAAACCCCTGGTGTGTATTAGCCGTACCAAAGTGTACGGATGCAATATGCCGTGGATGAACATATGTATGAAAAGGAAATGCAATTATAAGCAAAAAGGTGCTGCATTTTTTTATTCAATAAGTGCTGCTACGAATGCAGAACGATACAAATAGTGCGATAAACAAGGTATGGGACTGTTTAAACATGTCCCCCTCCAGGGGTAGGCTGCAGATTGGTGTATAAAAATGCTCGTAATGGGGACCACCTGTATATTCGTTGTAGCCTTTATCCTTCCCTAGCTGTTGCATCGTGAGTTTGGCAGGTCTGCTGCCGGACAGGGCCTCTGACAAATGGGGTCCTGTGGGTAAGAAATAAAAGGTAAAAAGAAAAGAAAAAAGAACGACACAATTGAGAGCCCCTGGTGTGGTTGAGCCGCAGTCTGGGTTTATCGTGGTCGTGCCCCTCTCCCCATGCCCATGGTATCTTCAGAGCGTAAAGGTGTACGCGAAGGACCTGCTTTGATGTTTCGCAGGAGCTGGGGTTGGGGCTGCACTACTACGCGTGCTCGGAATGTGCCAGGTGGTCTTGTTGTAAGTTACTCTGGGCGCGCTTAGCTGTGTCCGGCCGCCTAATGGCCGGACTCGAGAATTGCCTTAAGAGGCTGCATTGCACTTTTGCCGCGAGAGCCGTTGTATGTTCCTCCGTGCGGAGAGAATGTTCAGTGTTTCCGTCCATGATGACTCCTTGAGGGCCTGGCATCTTGAGCTTGAGGTATGCGTAGTGCGGCACCGTGTTGAACTTTGCAAACGCGGTACGTCCGAGCAAGGCATGATAGCCGTTGCAGAACGGGACTATGTCGAAGATTAACTCCTCGCTTCGGAAGTTATCCGGGGATCCGAAGACCACTTCCAGTGTAATTGAGCCTGTACAATTGGCTTCTACACCTGGTATGATGCCTTTAAAAGTCGTTTTGGTAGGTTTACTCCTTGAGTGGTCTATGCCCATTTTGCGCACTGTATCCTGGTAAAGCAGGTTCAGGCTTCTGCCGCCGTCCATCAGGACTCTGGTTAGGTGAAATCCATCGACGATTGGGTCTAAGACCAGTGCGGTGAATCCGCCGTGGCGGATGCTGGTGGGGTGGTCCCTTCGGTCAAAAGTGATCGGGCAGGAGGACCATGGATTGAACTTCGGGGCAACTGGCTCCATCGCGTAAACATCCCTGAGTGCATGCTTCCGCTCCCTTTTGGGTATGTGCGTTGCGTATATCATGTTCACCGTCCGCACCTGTGGGGGGAAACCCTTCTGTCCTCTATTGTTTGGCGGTTGGGTCTCGTCCTCGTCATCGCTATGCAGCCCCTTGTCATTGTTTTCGGCAACTAACTTGCCTGCCTACTTGAATACCCAACAGTCCCTGTTGGTATGGTTAGCTGGCTTTTTGGGGGTGCCGTGTATCTGGCACAAGCAGTCGAGTATTCGGTCCAAATTGGACGGACCCGGAGTAGTTCGTTTGAAGGGCTTTTTCCGCTGACCGGGTTTAGAGCCTCTGAATCCGGCATTGACTGTCGTATCCTCACCATTGTCGCCGTTAATGCGGCGTTTGTTTTTGTTACGACGCTGCCTGCCATTTCAGTCCTTGAAATCCGGAATGCCAGAATTTTTGCTGAGGTTGTAGCTGCGTGCTAGCCAGCTGTCCTCACCCGCGCAGAAGTGGGTCATGAGTGATGTGAGGGCTGCCATGGATTTCGGCTTTTCCTGTCCCAGGTGTCGGGCAAGCCACTCATCGCGGATGTTATGCTTGAAGGCCGCGAGTGCCTCCGCATCCGGACAGTCGACGATTTGGTTTTTCTTGGTTAGGAACCGTGTCCAGAATTGTCTGGCCGATTCGTCTGGCTGCTGAATTATGTGGCTTAGGTCATCAGCGTCTGGTGGTCGCACATAAGTGCCTTGGAAGTTATCGAGGAATGCGGCTTCCAGGTCCTCCCAACTCCCAATTGACTCTGCTGGCAAGCTGTTGAGCAAATGCCGGGCTGGTCCTTTAAGCTTGAGGGGGAGGTATTTGATGGCGTGAAGATCGTCACCGCGGGCCATGTGGATGTGAAGGAGATAATCTTCGATCCAAACCGCGGGGTCTGTTGTGCCATCATAAGATTCAATATTGACGGGTTTAAACCCTTCGGGGATTTGATGATCCATTACTTCATCTGTGAAGCATAGTGGGTTTGCGGCGCCTCTGTACTGGGCGATATCACGATGGAGCTCAAGGGAGCTTGGTCTATTTTGTTCAGCCAGGTCGGACTTACTGTGTCCGGCGCGACGGTTGTCGTCACGTATGGTGGGACGCCCACGTGATCCATAGATCGATCTTGATTGTCTTGCCTTATCCTCCAATATATCTCGCAAGTCCAGAGTGTTCCCGTGTGGCCGTGTGCTTTTCGAGCGATGCCGGGGTACGGGTCTAGTGAAGGGCCTAGAGGCCTCTCTGTCGCGACCACGGGGTGGTCGGTCAGCCGTATTGTCTCCTGGTGATGCGGGTTTGTAAGCCTCCTCCTCTAATCGGGGGGCAACTTGCGTTTAGGGTAGCTTTTGGAGGGGCGTTCGAGCTCATGCTCTTCGGTCGCGAGGACTTCAGTCCATCTGTCGGCTAGCAGAACCTGATCAGCTCTAAGCTGTTGCTGCTTTTTCTTGAGGCTATTCGCCGTGGCCATAAGCCTGTGTTTAAAACGCTCTTGTTTGACGGGATCCTCAGGCACGATGAATTCGTCATCGTCGAGGCTCGCTTCGTCTCCGGAGGGAGGTGTATAATCCTCTGCCTCTTCTTCTGCCGCTCCTTCATAAGGGCTGGCGTCTCCGTCCTCCTGCGCTGCATCTTGCTGGAGTGGGTTGTCTTCGGCACTGTCTGGTGTATTATTTTCTCCGGTGTCGGAGTCTTCATTCTTGCTGTGGTGGGATTTAGAGCGGCGCCGCTGACACCGGCGCTTGGGCTGCTTTTTGGAGGGGTCATCCTCCTCTGTTCCTTCGCCATTCCCATCTTTTGGGATATCCACCATGTATATGTCATATGATGAGGTGGCTGTCCAGTGCCCCATAGGCGTTGGCTCTTGGTCGTCTCCGGCATCGTCGTCCATACCGTCGATGTCCTCGGAGTCGTAGTCTAGCATGTCGGTTAAATCGTTGACAGCGGATACCAAGTGGGTGGTGGGTGGGCTTTGAATTTCTTCGTCATCCGCATCCCAACCGTCCTGACCGCAATCCGGCCAGGGCTCTCTTGATAACGAGAGATACTTTAGCAAACTCAAGATGTCGCCGAAAGGTGAGTGTTGAAAGATGTCCGCCGCAGTGAACTCCATGATCGGCGCCCAATCACA
>NC_041393.1:654941575-654993540 GCF_002162155.2 Triticum dicoccoides
TTTGGAGTCCGGCGAGGAGTCCGGCACCTCGGAGTCACGAGCTTTATGAGGGACAAAGTCAGTGTTCGGCTCTATCGCCGTAGAGGCTGCAGCCTCCGAGGCGGTGTCTAGGCATCCGTCCTTGATCTGCGCAGCTGGCTCCGAATCGAAGATCGGAGCGGTTTCAAGTGCGGCCTCCAGGGTACTGTCCGGCTGCAGAGCTAAATCATGCTCGCCGCGACAGTGCGGCACGCTCGGCTGTGGCTCGAGTCCATCGAGGATCAAGTCCCCGCGGATGTCAGCCGTGAAGTTCAAGCTTCCAAATCTGACCTGACGGCCAGGGGCGTAGCTTTTGATCTGCTCCAGTTGGCCAAGCGAATTGGCCCACAGTGCAAAGCCGCCGAATACGAAGATTTGTCCGGGGAAGAAGATCTCACCCTGGACTGCATCGTTGATGATGATTGAAGAAGCCATCGAGCCTATCGATGATGACACAAAGGAACTCTCAATGAAAGCACCAATGTCGGTGTCAAAACCGGCGGATCTCGGGTAGGGGGTCCCGAACTGTGCGTCTAGGCAGATGGTAATGGGAGACGAGGGACACGATGTTTTACCCAGGTTCGGGCCCTCTTGATGGAGGTAAAACCCTACGTCCTGCTTGATTAATATTGATGATGTGTGTTACAAGAGTGGATCTACCACGAGATCAAGGAGGCTAAACCCTAGAAGCTAGCCTATGGTATGATTGTTGTTCGTCCTATGGACTACAGCCATCCGGTTTATATAGACACCGGAGAGGGCTAGGGTTACACAGAGTCGGTTACAAAGGTAGGAGATCTACATATCCGTATCGCCAAGCTTGCCTTCCACGCCAAGGAAAGTCCCATCCGGACATGGGACGAAATCTTCAATCTTGTATCTTCATAGTTTTGGAGTCCGGCCGATGATGATAGTTCGGCTATCCGGACACCCCCTAGTCCGGAACTCCCTCAGACCTGCCCGGCATTGGCTAAACAGCCTGCCCGCAAATTCCATTTGCAGCTGGGAAAACCTGGAAGATGCACCTTGACAACTTCCAGGGCACATATGTGCGACCTCCGGATGCCGATGACTTGAGCCACATAACACAACAGCCCGGAGAATCAGCCAGGAAATTCTGGACTCGGTTCCTAACTAAAAAGAACCAAATAGTCGACTGTCCGGACGCCGAAGCCCTGGTGGCTTTAAAGCATAATATCCATGACGAGTGGCTCGCCAGACACCTCGGCCAGGAGAAACCCAAGTCCATAGCAGCTCTTACGACACTAATGACCTGCTTTTGCGCGGGCGAAGACAGCTGGTTGGCTTGCAGTAGCACTACGCCACATTCTGGAACTTCAGATGTCTGGGACAATAATGGCAAGCCACGGCACAACAGACACAAGCGACGGAACAACGGTGACAACACCGAGGATACGGCGGTCAATGCCGGATTCAGCGGATCGAAATCCGGTCAGCGGAACAAGCCATTCAAGCGCAACAATCAAGGACCATCCAGTCTGGACCGTATACTGTAATGCTCGTGCCAAATTCATGGCACCCCAGACAAGCCAGCCAAACACACCAACAGAGACTACTGGGTCTTTAAACAGGCCGGCAAAATAAACACCGAAAACAAGGACAAGGGGCTGCACGGCGACGATGACGATGAGCCCCGGTGTCCGAACATGGGGGGCCAGAACTAATCCCCCCCCAGGTGAAAACGGTCAACATGATCTACGCCACCCACATCCCCGAGCGGGAATGGAAGCGAGCGCTGTGGGACGTATATGCGATGGAGCCGGTCGTCCCCAAATTAAACCCATGATCAGCTTACCCGATCACCTTTGATCGTAGGGATCATCCTACTATCATCCGTCACGGCGGCTCAGCCGCATTGGTTTTAGACCCAATTATAGACGGATTTCACCTCACAGGAGTCCTTATGGACGGATGCAGCAGCCTGAACCTGCTTTATCAGGACACAGTGCGGAAGATGGGCACCAACCCTTCAAGGATCAAGCCCACCAAAACCACCTTTAAAGGTGTCATTCCTGGAGTAGAAGCCCGTTGCACGGGCTCTATAACATTGGAAGTGGTCTTCGGATCTCCGGATAATTTCCGAAGCGAAGTGCTAATCTTCGATATCGTCCCTTTCCGCAGTGGTTACCATGCCCTGCTCAGACGAACCGCATTTCCTAGATTCAATGCGGTACCACACTATGCATACCTCAAGCTCAAGATGACAGGCCCGCGCGGGGTCATAACAGTCAACGGGAATATGGAATGCTCTCTCCGTACAGAAGAACATACTGCGGCCTTGCGGCAGAAGTACAATGCGGCCTCCTCCGGCAAACCACCAATCCGGCGACGACATTTTCAAGCCCCGTCAAGCAAGGGCGGAACACCCTGCAGCAAGATCAGCAGGCATGACAAGAGCATGACTAGCAGTCCGGCCTCCGCTCAAATCCCATCAAAGCAGCATTCGTGCCACGCGTACACAATTACGCACTCAAAATACCATGGGCACAGGCGGAGGCGTATCAAGGGCTCAGTCAACAGTACGGTATCACTTCATAACCTTTCCTTTAAATACATTGCTTTAGTGCAGCCTCTCTAGAATATCCGGATTGTCAGACTTACATAGGAGAGGAAACCCAGGAGGCAACAGGCTTTGGGCATAGCAGGAAACACCCAGGTGGAATCTATTTACGATCATTTTTCCCGCTTTATCTATCTGTATGTAGCCTGCACCTGGATAGGATATGTCAAATCATCCTATTTTTTCTCCGCTTAATGCACACATTGTAAACATACGCTTAAACATATTATTCATCAATGCGAGACCACATATAGCATCAGCTTATTTATTTTTACTTGAGCATTTTTTATAAATGTCTATTTATTTTTGCGTCCGTACACTTTGGTACGTGTTGTTTGCCAGGGGCTCCTTATGGTACCCCATAATATGACAAGTCAAGTCCGAACACTTTCAACAGTGCGGCACCCCGAACTTATAGCATTATATGCATCAGCTCCGAATCATGTCTAGGTTACGGTTGGGATAGCCTGGCTCCCTTGCTTTGGTGCCTTACATTCCGTTAATTCGGCTAAGATACCGCAAGGAGAACTACTATGGTTGTGCCCTGGTTCTGCCGGACGAGCACCTCAGTAGAGAAAGCACAAAACTGTCCGACATGATGTGGCGAGAGACTGGTCGCTGTTCAAGAGGTCTTAAAAGTCCTTAAAGATTTTTTTCCTCTTTAGGCGTTAATTCGGCTTTGTCCGATATAGGTGTGTATAGAGCCCCAATTCGGCCTTCCAGATTCTAGGGGCTTCGCCGAAATTTAAAATCATATACTTCTATGGCTAAGTGAAGGTTATAAAGCTGTATAGTCCGATTGCCTGGTTCGCTGCGCTGGACACCTCCTTAAGGGACCAAACATTTGGATAAAGAGTGTCCGGGTTTTCCACGAACACCCAGTACTAGTTACACGGGGGCGGAAGCCGACGACTGGCCTACTTTCAGAATTTGATAAATAGCCGCACCGAAGGTAATATTTTAAATCACAAAAGCGCTACATAGCGCAAGTAACTTCGTCTTTATATTACAAACATGACAGAAGTGACTTCATTCAAAAATTATGTCTTTGGTACATTCATCGGCCACGAGGCAAGCACCCTTCATGACGCCATCATAATACTTCTCGGGGACGCGATGCGGCTTGCCCTCCGGCGGCCCATCCTTCACCAGCTTCTCCGCATCTAGCTTGCCCCAATGCAACTTGGCGCGGGCAAGGGCCCGGAGGGCACCCTCAATGCAAACGGATCGCTTGATGACTTCCAGTCGCGGACAGGAATCCACCATCCGCTTGATCAGGCCGAAGTAGCTGGTGGGCAGAAGCTCGCCAGGCCATATCTGGACTATGAGATCCTTCATAGCCACTTCACCCGCCTTGTGGAGTTCGACCAACTGCTTCAGTTGATCACTCAGAGGCGTTGCGTGTTTGGCCCCAGCATACTGGGACCAGAACAACTTCTCCGTTGAGCTCCCCTCTTGGGCACGGTAGAACTCCGTGGCATCTGATACGCTGGGTGGAAGGTCTATGAATGCCCCTGGAGAGCTCCGGATTCGAGTAAGTAAAAGAAACGCCTCCTCCACATGTTTGCTTTGCATAAAAATTTCTTACCCGCTGCTAATTTCTTGGCCTCCTGGATCTCTCGTTGAGCCCTCTCGGCTTCGGCCTTGGCGTCTTTTGTATTTGTAAGGGCCTTTGCAAGCTCGGCCTCTTTTGCTTTAAGCTCCCGCTCCGCAGACTCGAGCTTCTTGCCGAGCTCCTGGAGCTCTTCTTGTACCTCGCCCACTCGGGCCTCTTGCTTTTTGCGCTCCTTGAGTTCCAAGGCCGCTTTGTGTTCGGCCTTGGAGAACGCCTTCTTGAGAGACGCCACTTTGGTGGCAGCCTCTGTTACCACATCACAACGTCTCATCATTAGCATAATCAAATTTTATTTGTAATTTATTATATGAGAAAGGGAAATCATTCACCTTTGTTCTCTTCGAGATGCCTCCTCGCGAGGCCGCGCTCTCCCTGTGCCCGCTCTCAATCCTGCACCAGCGGCCAGCAGCACAGCCTGTTTATTTACATTCAACACTTATTGTTAGATTCCTGCGGATTATAATTGACCCTCCGTTTGGTTTTTATTTCCGAACACCAAACAGAGTATCAGGGGCTACTACCTATCGGGTGGTGATTTTACACATTTTTACTACTTACCTCAAAGCCTGTTAGGAGGCTGGTGCAGGCTTCGGTTAATCCGCTCTTGGCAGATGAAACCTTCTGAATCACCGCACTCATGAGAGTACGGTGCTCTTCATCTAAGGAAGCACCTCGAAGCGCTTCCAGCAGACAATCTGGCGCCTGGGGCGCAGCGGAAGTCCTTGATATAGACGACCCTCCCTCCATAACAAGGGGCTGTCCGCCTAAGTCCGGAACCACTAAAGGCTCTGGAACAGTGTTCGGCTGAGAGCCCGGCTTGCCGTGGCTCTCATCGACACGATCCGCGGGGACCTTGAACCCCGTGAGTCCGACGCCTGGGACGCCGCCTTGAGGCGCCTCCAGGGCCACCTCCGTCATCATCGGGAGCCTTCGGGACAACACCTCCGTGTCGTCCCCAGGACGAGGAGACGTGGCCGTTGGGAGTGAGTTCATTGCTGACTCACTCAAGGACCCGTCCGAAGACGACACTCCCGGATGGGCCCTGGCTGGACTGCATACAAGTTTGGCACTATTGAAAGTGCTAGTTATCGACTAGAGGGGGGGTGAATAGGCGATTTTTATCAAAGTCTTCAAAACATGGAAGTTTCGAAGACAAACAATAGAAATGACCTAATTGATATGCAGCGGAAGATAAACTACAACAAGCAAGCCATAGTCAAGTATGCAATATCATTAACGTACGAAGACTAATAGCAGCTAGGTAGTAAGGATTAGGATGGAAGATAGTATGAAGCCAATCAACAATAGTAGTCAAACACTGAAGTCAAACAGATAAGACAGATAAGCAATGACTTCACGAAGACAAACTCAAAGTAAAGGAGGGAAGGGATAGAACCAGTCACTTGTTGAAGACATGGGATTTGTTGGACCAGTTCCAATTGCTGTGACAACTGTACATCTGGTTAGGGAGGCTGAGATTCAACTCAGAAGACCGTGTCTTCACCTTATTCTCCTTGAGGTAAGGACACCTAGTCCTCGCCCAATCACTCTGGTAAGTCTTCAAGGTAGACTTCCGAACCTTCACAGACTTCATTCACCCGGCAATCCACAATGACTCTTGGATGCTCAGAACGCGACTCCTAACTGGCTGGAGGATTCACAGTCCTCAAGTGTAATAAGTCTTCAGGTCACACAGACAAAAAGACTTCAGTGATGCCTAACACTCTTTGGCTCTGGGTGTTCGGGCTTTGTCCTCGCAAGGATTTCTCTCTCTCAAATGCTTTGAGGTGGGTTGCTCTCAAACGACAAAAGCAGTGCACTAACTCTGAGCAGCCACCAATTTATGGTGTAGGGGGTGGGCTATTTATAGCCACAAGGCAACCCGACCTGATTTGTCCGAAATGACCGTGTGTCACTAAGGAACTGACACGTGTTCCAACGGTCAGATTTCAAACACACGCGGCAACTTTACTTGGGCTACAAGCAAAGCTGACTCATCCAGCTCTGGATAAGATTTGCTCTCATTGTCTTCGCTCAAAGACATAGGATTTGGGTTGAGCATCACTTCAGTCACTCTGACTTAGTTCACTTGGACCCCACTTAACAGTACGGTGGTTCCTATGACTCAACAAAGAAGAAAAGGAAACAACGAAACCACACAGTCTTCGCGCTCCATAGTCTTCACGCGATGTATTCTCATGTCATAGTCTTCAATATGAATATCTTCTCATACCACCATTGTATTCAATGTCTTCATACATTTTTAGGGGTCATCTCCGGTAGGTAAACCGAATCAATGAGGGACACTACATGCGTTATCCTACAATTCCCACGAACGCATTAGTCCCTCAACCAACTTTGTCGTCAATACTCCGAAACCAACTAGGGTGGCACTAGATGCACTTACAATCTCCCCCTTTTTGGTGATTGATGACAAACTGGTTGAAGTTTTCAACGGGGATAAAGTATGTAAAATTGTAAAGGATAGGAAATTGTCTTCATAAGTAGCAAGGGCTCCCCCTGAAGATGTGCATATAAGTAATTTTGCTTTCGGAATACAAATGCACATGGCAGGTTGTACTTGTGGAGATCCACTTCAACTGATGAAGATAATTCATCATGCATGAAATGATATAGCAAATAGGATGACATGCATAATGAAAAATGGACGTCTGCAGGATGATCTAAGTGCGGAAGTTATCATCGCACATGCAGAATTTATCATTGCATCATAGTAAAGCAAATAAGTAGCAGACGACCATCAAGTTTAGGTGTTACAACTCAAAGAACCAAATGTTTTAAAAAGCAAGAATTGTAAGCACGAGGCAAAATATAATGCAACCGCCCACATGAACCCGCTTGAAGACTATCAACTCATACGCTTCTCCCCCTTTTCTCAGTAAGGACCAAAAGGTTTGAAGACATAGAGCATCTACTCGTCCTCATGAGTAGGTGAAGCAGCAGGGTTATCGTCGTTGGTTGGCGGTGCAGACGAACTTGGTGCAATGTCGATGTGTGCAGTAGTAGGAGGTGGTGAAGTAGCATCATCTTCATCATCGATCACTCTGGCATTGACAGTTGCCGCGGAGGAAGAATATTCAGAGTCTTCAAGAGATGGAGTGCGACGTAGGACAGCAGTCCGTGGAGGAGTGGAGTCAAACTGGAATCTTTCATTGAAGCCATCGTCTTGAAGATCTGCTTCAGCACTAAGCAGGGTCAAGCTCTTCCATGATCGCCGGCAAGTTTCATGAGCAACAAAGGCATTCGTGGTGGCAAAGTTACGAATGCGATTGACACCCACCAAGAGGCTTTGCATCTGTCTTTTGAGCCAAAAGTGATGTTTATCCTGTTTCTGATGAAGGGCCAGAAGAAGTTCTCGGTCATTGAGAACGCGAGAATGCTTCCGAGGCCTTTGGGCAATTGTGCTTTCAGTGGCTTCAGTAGGTGCTTGATGAGGCAGACGAGTATTTCCAGCCAATGTATAGATTCTTCTTGCACGGGTTGTGTAGCTTGTTGTTGTGTTGGGGAGTACTCGGGGAGTCTTGTTGATGTGGGTGATCAGCCCATGATGCATCCTGAGCAATTGGCGTCAGAGGACGACCAATGCTGATGAGTTCGCTGTTCGTAAGAACAGGCGATGATACCACGTTGTGTTCGATCTGAGGAAGAACTTCATCATCTTCAACATTGTCATCATGACCAATGTCTTCAGCAGCGATGGGTTCAGCTGCTGGTATATCTTCAGCCTCATGAGCCTCTGTGGAAGCAGGCTCATGAACTATCATCCTTCTTTCTTGATGTTCTGATGCAGGGCGAACCACTAAAATGGGTTCAACAACTAAGGGCTCTGTGGGAGCAGCCCTAGTCTTCTTGGTCTTGCGCTTCTTCTTGGAGGGTGCGGCATCAGAGGCTTCAGTATTCTTCCTCTTTCTGGCTTCAGCCTCGGCAGGCCTCGTCTTCTTATGTTCTGAAGCGGTTGTGGTGACCTTTGGCTTCGAGCCAGTCATGCTGCTTGGGAAGATAATGCGAGGGGCTTCTTGGCTTGAAGGTGCAGGCTGGTCAGCAGGAAGCTTCTTCTTTTTCTTTGCAGCCATCCTGGGGTCAATGCCAGGACGGCCAAGTGACTTGCGCTTCTCAGCCTCATTGTAGGCAAGCACACACTTATCAGCCAAACTCTTCATGCGCTCACGAGAGCCTTGAGCTTCTTGGCGCTTCTTTAGAAAAGCTTCTTTAAGCTCATGCAGCATGACCTTGAAGTTTCTGACGTCTTGAACACTGAGCTTCGCCACATGCTTCTTGAATTGAGTCTTCTCATAATCAATTTTGTTCTTCAGCTCAACGATGCGCTGAGCAAGAGCTAGGTCAAAAGCAATGGCGCCATTGAAAGAAACGCCGAGGCCAATGGGAAGCTGCAAATCTTCAAAGCATAGATTGGAGGTGTCGAACCACTCATCAACGAAGTTATGGATGATTGCCACATCAAAGAGAGGCAAGTTGTTGAAGATTTCTGCTTCTTCCTTGCTCTTTATCAGTTGCTCAAGGGCATCATCAGCAAGATCTTCATCATTGGACAGATCAATGGGTTCTTCACGCAGAATGGAGGCTGGAGTCAAGGCTTGATCAGTATGCCTGACAAGTTGCTTTTTCTTCTCCGTCTTCTTGGAGATGCGGGATTGATCTTCAGACTGTGCACTGGCTTCAGGAGGTGCAGTGGCTAGAGGCTTCGCACGTAAAGCTTTTGGAGGTGCCGATTTAGAAGCCTTTAGCTTCTTTTGCTTCTGTGGCTTCGAAGGAGGAGCTGGGGCTTCATTAGTGTCAGCATCATTATCAGAATGATCTACTCTGGCACCCTGAACCAAGATGTAGGTGATGAGGCCGTCAAGGTTGGAGAACGGGCCGATGACATTGGGTTCTGCATCACGAGAGCCGTCGGCACGAGGAGCAGAGGGACCAGGGTTGAAGTCTAGTCCCAATGACTTCTTGGTTTCCTTGGCCGAAGCCTTTGCGTACTGGAAGTTGCGCTTGAAGAGAGCATCATCACGAGACCAGAGTAATGATGTGGGATCGGCATTCTCAGGCTGAGGTCCACGGACCATGCAACGATAGAAATCTTGTGCAATAGCTTCAGCTCTGTTCTTGGGTTGAAGACCTCGATAGAGAATATCGCCCCAAGGACTCTTGATTGCATTCTTCTCTGCATATTCCTTGGTTACGAACTTTTACTTGAACCACTCTTCAGCCCAATAGCGTCGAATCCATTGGATTCATGTCTTGCGCTGATGATATGTCTCTTCAGGATCTGTCTTGTAGAGCTCTGCTAGGTCATCAGGTAGATCTTTGGATGTTCCTTCTCGGCGCTGTCTGCCACCCTTCCTTGCTGATTTTTCTACAGGCATGAACTTCAAACTGAATGGCTTCAATATGTTCAATGGCTTTAGAGACTTTCGCTTGCTGGTCAAGCAGGAACTGGCTTCAGGAGAATTGATATGATGCTGTAAGTATTCTGCAAACGAATGCAGACTATGAGAACCAAGGGATTCTCCCACAGACATGTACCTGTGACAGCATTAGAGATGCGAGGGAAGGGGAAGAGGTCATATGCATTCTCAGAAGATTTTGAAGATAAATCAGTTTGAAGACATTGACCTCATGATGCGAAGACATTCACTTATATGAGGTGAGTTGGTTCCAGATTTGTACCAATCCATGAATAAGTACAAGTGAGGAATCAAACTTGATAGGAAATCTAAGTGAATAGACTAGGCATTATGAGATGCAGACAGAATAGATCTAACATTGAGTAGGTAGAAACCACTTTCGGTAAATAGGATGAATCTATGAAGATCAAAAAGGTGGTAAAAATAGAGTTATAATTATCGCACGAAGAACTGCTAGATGGGATGAATAGGAGACCGAGCAGTTCAGCCCACCGTGCCCTAACTTGGCGACGGAGGACACCTACGGCGACGGCGGAGAAGACGATGTCCACGGCCGGCGTGAGGACGGCGTCGGAGAAGTCGCGGCAGCTTAGCGCTTGGTCGCCGGCATCGTCGAGAGCTAGCAGTGGCGCTAGGGTTTTGACGAGGTGGAGAGGTGGAAGAAGGATTTCTTTACCGCAGGGGACAAGTATTTATAAGTAGGTGAGCAGCACAGCACAATTACGCTGGTGCCTCTGGCGGTTCACATCTGAGGGGCACGTGGCAAGCATGCAACATACTCAGAGTTGTCCCACGTTCCCACTCCCGCCAGGCATGTCGGAGAGTTGTTCCGACTTCTCCGGATTTCAATAATAAGGATAAGTCATTTAAAACAAATTTAATGTTTGTCTCTTTGCCTTCTTCTGACTAGGACGCAGAGAAGACATTCGACAGTTTCAATAGAATGCATATGATTTGGACAGATAGAGTTTGAGATAGAAAGCATAGAGAGGTTAGGGTCCGATCACATTCACTTAGTTCAAAAGATTCAACTTGAAGACATAGCTATAAGTGAATGCTGTAGACAGAACACTAGTATATATATATGCAATCAAATCATCATAGCGCAGAAAATCATGAAGATAAATTGAAACTGAAGAAAAACCAAATGCGAAGTCTTTGCAAAAGTAACGCCATGAGTGAAACACTTCAAACAGAGAAATTTGGTGGTGGCGTTACCCACCGTATAGGAAGTATTAGACCCAGACGCAGCGCACAATTATCCTGGCGCTCCGAAGTCAAATTCCATGTTAATGTATTCACACTCGGAGTGTAAATCTTCATTGATTGAAGATATACATTACTTTGTGTGTTGCACATCTAAGTCATCAACATGCATAAGTGTTAGGATGTGTGCCTGATCAAAGGACATTAGAGGATTCCAAGATATTTAGCTCACACCGTAACTTGCAAAACCTTTTCTCACCCAAGGTCTTTGTGAAGATATCTGCAAGTTGCTCTTCAGTGTTGACGTGAATGATATCAATATCATGATCTCTGAGAAAGTGATGACGAATTTCAATGTGCTTTGTCTTCGAGTGTTGGACAGGATTGTTGGCTATCTTGATGGCACTCTCGTTGTCACAGAAGAGAGGTACTTGTTTCAGGTTGATGCCATAGTCCTTGAGAGTTTGCTTCATCCATACAAGTTGAGCACAACAGGATCCAGCAGCAATGTATTCAGATTCAGCAGTTGAGAGTGATACACAATTATGCTTCTTCGAAGACCAACAGACAAGTGATCGACCAAGAAAATGACATGTGCCTGATGTAGACTTGCGATCCACCTTGTCACCAGCATAATCAGCATCCGAGAATCCAACCAAATCAAATTTTGAGCCCTTGGGATACCATAATCCGAGTGTTGGGGTGTAAGCCAAATATCGAAGAATTCGCTTCACAGCTAAGTGATGCGATTCCTTTGGTGCCGCTTGGAATCAAGCACACATGCAAACACTAGGCATAATATCTGGCCTAGATGCACATATATAAAGTAAAGAACCAATCATGGAGCGGTATACCTTTTGATCAAACTCTTTACCATTGTCGTCGGGACCAAGGTGGTGTTTGGCTGGCATTGGCGTCGTATAACCTTTGCAGTCTTCCATTCCAAACTTCTTCAGACAATCTTTGAGGTATTTTTCTTGAGATATGAAGATGCCATTGCTTTGCTGACAAATTTGAAGACCAAGGAAGAACTTCAGTTCCCCATCATGGACATCTGATATTGCTCTTGCATCATGTATCCAAACTCATCACTATACTTCTGGTCAGTGCAGCCGAAGATAATGTCATCCACATATATTTGGCACACAAACAGTTCGCCATCATATGTCTTCGTGAAGAGTGTGGGATCGAGGGATCCTGGTTTGAAGCCTTTGCTCTTCAGGAAGTCTTTGATCGTATCATACCATGCGCGAGGAGCTTGTTTGAGGCCATACAGTGCTTTTTTTAGCTTCTACACCATATCACGATGTTTTGGATCTTCAAATCCAGGTGGTTGAGCGACATATACTTCTTCTTCAATCTTGCCATTGAGAAATGCACTCTTCACATCCATTTGATATAGCAAGATGTTGTGATGATTAGCATAGGCTAGCAGTATGCGAATAGCTTCAAGCCTAGCAACAGGAGCAAATGTTTCATCGAAGTCAATTCCTTCAACTTGATTATATCCTTGAGCCACAAGACGTGATTTGTTTCTGACGACTTGACCATGCTCATCTTGCTTGTTTCAATATATCCATTTCGTTCCAATAATGTTATGCTTGCGAGGGTCAGGTCGCTTGACAAGTTCCCAAACATTATTCAGCTTGAACTGTTGAAGTTCTTCTTGCATGGCTTGAATCCATTCAGGTTCCATAAAAGCTTCAGCAACTTTCTTGGGTTCTGAGATTGACACAAATGAAAAGTGCCCATAGAAGTTTGCTAACTGTGTTGCTCTTGAGCGAGTAAGCGGACCAGGCGCATTGATGCTGTCAATTATCTTCTCGATTTGTACTTCATTTGCAACACGAGGATGAACAGGACGAAGACTTTGCTCTTGCTGATCATTGTCATCATTGGGAGGATTGTCTTCGGTCTGAGCATTGTCTTCAGGTTGATTTGGTGCAGACATGATAAGTTCCTCTTCAGGCTGTGCTTCAGAAGGCATGATTTCACCAGTTCCCATCAGCTTGATAGATTCGCTTGGAGGAGCTTCATCTAGTGTACTTGGCAGGAGTTCTCTTTGTGAACCATTGGTTTCATCAAATCTCACATCCACAGTTTGGACGATCTTGTAGAGAAAGAGGTTGAAAACTCTGTAGGAGTGTGAGTCCTTTCCATAGCCAAGCATGAAGCCTTCGTGAGCCTTAGGTGCAAATTTTGACTTGTGATGGGGATCCTTGATCCAGCATCTAGCTCCAAATACTCTGAAGTAACTGACATTTGGCTTCTTGCCAGTAAGGACCTCATAGGATCTTTTGTTCAGAAGCTTATGGATGTAGACACGGTTGATGATGTGACAGGCTGTATCAATAGCTTCAGGCCAGAACTTTATTGGTGTCTTGTATTCATCTAGCATTGTTCGAGCCATCTCAATGAGGGTTCTATTTTTGCGCTCAACGATGCCATTTTGCTGAGGTGTGTATGGAGCAGAGAACTCATGAGTGATTCCCATTGTATCCAGATACAGATCAAGTCATGTGTTCTTGAATTCAGTGCCATTGTCACTTCTGATATGCTTGATCTTCACGCCATAATTGTTCATTGCTCGATTGGCGAAGCGCCTGAAGACATCTTGCACTTCAGTCTTGTAAAGAATTATATGAACCCATGTGTATCTTGAGTAGTCATCAACAATGACGAAGCCATAGAGACAGGCAGATGTTGTGAGGGTGGAGTAGTGAGTAGGTCCAAATAAGTCCATGTGTAGCAGCTAGAAGGGTTGAGATGTTGTCATGATTGTCTTCGAGAGGTGCTTTGCCCTTGTCATCTTTCCAGCTTCACAGGCACCACACAGATGATCCTTCTTGAACTTGACATCCTCGATGCCAATGACATGCTTCTTCTTGACGAGTGAGTGTAAGTTCCTCATGCCAGCATGTCCTAGCCTTCGATGCCAGAGCCAGCATTCTGAAGCTTTTGTGAGAAGACATACGGCAAGCTGTGGACCTGCTGAGAAATCTACCATGTATAGATCATCTTTCCTATATCCTTCAAAGACTAGAGACTTGTTAGATTCCATTAGTACAAGGCAACGATATTTTCCAAATAGCACAATCATGTTTAAGTCACAAAGCATTGAGACAGACATTAAGTTGAACCCAAGGGATTCAACAAGCATCACTTTATCCATGTGTTGATCCCTAGAGATTGCAACTCTACCTAGACCCAATACCTTGCTTTTACCAGTGCCAGCAAATGTGATTTGACTCTTGTCGGATGGACGTAAGGTTGAGTCCATGAGAAGACTTCGATCACCAGTCATATGATTAGTGCATCCGCTGTCAATAATCCATTCTGAAGCTTTTGGTGACATGCCCTACTGTGCAGTTAGGAGGATAGGCTTCACAAGGTATGTTGTGAAGCATAAGCATTTGATGCACACTAGGATTATCACAGCTTAGATCAAGATTAGAACACACAGTATGACAGATAAGAGATTCATATGTGGAATACATAGTAAGTCATTTTATCATGCGTCCCTTTATGTTTTAGGTCCCCAGCAATAATATCGGACGCCTTTGATTGCTGGCTAGAGACCACATTCTGCAAAAGAGAGTTAATTCTTCTTCACCACCCACATTTTCAGGGGTGGCTTAGAAGCAATGAGTCTAAGTGCAGCATCTGAGAATTTCAGCTTTGAAGCCCTAGCAAATAGCCTTGCAGGAGATGAATGATACTCATGTGAATAAGCAGAAAAGTTCTTAGTTCTATGAACATAGCGGTTTGAAGACACATGCTCATATTCATGAGTCTGAGTATGATTTCCCTGCAAAACATTGGCGTTAGGGTGACTCAAGTGAGTCCTGTGTTTGTATGAAGCCGTTGGACCATATGATGCCTTTGGTCTGGGGTTTGTCTTCTTCCCTGGTGGTGTCATGATGACATTCACTGGAAGATTCTCAAGGCAGCTTTTGGGAACCCAGATCTTCTTCATAGGAGGTCCATTCCTGCAGTTAGTACCAATATACCTGGCAAACACCTCACCATTCTGATTTTCGAACAGTTTATAGTTTGCATCAAAGGATTCATCAATGATAATAGGATTAGCACAAGTAAATCCAGATAAAGTGGATGGATCCACTGAAGGTTCCTTTGCATCAACCCAAGTGGTTTTGGGATACTGCTTAGGCTTCCAGTAGGAACCATCAGCATTCATTTTCCTCTCGAACCCAACAGCCTCTTTCCTAGGGTTTCGGTTCAGTATCTGCTTTTTGAGGACATCGTAGAGTGTCTGATGTCCCTTCAAACTTTTGTACATCCCTGTTTCAAGCAATATCTTCAACCTAGCATTTTCATCAGCAATAGTAGTGCTATCCTCCGCAGAGGGGTTAGTAACCACATCAGTAGTTGAAGACAATGAAACAACAGAAGCAGTGGAACATTCGGCAACAGATGTAGCGGTATCACGCTCAATGCATTTTATACATGGTGGTTCAAATCCATCCTGAGCGGGACTGATCTGTTTAGCGCGAAGTGACTCATTCTCTTTTTGAAGATCTTCATGAGTCGCTTTCAATTTCTCAAGCTCTTGCTTCCTTTGAAGATAATCATAGGAGAGCTTTTCATATGTGGTTGAGAGCGTCTCATGAAGACTTTCAAGTTCTTGGTACTTAGCATGAAGATTTTTTATGTCTTCTACTAAGGACTGTGAACGTGTCATTTCTGCGTCCAACAGGTCATCGCTTTTGTCTAACAGTTTTTGAGTATGTTCCATAGCCCTTTGTTGTTCAGTAGCAATTTTAGCAAGTGTTTTGTAGCTGGGTTTGGATTCACAATCAGTGTCATCTTCACTTGATGTTTGAAAGTAAGCATCGCGTGATTTTACCTTGGCACCACGTGCCATGAAGCAGTAGGTGGGAGCAGGATCGTCCATGTCATCAGCTTCAGCGTTGGTGTGGAAGTCATTTCCTTCAGTGTTGAAGATGGACTTGGCAACATAGGTTGTGGCTAGAGCCAGACTTGCAACGCCAGGGTCGGACTCCTCTCCAGATTCCACCTCTGCCTCCTCAGAAGCAGACTCCTCCTCTGAATCCATTTCCTTGCCAACAAAGGCACAAGCCTTGCCTGATGAGCTCTTCTTGTGTGATGAAGACTTGGAAGAAGACTTTGAGTATTTCTTCTTCTTCTTGTCATCAGAATCACATTCCTTGCTCTTCTTCTTCTTCTTCTCATTGTCCCACTGTGGAAACTCAGATATGTAGTGACCAGGTTTCTTGCACTTGTGGCAGGTTCTCTTCTTGTGGTCATGGGTGGAAGCTTCATCATTCTTGGAGCTAGATCGTGAAGACTTTCTGAAGCCCTTCTTCTTGGTGAACCTCTGAAACTTCTTCACAAGCATGGCAAGTTCCTTTCCAATGTCTTCAGGATCATCAGAACCGCAGTCAGATTCTTCTTCAGATGAGGAAACCACTTTTGCCTTTAAGGCGCGAGTTCGGCCATAATTGGGACCATAGATTTCTCTTTTCTCAGAAAGCTGGAACTCATGTGTGTTGATCCTCTCAAGTATATCAGACGGATCGAGTGTCTTGAAGTCAGGACGTTCTTGTATCATGAGGGCAAGGGTGTCAAAGGAGCTGTCAAGTGATCTCAGCAGTGTCTTGATGATTTCATGCTTGGTGATCTCAGTGGCGCCAAGAGCTTCAAGCTCATTTGTGATGTCAGTCAGACGATCAAACGTGAGCTGGACATTTTCATTGTCGTTTCTCTTGAAGCGGTTGAAGAGGTTGCGAAGAACACTGATCCTTTGATCTCTTTGGGTTGAGACGCCTTCATTGACCTTCGATAGCCAGTCCCAAACTAGCTTCGATGTTTCCAGAGCACTCACACGGCCATACTGTCCCTTGGTCAGATGACCACAGATGATGTTCTTTGCAGTAGAGTCCAGTTGAATGAACTTCTTGACATCAGTGGGGGTGACACCTTCACCAGTTTTGGGAACGCCGTTCTTGACGACATACCAGAGATCGACATCAATGGCTTCAAGATGCATGCGCATCTTATTCTTCCAATAGGGATATTCAGTTCCATCAAACACCGGACAAGCAGCGGAGACTTTGATTATCCCTGCAGTCGACATAGCTGAGACTCCAGGTGGTTAAACCGAATCACACAGAACAAGGGAGTACCTTGCTCTGATACCAATTGAAAGTGCTAGTTATCGACTAGAGGGGGGGTGAATAGGCGATTTTTATCAAAATCTTCAAAACATGGAAGTTTCGAAGACAAACAATAGAAATGACCTAATTGATATGCAGCGGAAGATAAACTATAACAAGCAAGCCATAGTCAAGGATGCAATATCATTAACGTACGAAGACTAATAGCAGCTAGGTAGTAAGGATGAGGATGGAAGATAGTATGAAGTCAATCAACAATAGTAGTCAAACACTGAAGTCAAACAGATAAGACAGATAAGCAATGACTTCACGAAGACAAACTCAAAGTAAAGGAGGGAAGGGATAGAACCAGTCACTTGTTGAAGACACAGGATTTGTTGGACCAGTTCCAGTTGCTGTGACAACTGTACATCTGGTTAGGGAGGCTGAGATTCAACTCAGAAGACTGTGTCTTCACCTTATTCCCCTTGAGCTAAGGACACCTAGTCCTCGTCCAATCACTCTGGTAAGTCTTCAAGGTAGACTTCCGAACCTTCACAGACTTCGTTCACCCGGCAATCCACAATGACTCTTGGATGCTCAGAACGCGACGCCTAACCGGCTGGAGGATTCACAGTCCTCAAGTGTAATAAGTCTTCAGGTCACACAGACAGAAAGACTTCAGTGATGCCTAACACTCTTTGGCTCTGGGTGTTTGGGCTTTGTCCTCGCAAGGATTTCTCTCTCTCAAATGCTTCGAGGTGGGTTGCTCTCAAACGACAAAAGCCGTGCACTAACTCTGAGCAGCCACCAATTTATGGTGTAGGGGGTGGGTTATTTATAGCCACAAGGCAACCTGACTTGATTTGTCCGAAATGACCCTGGGTCACTAAGGAACTAACACATGTTCCAACGGTCAGATTTCAAACACACGCAATAACTTTACTTGGGCTACAAGCAAAGCTGACTCATCCAGCTCTGGATAAGATTTGCTCTCATTGTCTTCACTCGAAGACATAGGATTTGGGTTGACCATCACTTCAGTCACTCTGACTTAGTTCACTTGGACCCCACTTAACAGTACGGTGGTTCCTATGACTCAACAAAGAAGAAAAGGAAACAACGAAACCACACAGTCTTCGCGCTCCATAGTCTTCACGCAATCTCTTCTCATGTCATAGTCTTCAATATGAATATCTTCTCATACCACCATTGTCTTCAATGTCTTCATACATTTTTAGGGGTCATCTCCGGTAGGTAAAACGAATCAATGAGGGACACTACCTGCGTTATCCTGCAATTCTCACAAACGCATTAGTCCCTCAACCAACTTTGTCGTCAATACTCCAAAACCAACTAGGGGTGGCACTAGATGCACTTACAATTATAAACAAAGTGATGAAGCAAAAATTACGATTGAGTGCGGATACTTACGACCGCACAAGGGGCTTCTTCCTGGGCAGCCACCCTTCCTCGCTATCGGCAGCGGTGGCGGAGTAGTCCGGAAGGGACGCCTTTCCCTTCTTGGACGTCCCAGTCTCCCCCACCGGGGCGGCCTTCCTCTTCTTCCCTCCCCCGATATGGGGAGGTGGTGTTTCTCCTTGTTCCTTCCCGCCGCCGTGGGAGGAATCTGCCTCATCGTCATCAGACGACAAGGGTATGCCGGCCTTACGCTGAAGGCCTCTCCTGGCCCCCTGGTTCACTGTCTCAGGCCCCCCATCCTTTCCGGATGGGGCAGCCTCCTCTTCTTCTTCTTCTTCCCATTCGGGGGAGGAGTGCGCCTCGTCATCTTCGGACGAGGCTTGCGCAGCTTTACTTCGGAGACCCTTTCGGGTCCCGGGGACCTTCTTATCGGCCTTCTTCTCCGGCCCCTTGTAGGGTAACGGGACCAGCATCTTTGACAGAAGATCACTGGCTGGGCTTTCTGGCAACGGAGCTGGATTGTCGATCCGCTCCGCTGTCTCCACATACTCCTGAAACAAATATACACAATCACTTAGGAATTCCCCCATGAGTACATTAGGAAGAACCGGACCCGGTGGCGGCCTGAGAACTTACCTGAGTAGGTTGCCGTGCGGCGTGGAGCCTGCGGTCCTCGGTTATGAGAGGAGGTACCTCGGTGGCCTTGAACAACGCCTTCCATGCGTTCTTATGCTTCATGTCGTAGAGCCTCTGGAGCGTCCGGTGTTCGTCCGAGACGAATTCCCACAAATTGAATGCCCGCCTTTGGCACGGCAGTATCAGGCGAATGAGCATAACTTGGATCACGTTGACAAGCTTGATGTTCTTGTCCTTCATGCCTTTGACGCAGGGGATGAGTCCGGTCAGCTCTGCAGATTCGCCCCATAGCAGGCCCTTCTGTTCCCAGGAGGTGAGCCTCATAGGGGGTCCAGATCGGAACTCGGGGGTCGGTGCCCAGTTGGTGTCGCGTGGCTCAGTGATATAAAACCACCCCAATTGCCATCCTTTCATGGTTTCCGCAAAGGAGCCTTCAGGCCAGGTGACATTAGGCATTTTGCCCACCATGGCTCCTCCGCACTCCGCTTGCTAGCCTCTCACAATCTTCGGCTTCACGTAGAAGGTTTGGAGCCACAAGCCGAAATGAGGCTTGATGCAGAGGAAAGCCTCGCACAGGACGATGAACGCCGAGATGTTGAGGACGAAGTTCGGAGCTAGATCATGGAAGTCTAGCTCGCAGTAGAACATAAACCTGCGGACGAAGGGGTGGAGTGGAAACCCCAGTCCACAGACGAAGTGGGCAAGGAACACGACCCTCTCGTGGGGTCCAGGAGTTGGAATGACCTGCCCTGCGTCTGGTAGCCGGTGCGCTATGTCTGCGGCTAAGTATCCGGCTGCCCGGAGATTCACGATCTTCTTCTCCGTCATGGTGGAAACCACCCACTTGCCTCCTGCTCCAAACATGATTAACTATGCGGAGAAGACCTGGACTAGGGCGCTGGAGCTCGAGGGGGCAAGAGTATGTGATGGGGGCAAGAAGGCATGGGTAAAAATGAGGAACTCTTTTCCCTTTATAGAGGCGACGAAAGCGGTGCGCCTCCCCACTAGCCTGTTGAGAATCGCTTACTTCCCAAGCGCCACGATTGATGGCACGGGGGGATTACCCATACCCGTATTGATGATAATCCCGCGATAAGGGGATATGATCTCTGCTTTGACAGGACGTGTCAAGGAAACCGCCTCGCAATACGCGCTGTGGCTGGTTGTGGAAAAACGGTTCGAGTATTGACCTGGCCCTAATGGCATGTCACGTCGTCTAAAAATTGTCAGCTGGAGTATCATTCTCTGTACGGTGGTATGTGAAGATCATTTTGTAGATCTGGACACGGTCTATGTGTTCGATAATAACATTGGAGTATTTGGAGGAGGAACCCGCCTTGCAATGCCGAAGACAAGACTGCGCGCCAGACTCATCGTCATTGAAGCCTGGTTCAGGGGCTACTGGGGGAGTCCTGGATAAGGGGGTATCCGGACAGCCGGACTATATACATCGTCCGGACTATAGAAGCGTGAAGATACAAGACTCAAAACTTCGGCTCATGTATGGATGGGACTCTCCTTTGCGTGGAAGACAAGCTTAGCAATCCGGATATTATGTTTCCTTCCTTGTAACTGACTCCATGTAAACCCTAGCTCTCCAGTGTCTATATAAACCAGAGAGGATGGTCCTTAGAAGGCCGATCACAATTACAATCATACCATCATAGGCTAGATCTTAGGGTTTAGCCTCTACGATCTCGTGGTAGATCTACTCTTGTATTCCACATATCTTCAATATTAATCAAGCAGGAAGTAGGGTTTTACCTCCATCGAGAGGGCCCGAACCTGGGTAAACATTGTGTCCCTTGCTTCCTGTTACCATCAGCCTAAGACGCACAGATCGGGACCCCCTACCCGAGATCCGCCGGTTTGAACACCGACATGGGGTTTCACTCTCCATCCTCTCCGGGCGAAGGTCCCCCGAAGACGAACTCTGTTGAGAGGAGCTGCTCGCAGGACTACAAAAAAACGAAGTCCTGGTTATGGATCTCGGAGTAACATCTCACCTTCAAATTAATGAATGACTTACAGCTCGTTGCAGGGCTGGCCCGTTGGTGGGCGTGGCATGGTGAGGGCGCCCGTCGCGGCAGTGCCCCTTGTTGATGTTCTCTTCCCTTGTTTGGGCATCTCCGCCTCCAAATCTTTGAGGCGGCACTCTTCTTCCCGCGTGGGGAGGAGGCTTTGGCCTTCCCTGCCCGACTATCCTCCATAGGAGGGTTGGCGATTTTCCCAGTCTGGATGCGTAGCGCGTGAAGTTCATCTTCACTTCCCTTTCCTTCGTCCTTCTCTGAAGGGATTTTGCTGAGCGCCCAGTCTAGCATCTTTGCAATGGTGGGACCAGGCGGGCCTTCAGGAAGTGGTGCCGGACACCTGAATCTCTTCGCTTTCTCAAGCCATTCCTGGACGCGGAGGGAGTGTTAGAATAATAATCATGATAAATATAAATGAAGTGTCCGGCTTTAAGGTTACTTACTTGGGCATCTAGGCGATTGCAGCTTAGGCCCGCATCCTCGGTGGTATCCGGTGATAACCCAAAAGTGTAGGGGATTGCAATAGTTTTCGATAAGTAAGAGTGTCGAACCCAACGAGGATCTAAAGGTAGAATAAATATTCCCTCAAGTTCTATCGACCACCGATACAACTCTACGCACGCTTGACGTTCGCTTTACCTAGAACAAGTATGAAACTAGAAGTACTTTGTAGGAGTTGTTGGATAGGTTTGCAAGATAATAAAGAGCATGCAAATAAAAGCTAGGGGCTGTTTAAATAAAGAAGCAATAAAGTAAATATTAGTAGAGAGATTTTTGTTATGAGAAAGTTATTTGTCCAAGGCAATCGATAACTAGACCGGTAATCACTGTTGCAATTCTATTTGAGGGAGAGACATAGGCTAACATATCATCCCTTACTTGGAATTCCATGCACTTATGATTGTAACTCTAGCAAGCATCCGCAACTACTAAAGATTCATTAAGGTAAAACCCAACCATAGCATTAAAGTATCAAGCCCCCTTTTATCCCATACACAAACAACCTACTTACTCGGGTCTGTGCTTCTGTTCACTCACGCCACTCACCATAAGCAAATCATAAACATATTCCAAACCCTACAGCAGGGATCCCTCACGCTTGCGCGACACGGAGGGCACAATAGGACAGAACCAATAATAAACCATGCAACTCAAACCAATCACGATCATCAATTAACCCATAGGACAAAACAGATCTACTCAAACATCATAAGATAGCCATACATCATTGGGAAATAATATATAGCATTGAGCACCATGTTTAAGTAGAGATTATAGAGGGTAAGAGAGAGGTTACACCACTGCATAGAGGGAGGAAGAGTTGGTGATGAAGGCGGTGAAGTTGTTGGTGAAGATCACGGTGATGATGATGGCCCCCGGCAGCGCTCCGGCGCCACCGGAAGTAAGAGGGAGAGGGCCCCCCTTCTTATTCTTCTTCCTTGACCTCCTCCCTAGATTGGAGAAGGGTTTCCCCTCTATTTCTCGGCTCCCATGGTGTGGGAGGGGCGAGACCCCCTCTGAGATTGGATCTATCTCTCTGTTTCTGCGTTCTTAGATTCTACCCCTTCACCATTTCGTTTATATCTGGAGATCCGTAACTCTGATTGGGGTGAATATTTCGCCCAGATTTTTATTGTAAAATTATCTTTCTTGCGGCAAAAGAAATGGCATCAACCGCCTTATGGGTGGCCCACGAGAGGCCAGGGTGCACCCAGGGGTAGGGGCGCACCCCCTGTCTTGTGGCCACCTCGGACACTGTTTTGCGTTGATTCTTCCTCCGGAAAATCCCAAATATTCCAAAATAATTCTCCGTTCGTTTTATCCCGTTTGGATTCCGTTTGATATTGGTTTTCTGCGAAACATAAAACATGCAACAAACAGGAACTGGCACTGGGCACTGGATCAATATGTTAGTCCCAAAAATAGTATAAAAAGTTGCCAAAAGTATATGAAAGTTGAAGAATATTGGCATGGAACAATCAAAAATTATACATAGGACGGAGACGTATCAGCATCCCCAAGCTTAATTCCTGCTCATCCTCGAGTAGGTAAATGATAAAAAAGATAATTTATGATGTGGAATGCTACCTAGTATAATCTTGATCATATGTCTAATCATGGCATGAATATTAAGACACAAGTGATTCAAAACAATAGTCTATCATTTGACATAAAAACAATAATACTTCAAGCGAACCAATAAAGCAATCATGTCTTTTCAAAACAACATGGCCAAAGAAAGTTATCCCTACAAAATCATATAGTCTGGCTGTTGCTCTATCTTCATCACACAAAGTATTTAATCATGCACAACCCTGATGACAAGCCAAGCAATTGTTTCATACTTTAATAGTCTCAAACTTTTTCAACTTTCACGCAATACATGAGCGTGAGCCATGGACATAGCACTATAGGTGGAATAGAGTATGATGGTGGGGGTTATGTGGAGAAGACAAAAAGGGAGAAAGTCTCACATCGACTAGGCGCATCAACGGGCTATGGAGATGCCCATCAATAGATATCAATGTGAGTGAGTAGGGATTGCCATGCAATGGATGCACTAGAGCTATAAGTGTATGAAAGCTCAAACTGAAAACTAAGTGGGTGTGCATCCAACTTGCTTGCTCATGAAGACCTCGGGCATTTGAGGAAGCCCATCATCGGAATATACAAGCCAAGTTCTATAATGAAAATTCCCACTAGTATATGAAAGTGATAACTCAAGAGACTCTCTATATGAAGAACATGGTGCTACTCTGAAGCACAAGTGTGGTAAAAGGATAGTAATATTGCCCCTTCTCTCTTTTTCTCTCATTTTTCCCCCTTTTTTTCTTTTTTAATTATTTTTCTTTTCTTTTTGGTGGGCTTCTTTGGCCTCTTTTTTTATTTGGGCTTCTTTGGCCTCTTTTATTTTTCACAAAGTCCGGAGTCTCATTCCGACTTGTGGGGGAATCATAGTCGCCATCATCCTTTCCTCACTGGGGCAATGCTCTAATAATGATGATCATCACACTTTTATTTAATTACAACTCAATATCTAGAACAAAGATATGACTCTATATGAATGCTTCCGGCGGTGTACCGGGATGTGCAATGATCTAGCATAGCAATGACATCAAAAAATGGACAAGCCATGAAAACATCATGCTAGCTATCTTACGATCATGCAAAGCAATATGACAATGAATGCTCAAGTCATGTATATGATGATGATGGAAGTTGCATGGCAATATATCTCGGAATGGCTATGGAAATGCCATGATAGGTAGGTATGGTGGCTGTTTTGAGGAAGATATAATGAGGCTTATGTGTGATAGAGTGTATCGTATCACGGGGTTTGGATGCACCGGTGAAGTTTGCACCAACTCTCAAGGTGAGAAAGGGCAATGCACGGTACCGAAGAGGCTAGCAATGATGGAAGGGTGAGAGTGCGTATAATCCATGGACTCAACATTAGTCATAAAGAACTCATATGCTTATTGCAAAAATCAACAAGCCATTGAAAACAAAGTACTACGTGCATGATCCTAGTGGGATAGATTGGTAGGAAAAGACCATCGCTCGTCCCCGACCGCCACTCATAAGGAAGACAATCAATAAATAAAATTGTGCTCCAACTTCATCACAAAGCGGTTCACCATACGTGCATGCTACGGGAATCACAAACCTCAAAACAAGTGTCTCTAAATTCACAGCCACCCTCTAGCATGACTCTAATATCACCACCTTTATATCGCAAAACTATTGCAAGGAATCAAACATATCATATTCAGTGATCTACAAGTTTATGTAGGATTTTATGACTAACCATGTGAATGACCAATTCCTGTCATCTCTCTAAATTGATATAAGTGAAGCAAAACAGTATAGTTCTTTCTACAAAAGATGTGCCCACGCTCTAACAATTATAAGTGAAGCAAAAGAGCATTCTACAAATGGCGGTTTTCTATATGAAGAGAAACAGGCAATCCAAGCTTCAAATGATATAAGTGAAGCACGTGAAGCATTCTATAAAGCCATACTCAAAAGATTTAAGTGAAGTGCAATGAGAATTCTATAAATCAACCAAGGACTATCTCATACCAGCATGGTGTATAAAATAAAAGCGAAAACTAAATGCAAAAGATGCTCTAAGACTCGCACATAATGCATGAACGAAACAAATTCGAAAACATACCGATACTTGTTGAAGAAAGAGGGGATGCCTTCTGGTGCATCCCCAAGCTTAGACGCTTGAGTCTCCTTGAATATTTACTTGGGGTTCCTAGAGCATCCCCAAGCTTGAGCTCTTGCCTCTCTTCCTTTTCCTCATATCGAGACATCCTCGATTAGACACTACATCCACACAAAACTTCAACAGAAAACTCGGTAAGATCCATTAGTATAATAAAGCAAATCACCACTCTAAGTACTGTTGCAAACCAATTCATATTTTGTTTTTGCATTGTGTCTACTGTAATATAACTTTTCCATGGCTTATTCCACAAACATAAATTGATAGATTCATCAAAACAAGCAAACTATGCATCAAAAACAGAATCTGTCAAAAACAGAATAGTCTGTAGCAATCTGAACATCCACCATACTTCTGGTACCCCAAAACTTCTACCAAAATTAGGAAACATAAACAAGTTGTATATAAAGACAGCGCAAAAGGAATCGGAACCAATTGACGTTCCAGATACAAATGTAAAATCGAACACTACAGCCAAAGTTTTTGTCCTGCACCGTACAAACCAACAAGCATTGTAAACATCCTAAAGGCAAACCTTGGCACATTATTTTTATAATACAATGGAATTGTACAAGGGGACAATTATTTTCGATGAAAACTTTCTGTAATTAAGATTCACAAAGTTTCCCTGAGCATGAACAAAGTTCAAGTAGCTGTCCCACTTCAACAATGCTTGTCTCTCTCACTTTCACTTTCCTTTTTGAAAAGTTTTTAGGTTCCCCTCTTTATTTTTTTTGTTTTTAAGCTATATGAAAGCACTCAACAGAAATAAATGACTCTCGAAAACTTCTGGGTTGTCTCCCTGGCAGCGCTTTCTTTAAAGCCATTAAGCTAGGCATAAAGTGCTCAAGTAACGAATCCACCCGGATCCCAAGGTATATCAAAGCCAATTTTAATTAACAATGATTTGTAATTTAGTAGTGAGCACAAAGTAACATATAGCATGCAACAACGAAGTCTAACTCTCTTTCTATGCATCGGCATGTCATAAAAGAACAATTCATGCACACCAAGTAAAGGCCAATGCATAGTATAAACAATTTCTTGCAATTTCATCGTATTGGAAACATAGAGAGGTGGAGAAATAGTTCCTCTCTCATAATAATTGCAAGTAGGATCAGCAAGCACATGCATATTACATTCATCAAAATCATCATGTGCAATGGTAAAAGGCAACCCATCAATATAATCCTTAATAAGCATAAACTTCTCCAATATAGTGTACTAGAGAGAATTCAAAAAGATAATAGGACTATCATGCGTGGGTGCAATAGCAACAATTTCATGTTTAACATAAGGAACTATAGCAAGTTCATCTCCATAAGCATAATTCATATTGGCATCTTGGCCACAAGCATAGCAAGCATCATCAAAAAGGGATATTCCAAACAAATTCAAGGGATCATAGCAATCATCCTTCGGTAAGCACGAAGGGGAATTAAATAATGTATGAGTTGGAGGGTTACTCTCATTAGAAGGTGGGCACAGGTAGCTAATCCGCTCTTCCTCCTTTTGTTCTTTGCTCTCCTCATCATCTTTTTCATCCAATGAGCTCACTGTTTCATCAATTTCTTCTTCCATAGCTTCCTGCAAAATATTAGTCTCTTCTTGGACAGTGTTGACTTTCTTCATAAAAGCATTAATATAGTAATTGTATTCATAATTTCATAGAAATATCCAAGTATAGCAAGATTTTCCGGCCTATAACCATCATCATCAAAAGCTTCATACTTTTCAAACAAAGCTTCAATATCATAGGCAGCCTTAAAAGCAACAAATTCTTCTATTTGTTCCACATCATAGTAATCATATATAACATTAGCATAGGAAGCTAAGGTTTGATTATCGTTCAATTTGCATGAAAAGGGGAGGTGTGGAGCCTCCATCCTAGAGCAACAAGTAATATCATATCTCAAGCATAGATTCCAGGCATACCAACGCAACATAATAAATTGATCCCATAATAGTTTCCCTTTTTGGGTCGAACGATAATCCCTAAAGTATTCACGTTGATCCAACGTGTCTCCCATTATAAAGTTGAATGGGGCTTTCTCAGGATTATCAAAGTAGTACATAATATCTTTCGCATAATGAGAATCGAGGGTTTTAGGAGTTACCCCATCTTCATGAGTAGCAAGTACAGCTAATTTTTTTGGTATTTTGCGTTCCATATCCATAACTAAAGATAGAGAACAACTTAGAACAGCAAATAAAAATTACTTAGTGATAAAGCAAACAAGCACACACAAGAATATTCACCCCATGCTATGACTCCCCGGCAACGGCGCGAGAAAAAGGTCTTGATAACACACAAGTGTAGGGGATCGCAACAGTTTTCGATAAGTAAGAGTGTCGAACCCAACGAGGAGCTAAAGGTACTTCAGTAGTTTCCATAGTAGGTTCAGTAGGTTGAGGAGCAACTCTTTGCTCTACTAGTTGGGGAGAAGATACCCCGAACAAGCCCCTCAAAGGATTAGTTTCCATAGTAACCAGTGACAGAGAATTTCAGCACACTATATAAATGTTTCCTTATCAAGTTCCACTCACCAAAGGCGCTTCACTCCCCGGCAATAGTGCCAGAAAAGAGTCTTGATGACCCACAAGTATAGGGGATCTATCGTAGTCCTTTCGTTAAGTAAGAGTGTCGAACCCAAGCACTGAACATAAGCAGAAGGAAATGACAAGCGGTTTTCGGTAAGGTATTCTCTGCAAGCACTGAAATTGTAGGTCATAGATAGTTTTGTGATAAGATAATTTGTAACGAGTAACAAGCAATGAAAGTAAATAAGGTGCAGCAAGGTGGCCCAATCCTTTTTGTAGCAAAGGACAAGCCTTGACAACTTCCTATAATGAGAAAAGCGCTCCCAAGGACACATGGGAATTATCGTCAAGCTAGTTTCATCACACTCATATGATTCACGTTCGGTACTTTGATACTTTGATATGTGGGTGGACCGGTGCTTGGGTACTGCACTTACTTGGACAAGCATCCCACTTATGATTACCCCCTATTGCAAGCTTCCGCAACTACAAAAGAAGTATTAAGGTAAACCTAACCACAACATGAAACATATGGATCCAAATCAGCCCCTTACGAAGCAACGCATAAACTAGGGTTTAAGCTTCTATCACTCTAGCAACCCATCATCTACTTATTACTTCCCAATGCCTTCCTCTAGGCCCAAATAATGGTGAAGTGTCATGTAGTCGACGTTCACATAACACCACTAGAGGAGAGACAACATACATCTCATCAAAATATCGAACGAATACCAAATTCACATGACTACTAATAGCAAGACTTCACCCATGTCCTCAGGAACGAACGTAACTACTCACAAAGCATATTCATGTTCATAATCAGAGGGGTAATAATATGCATAAAGGATCTGAACATATGATCTTCCACCAAGTAAACCAATTAGCATCAACTACAAGGAGTAATCAACACTACCAGCAACCCACAGGTACCAATTTGTGGTTTTGATACAAGATTGGATACAAGAGATAAACTAGGGTTTGGAGAGGAGGTGGTGCTAGTGAAGATGTTGATGGAGATTGACCCCCTCCCGATGAGAGGATCATTGGTGATGATGATGATGATGATTTCCCCCTCCCGGAGGGAAGTTTCCCTGGCAGAACAGCTCTACCAGAGCCCTAGATTGGTTCCGCCAAGGTTCCGCCTCGTGGCGGCGGAGTTTCATCTCGTGAGCTTGCCTTTAATTTTTTTTCCAGGATAAAACACCTCATATAGCAGAAGATGGGCACCGGGGGGCCACCAGGGGGCCTAGGAGACAGGGGCGTGCCCTGTAGGGGGGGCGCCCCCCACCCTCCTGGCCAGGGTGTGGGTCCCCTCAGGTACTTTCTTTTCCCAATAATTCTTATTAAATCCAAAAATGACTTTTGTGGAGTTGCGGGACTTTTGGAGCTGTGCAGAATAGGTTTCCAATATTTGCTCCTTTTCCAGCCAGAGTCCCCGCTGTCGGCATTCCCCCTTTCCATGGTAAACCTTGTAAAATAAGAGAGAATAGCCATAAGTATTGTGACATAACGTGAAATAAAAACCCATAATGCAATAAATATTGATATAAAAGCATGATGCAAAATGGACGTATCACCCACCTAGCAACATCCCGGCGACCCTCGGGTATAACTTCCTTCGAAACTGGCCTTGCTCTACTTCCCGAGCTCCTGACGTCACTGCATTTGTATCTTTTACTATTTCTCAGCCCCCTCGTAGATAGTATCGATCGACTGTTCGAAAACCACCTATGTTTTTACTGTTAAGAGGTAAAACTAGTTCATGCACTCGAATCTAGTACTACTTGGTTCAAACAAGGAAGAAAGGGGGTGGGGTGGGGGAAGATTTGTTACCAGAATCTAGGACTTGGTCAAAAGAGGAAATAATGGGGGCGAAAAGTAGCAGAGACTGGCTATCCAACTGGTCTCCAGGTCCAATAGGGAAATAAACGGAAACGCAGTACAAACTCAATATAAACCCGATCTATTGGTTGAAAAAGGAAAGGAAGTGGGGACTGGGGGACAAGTCAACAGAGTAAGTCCAGCACTAGATTTGCTAGCCTCACACAGTATAAGGTGGCTATACCGAACAAAAATGGGACCAACCCAGATATTCTATTATGATGTTTGTTGCCCCGAGCCACTCTTATGTAATGCCACTGGTAAAATGTAGCAGTCCCACTTTTAAAAGTAAGGACACGTTAAACCAATGTTGTTTCCAATATAATGCCTCTAGTAATATGAATCAATGGCATTTTTTCATGTCCTGCTAAATTTCCCATTAAGATAAGTTGCTTCTTTTCGTTAGAAATGCAACTGTCCTGGTCCGCCTACTCTGACGTGCCCAAATACTGACTCTGTAGCAGCTGTTAATGTAATGTTGCTAGTAAAATGAAGCATTGACACCATTAAAGTAATGTCGTATTTAATGGTTGCCATAGTTAATCCTAATGCCCACACTAATACCTAGCAATGTTCTTGCTTTAGAAATTGCTACTGTCCTTGTAGGATTGCCATCCAGATAAGGAACATGCTTCTTTTCATTTGATGCATGTTTCATCACTTGTTAGTCACCCTCCTTTCCACCTTTTTTGTGCAAACAGAGATATACATTTCACGCTCGATCTTAGTTGAACTGCACAAATGATATCCAAATTATAGTTGAACATTCCAGGAGCTTCACAACCAACCTTGATGTTGCTCAATTTTATTGAAACTAATGAAGAAGAAGCTCTGTGGGTTTCGTTTTCTGATGGAAATGGAATCGGGGCTGGAGCCCTTTTCTTAAAAAAAAAGAAGATGCTAGCTCATGGGACATTGCTTCATTTTAGGTGAACTGCACCAAAAGATCCCATGAATTGAATCATCCATGTGGGTGACTGGTGTCATCCCTTCTACGATGGTGTTGACTGCAGATATGGTTCCGATCATGAGGTATGTTCCTTTTTGGTCTGACCGTTTGCCAAAGATCCTGCATGTTGATCCTGCTCTTGTGCTACTGTTTTGGCAACGCCATCATAAAGCAGTAATGTTATTATTTTGCATCTTAATCTAGTGGCACTACTAATTTGAGGCAATGTTTTGGCACCGCTAGTGCCACTGTTTTTTTATATATCGAAAGAGGGGGTTCCCTCTGATTTCATTAAAGAAATCCAACCATAGAGAACCATTATCCGACAACATCTCAGTGTAAACGGGCAGTTATGCAACTACTACTAGAACAGATTGAGTACTAGCAGGAGACAAGTTCGCCACATAAGCTAGGCAGGTAGGGGGACGTAGGACCAGCTCGACCAAGTTTGGATTACAACCCAAATGCTACCACAGAAACATCAGGGGGAAGATAGGGACTGAAAGAGCCAGCTTCAGCATCCCAATCTAAGCACCCC
This sequence comes from Triticum dicoccoides, assembly GCF_002162155.2. NCBI lineage: Eukaryota > Viridiplantae > Streptophyta > Magnoliopsida > Poales > Poaceae > Triticum > Triticum dicoccoides. The sequence continues at coordinate 654,972,802 of NC_041393.1, forward strand.
CGTCCTTCATCCTTGCGACCAACAACGCACGGTACACCTCATTTGTCACCTGCTCGACCCTAGTGTCACTGATAAAATGAAGTAACAATACAGTTAAAATAGAGCGAGTGTCCTCTCTATCATTTTATTTCCAATGTAGATAAAGAAAGTGCTTCTCTTTGTTAATGTATGTTTCATCAACTAGTCCCATTGTTAATGTTTAAGCGTTTCTGCAAACTGGGTTGCTTAATTTTAGTTGATCTGCACAAAAATAGAGATTTGAATGTCTCAAGGCCCCTCCTTGTACTACCGCTATACACTGATGTTCATCACTAGCAGAAGGTGTATCTGGGAGACTTGGGACGATTTCCAGTATGAGGCGTACCATATGAGGCGTCGCAGGGCCCATCTCGCCCTCGCAGCATGGCATACTATGATACTATCGCAATATTTTCTTCTATTTATTTTGTGTGTTTCATCAATTAGTGCCACTATAATGTAATCACACTTTTTCATTATCTGTGCAAACAGGGTTATTCAGCTGCATTTTGGTGGAACTGCACAAATGTACGGATGGAACCAGCATATATGCAGAGTGTGAGGTGTGCCAAGTAAACATTACCGACACCAACCATGCTCCATGCACGCATTGGCATCCACCACCACCAGTGGGATGTGTGGCACTCTCTGTGGACGGATCTTTCTTGGCAGCAAATCCTCTAACCAAATACTAGTAGCTTATGTTGGCAGTTTTCTAGGGAGTACTCTTTTCTGAAAGAAGCACCAATCTATTTTTCTTTATTTGTACACAGTGTCACAACTTTGAATCAAAGGTCCAGAGCAATTTTAGGGTGATTGGTGTAGTACTCTGAGACTAATTGTAAGCATGATTCTCATTAGCTGTCACACTGATTGTAAGCATGAGCAGGTGGAAGATTAGGTTAGTGCGAAGCATACCTTAAACCCTACCGCCGCCGTTGAAATGAGGCGAGCATCGATGGAACCGTGGAGAACGGCGGGGAAGAGACGTCGCGCCATCTGACCTCCTCTTGCGGTGCGAGAACGAATACTCATGTGGCTCCGGCTAGCTCTACACCCTCACGAACGGCACACCATACTTGATCGATTCGTTATCCTCTAGGTGCTCGACCTTTGACCTTTGACCTTGAATTTCTGGGGCACATCAAATACTTGTAGCAAGTTTATTGCATGCCCTCTAATCATGTTGTGATCACCTGATTTGGGCAAAAGAGTGTGCCTTAAGATCTAGTTGATCATAGGCAGCCCTGACAAAAGAAAATGAACTGATCCAAACTTGAAAATCTCAAGTGCTTCATCAGGGATCTCCTTGTACATATGTGACATTGAGTTATGATCCATTTTCTTCTTGGCATAAATATCCAAGTCATCTTCACTTTTCTTTGGGGCATTGATCAGGCTTGCCCATTCCTCAATGGTTGACCGGTATCTCGTTCCTTCAGACATCCAAACTATCCTACCATCTGGATAGAAGTGTGCTGTGGAGTAGAATTGCATAATGATATCATCATTCCAGTTGGTGAGCTTCTGCCCAACAAAATCTGCAACTCCACAAGCAATGAAACTGTCTTTCACTCCAGGATAGTGTTCCTCATTTTCCTTCATGTAGGTCCAGTCGACCCACCTCATATCACACACTATGGGCTTCTTGTCCAACAAGATTGTCTCATAGAAGTCATGCTGCTCCTTGGTGTGGAACCTGTAATCTACAGCAGTCCTTCTCCTGGTGGCATATGGATCTGACTCTCTCCATAGCCTCAACCCTGAGTCTCTCCTGATTTTCATGTTCTCAGCCACAGGATGAGCATCATTGTGGTCTGGGATCTTGGGTTTGAGCTTCCTTAAGATCTGCCCTTCTTCATCTTCCTCAGCAACAACCTCAGGCATTGGGGCCTTGTTCTTCTTAGCTGCTGGTATACTCCTGGTATTTCTCTTTGGTGCAATCTTGGGCTTGGAGGCAGCTTTGGGTGCTTCTTTGGGCTTTGATGTTGCAGCTCCTGACTTTATAGCATCACCCATCACCTTTTGTGCCTTCGGTGCTGGTTCAGCAACCTCTTCTCCCTCTTCCATCATGGAAGGTTGACCAACAACTCTGGCCATGGTCTTCTTGATCCTTTCCTTCCCTTTCTTTCCTTCTGCAGCTGGCTTTTTGGGATTAGGCTTTTCTGGTACTTGAGTTGATCCTCTGGCTTTGGACATTGGTTGTCTTCCTGCTGGCCTTTTGATCTTCATGCCTGGCTTTACTGTAGTTGAACTAAGCACCTTCTTGAGCACTACCTTCTTGGAAGTAGCCTCATCTTCAACAGCAACATAATCCTCATCCTCAGAGTCTGAGGTTCTCTTCATTCTAGCTCTTGTAGCTGCTTTGGGCAAATTGTTGGGAGTGCTTCTGCTCCCCTCATCTGAGCTGCTAGAGGGACTAGTGCCCTCACTCATGTGAATCTGCTATACTGACTTGTTCTGACTATCACTTTGGTCTGACATGCTGCAAATCACTGACTGCTAACCCTGTGAATAGTTATAGATGAGATAGAGTGGATGAGCATCACAAAATGCAGAGATTTTTGCAAAAGAATGATTCAAAAAACTTAGTTTTAGTTTCCACAGAAAGCATTTCGGATCTACCGATTTTCAAACTCGGTGATACTGAAGCAGTTTTGGAACCTAAACTAGTGAACTCGGTCAGACTGAGTCACAGTTCGGTGGCACCGAGACTGCTAGGGTTTCACAAAGTTCTAAAATCGGTCACACCGATTTGTAATTCTCGGTCAGACCGAGACTTACTAGTGCAATGGCGTTAGCCAAATCGGTGGGACCGAGTTTTTCAACTCGGTGGGTCCGAGATGGTTTCGGCGGAAACCTAACCCTAAGTTTTCGAATCACATCTATTCTAAGGATCGCATTGACTGGATAGGAGTGTTTCAATTGTGGCAAGATACATTACGAACACAATGTGCTGAGAATTAGATGAGGATAGCACTGTGATCGAGTTCATACCCTAGTTCGGCGGTGAACTCGCTACGGCGGCAACGGCGGAGAAGAAATCCGTTAACGGCGGCGGAGGCCAGCGATAGGAGGCGGCTGGCGACGAAGTCGACGATCCATAGACCTAGTAGGTAGAGCAAGCTATGCGCGGGCGAGGAGTTTCGGAGAAAGTTTTCCAAAATTTGCCCGTGAGTATATATAGCCCGACACTGTCAGTGTGACTGAGTGGAACAACTCGGTGGCACCAAGATGCATAACTGTTAACAGTTACAGCAACTCGGTGTGACCGAAAAGTTCAAATCGGTTGCACCGAGATTGAAAACCTAGATCGACTTAGTGATCTCAGTAGGACCGAAATGGAGGAATCGGTCAGACCGAAAATCACAAAGAAGTTTTGGAAGTTTAAGTCTATGACGAATCGGGGACTCCAAGTGCTCCTCACACAGAGTGGTTCGAATCTGACTTGATCAAATTTTGTGATGTGGCATGAATAGAGTTTGAGACGAGAAAAGCATAGATTGCTAGAGAAGGTTCTTAGGCATTCTTGTCCATCCACTTGGCCAAAGAAAAAGAAGCCAATCAATCAAAACAACAAGTGGATGTCCTTGAATGAGTAAAATATGCAACCAACATGCTCACACAATAAAATGACAAATGAAATATGTGGCAAAGCATGCACAACCAATTCTAGCATCTATCCCACAATTGGCGATGACTAGGTAATCTATATATGAGTATATTGACTTAGGAGTCAAATGAGAACATTTGATCATAGGTCATACTCATCGTTTAAGCTCAAGTGGGGTTACCACTTTTACATAATGCATTGATGTGTTCACATCATTAGAGTTGCTTTGACTCAATTTTTAGAGTTAAGCTCCCCCTATGTGAGATCCCCCCTTAGAGGGATGAACTAACCTTGGGTTTTGTCGATGATGACTTCATGTAGGTGTTGAAGATGTGGATGCTCAATGTTGATGTAGATCTTTTGGAGCAATCCCTTGGAGTGGGTTGCACTTTCAATACCTACACGGGTTAGTCCCACAAGGAACAAACAAGAATATCCATAGACATAGAGTGATGCACACACAATATGATGTCCATGAAAGCATTAGGTTACCTTGTCCCTTGCCTTACCAACATGAGGGTTTGTGACTCCTTGAACTAGTGCAAGATGTGAAAGTTGATTGCACTTGTCCTTGCCATAAAGATATGAATGAAGAATGTTGGCGGAGTCACCCTCAAGAACTCTCTAGTTCTTCTTCTTCGGGATCCACATCATCTTGATGGGAATCCTTGGTGTAGTAGTTGTGCTTGATGAAGTAGAACTTGACGTAGTCTTGGGAACCCACTTGACCAAGGCCTTAGGTGCTTCTTCAAATGCATCAATCTCCTCTTGAAGCTTGTCCTTGCCTTTGTTCTTGTGGTCTTGTGGTGGAAGATCATCTTGTGCTTGTGTCCCCTTGAAGGAAGTAGGATCATACTTCTCTTGTTGAGGAACAAACTTCATCTTGGGGTATTGATCTTCTTCCCACTCAACTCCATTGGCATTGAACTTTCGTTCAAAACCAACACCTTGATTCTTCCGGTGCCTTCCTTGCTTGCGTACAATTTCCTCGAATTGCTTACTCCCGGCAAGGCTCTTGTATACACGTTTCTCTATAATTCCCTTCAATAAGCTATTTTCTTGATCAATTGTAACTTGGCTAAGAGAATCATTAGTGGAATCAAGAGAACTACTAGAAGCAACAATATTGGATTTAGCATGTTATTGTTACTACTAGAGGAAGAATCTTTCTTGTTCTTGTTACTAGACTTGACTTGAGGCATGTAAGTAGATAAGAGTAAACGCTTGGCAATATAAGAAGAACTTTTCTTGCGAAGATCATCATTGATTGCCTTTAAGAACTCATGCTCTTGCTCAAGATTGAGCTTTTCAAAGCGTAACTTCTCATGAGCCCTTAAAAGTTCTCGATGATTTTCGAAGATAGTTTCATGAGCTAACTTAAGAGTGTTTAGTTCTTTAGTTAGAAGCTCAATCTTCTCCTTATCATTGTCATTCGTTTTATCTTGTTTAGCATGATTAATTGACGTTTCATCATAGTATTCATCACTAGATTTGTCAATAAGTAAATCATCATCACCTAGCAAGTCATCTTCATCACTATTGAAATCAACATACTCGGGATGAGTTACCTTAGGGCCTTTAGCCATGAAGCATCTTCCAATTCCTTCATTTGGTGAGTCAAATATGTCATAGGAGTTGGTTGACACAAGTGCTAGACCGGAAACACCTTCATCTTGAGTATATTCGGAGTCGGAGTGATAGCTTCTCTCGGAGTGATGGTCGGAGTCGGAGCCGGATACCCATTCACCAACATGAGCTTGATGTCTTCGTTTTGTGTAGCTCCTTGATGACTTGTCCTTCCTTTCCGAATCCTTGCTTCTCCGTGAGGGTCTTCGTTCATAATGATCATCTCTACTCCTTCTCTCCCTTGGCGGTGATTCTTCCCTTCTACTTCTTCTTTTTGGAGAATCTTCTCTTCTTTTGTAGGGTGCCGTACACTCATTGTAATAGTGTCCGGGTCTCCCACAATTGTAGCAATTGCGCTCTCGACTAGAAGATCTCTTGTCATTGTAGGACCTTGACTTAGAGCTTCTTTCTTTGCTTCTACTCTTGTAGAATTTGTTGAAATTCTTCACCATTAAGCTCAATTCTTCATTGAAGGTTTGTTTCTCACTTGATGATGTGGGGGCTTCACATGAGGCTTTGTAAGCACCACTTGACTTATTGTGAAGTTCTTCCTTATCCTTGAGTGACATCTCATGCGCAACAATTCTACCAATGACCTCTGTTGGCTTGAGATTCTTGTAATTGTGCATCATTTGAATCAATGTGCACACGGTATCATATTTTCCATCCAATGCTCTTAGGATCTTCTTGATGATGAATCTGTCGTTCATCTCTTCACTCCCTAAGCCGGCAATCTCATTTGTGATAAGAGCAAGCCTAGAGTACATTTCAGCGACACCTTCACCATCCTTCATTTTGAACTTGTCAAGCTGACTTTGGAGCACATCCAACTTGGATTCCTTGACGGAGTCGGTACCATCATGCATATCAATCAAAGTGTCCCCAAATTCCTTTGCATTCTCAAGACGGCTGATTTTGTTGAATTCGTCGGGGCATAAACCATTGAAGAGGATATCACAAGCTTGAGCGTTGTATAGCAGCATCTTCAATTCATCCGCACTCGCTTCACGGTTTGGTTCTCTCCCATCAAAAATTCACCTTGCAAGCCAATACAAACAATAGCCCAAACGGCGGGGTTATATCCAAGAATATGCATTTTCATCTTATGCTTCCAACTAGCAAAATTAGTTCCATCAAAGTAAGGACCTCTACGGTGATAATTTCGCTCGCTAGAGGCCATACTCTCCTAGGTTGTGAAACCAAGGCTATGACCACCAAAAGCTATGGAAGTCAAAGCAAATGGAGACCAAGGCTGTGATACCACTTGCAGGACCTTGAAGTATGTCTAGAGGGGGTGATTAGACTACTTGATCAATTAAAAACTTAACCTTTTCCCAATTTTAGAGTTTGGCAGATTTTAGCAATCTTTGGACAAGTCAAGCAATCATCACTCAAATCAAGAAAGCATGCAAAGAGTATATAGGCAGCAGAAATTAAAGCATGCAACTTGCAAGAAAGTAAAGGGAAGGGTTTGGAGGATTCTAACGTAGTTGGAGACACGGATGTTTTTGTCGTGGTTCTGATAGGTGGTGCTATCATACATCCACGTTGATGGAGACTTCAACCCACGAAGGGTAACGGTTGCGCGAGTCCATGGAGGTCTCCACCCACGAAGGGTCCACGAAGAAGCAACCTTGTCTATCCCACCATGGTCGTCGCCCACGAAGGACTTGCCTCACTAGCGGTAGATCTTCACGAAGTAGGCGATCTCCTTTCCCTTACAAACTCCTTGGTTCAACTCCACAATCTTGTCGGAGGCTCCCAAGTGACACCTAGCCAATCTAGGAGACACCACTCTCCAAGAAGTAACAAATGGTGCGTTGATGATGAACTCCTTGCTCTTGTGCTTCAAATGATAGTCTCCCCAACACTCAACTCTCTCTCATAGGATTTGGATCTGGTGGAAAGAAGATTTGAGTGGAAAGCAACTTGGGGAAGGCTAGAGATCAAGATTCATATGGTAGGAATGGAATATCTTGGCCTCAACACATGAGTAGGTGGTTCTCTCTCAGGACTGGTAAGTTGGAAGTGTAGGTTTGTTCTGATGGCTCTCTTCACGAATGAAGAGGAAGTGGAGGGTATATATAGCCTCCACACAAAATCTAACCGTTACACACGATTTACCAATCTCAGTGGGACCGAATCAACAAACTCAGTCAGACCGATTTAGTAAACCTAGTGACCGTTAGGATTTTCGGTGGGACCGACATGCAACTCGGTAGGACCGATATGGTTAGGGTTAGGGCATAACGTAATCTCGGTGAGACCGATTACACAAACTCGGTGAGACCGATTTTGGTAATTAGCTAACCAGAGAGTTGGTCAGGTAGACTCGGTGGGACCGATTCTCTCTTTTCGGTGAGACCAAAATGTTACGAAAGGGAAACAGAGAGTTTACATTGCAATCTCGGTGGGACCGATCGCCCACTTCGGTTAGACCAAAACGTTACGAAGGGAAACAGAGAGATTACAATCCCATCTCGGTGAGACCGAGATCCCTATCGGTGAGACCGATTTGCCTAGGGTTTGTGGCAGTGGCTATGACATTTGAACTCGGTGGCACCGGGTAGAAAGAATCGGTGTGACCGATTTTGGCTTTAGGTTTAGGTCATATAAGGATGTGAGAAAGTAGTTGAGGGTATTTGGAGCATATCACTAAGCACATGAAGCAAGAGGCTCATTAAGCAACACCTCATCCCTCCTTGATAGTATTGGCTTTTCCTATAGACTCAATGTGATGTTGGATCACTGAAATATAAAATGTAGAGTCTTGAGCTTTTAAGCTTGTGCCAATCCTTTGTCCTTGATATTTTGAGGGATCCACTTTCATCATCCATGCCATGCCATTCATTCAGCTTCCTGAAATAATAGTCCTGGAATAGCATTAGCTCAATGAGCTATATGTTTTTATGAATTACCAAAACCACCTAGGGATAGTTGCACTTTCAATCTCCCCCTTTTTGGTAATTGATGACAACATATAGATCAAAGCTTCGACAAATGATAATAAGATTGAAAAACATCGTCGCTTTGAGAAGTATGTGATAAGCAAGAGCTCCCCCTAAATTTGTGCATATTTTAAGATTTGCTTTGGACTGCAAATGCACAAGGAAATAGGCTCATGGGTTACTCTTCCATGTCACATACATCTTGGTGGAGCGCTCAAAATAATAAAGATTGAATGCATGCACTCATCTCCAAGAAAAGTGAATGATCATATAAGGATAGGTAAGATAATATCATCAAACATGCATAAGTGTAGCTTATGATCAAACACATGATCATCAATATCTCACAGGTAATTGCAAAGTATCTCAAGCAATCAAAAGAAAACCAGTTTAACCAAGAAGACAAGAGAGAACAAAAAACAGCAAATCTCTCTCTCGAAGCCTATGATCTATACATTTTTCTCCCCCTTTGGCAACAAGTTACCAAAAAGTTCATAGAAATGCATAGTGCTAGATCTCTCTCAGGCTTGGTCTTCAGGTGGTGGTGGTGTCCGGATAACTCCAAGAATGAAGGCTTTAGTCGATGTAGATGGAGCTGGAGGAGTTGGTGCTGGAGCTGGTTGCACTAGAGCTGTAGGAGCTGTAGCTGGTGCAGATGATGTGGCTCTTATGTCTGTCACAGGCACTGCAGCTGACCTCTGAGCTCTAGGCACTCTGGCAAATGCATCAGTGGTTGTCTTGCCCTTCCTCTCCTGCATGTCATCCTGAAGCTGTTCCACAACTGACTGAATCTCAGTCACTTTGACATCAAGATCATAGAATTTTTGTTCCATGATCCTTTCCAGGCTCTCCTAGTTTTGAGTTAGGGTGGCCAACCCCTTCTCAATCCTCGGTGTTGATGCTATCAAGTAACCAAGCTGCTCCTGCTTGTTCTTCAAGAAATACTCAGATGCCTCCTCTTGAGTTGGCATCTTGGCAGCCTTCTCTTTCCTTGCTTTCTCCTTCTTCGCTTGAGCTTGCACTGATGATGGTTCATCCTCATTCATGACAACTTGATTGTCCTCAAAGTCTGGATAGAGAGCAAAGTGTTCTTTATCCAACTGATATTTTCCTGTGCCCATCTTTGAGTTAATCAACTCCTGAATCTGTGGGGCATATCCACAACTTCTCTTCTGGTCTGCTGCAGTCCTCTTGATAGTTTCAACCATAAGGCTCATGACCTTGAATTTCTGGGGCACATCAAATACATGTAGCAAGTTTATTTCATGCCCTCTAATCATGTTGTGATCACCTGATTTGGGCAAAAGAGTGTGCCTTAAGATCTGGTTGATCGTAGGCAGCCCTGACAGAAGAAAATGAACTGATCCAAACTTGAAAATCTCAGGTGCTTCATCAGGGATCTCCTTGTACATATGTGACATTGAGTTATGATCCATTTTCTTCTTGGCATAAATATCCAAGTCATCTTCACTTTCCTTTGGGGCATTGACCAGGCTTGCCCATTCCTCAATGGTTGACTGGTATCTCGTTCCTTCAGACATCCAAACTAAACTGCCATCTGGATAGAAGTGTGTTGTGGAGTAGAATTGCATAATGAGTTCATCATTCCAGTTGGTGAGCTTCTGCCCAACAAAATCTGCAACTCCACAAGCAATGAAACTGTCTTGCACTCTAGGATAGTGTTCTCATTTTCCTTCATGTAGGTCCAGTCGACCCACCTCATATCACACACTATGGGCTTCTTGTCCAACAAGATTGTCTCATAGAAGTCCTGCTGTTCCTTGGTGTGGAACCTGTAATCTACAGCAGTCCTTCTCCTGGTGGCATATGGATCTGACTCTCTCCATAGCCTCAACCCTGAGTCTCTCCTGATTTTCATGTTCTCAGCCACAGGATGAGCATCATTGAGGTCTGGGATCTTGGGTTTCAGCTTCCTTAAGATCTGCCCTTCTTCATCTACCTCAGCAGCAACCTCAGGCATTGGGGCCTTGTTCTTCTCAGCTGCTGGTATACTCCTGGTATTTCTCTTTGGTGCAATCTTGGGCTTGGAGGCAGCTTTGGGTGCTTCTTTGGGCTTTGATGTTGCAGCCCCTGACTTTATAGCATCACCCATCAGCTTTTGTGCCTTGGGTGCTGGTTCAGCAACCTCTTCTCCCTCTTCCATCATGGAAGGTTGACCAACAACTCTGGCCATGGTCTTCTTGATCCTTTCCTTCCTTTTTTTCCTTCTGCAGCTGGCTCTTTGGGATCAGGCTTTTCTGGTACTTGAGTTGATCCTCTGGCTTTGGACATTCGCTGTCTTCCTGCTGGCCTTTTGATCTTCATGCCTGGATTTACTGTAGTTGAACTGAGCACCTTCTTGAGCACTACCTTCTTGGAAGTAGCCTCATCTTCAACAGCAACATAATCCTCATCCTCAGAGTCTGAGGTTCTCTTCATTCTAGATCTTGTAGCTGCTTTGGGCAAATTGCTGGGAGTGCTTCTGCTCCCCTCATCTGAGCTGCTAGAGGGACTAGTGCCCTCACTCATGTGAATCTGCTCTGCTGACTTGTTCTGACTATCACTTTGGTCTGACATGCTGCAAATCACTGACTGCTGACCCTGTGAATAGTTATAGATGAGATAGAGTGGATGAGCATCACAAAATGCAGAGATTTTTGCAAAAGAATGATTCACAAAATTTAGTTTTAGTTTCCACAGAAAGCATTTCGGATCTACCGATTTTCAAACTCGGTGATACTGAAGCAGTTTTGGAACCTAAACTAGTGAACTCGGTCAGACTGAGTCACAGTTCGGTGGCACCGAGACTGCTAGGGTTTCACAAAGTTCTAAAATCGGTCACACCGATTTGTAATTCTCCGTCAGACCGAGACTTACTAGTGCAATGGCATTAGCCAAATCGGTGGGACCGAGTTTTTCAACTCGGTGGGTCCGAGATGGTTTCGGCGGAAACCTAACCCTAAATTTTCGAATCACATCTATTCTAAGGATCGCATTGACTGGATAGGAGTGTTTCAATTGTGGCAAGATGCATTACGAACACAATGTGGTGAGAATTAGATGAGGATAGCACTGTGATCGAGTTCATACCCTAGTTCGACGGTGAACTCACTACGGCGGCAACGGCAGAGAAGAAATCCATTAACGGCGGCGGAGGCCAGCGATAGGAAGCGGCTGGCGACGAAGTCGACGATCCATAGACCTAGTAGGTAGAGCAAGCTATGCGCGGGCGAGGAGTTTCGGAGAAAGTTTTCCAAAATTTGCCCGTGAGTATATATAGCCCGACACTGTCAGTGTGACTGAGTGGAACAACTCGGTGGCACCGAGATGCATAACTGTTAACAGTTACAGCAACTCGGTGTGACCGAAAAGTTCAAATCAGTTGCACCGAGATTGAAAACCTAGATCGACTTAGTGATCTCGGTAGGACCGAAATGGAGGAATCGGTCAGACCGAAAATCACAAAGAAGTTTTGGAAGTTTAAGTCTATGACGAATCGGGGACTCCAAGTGCTCCTCACACAGAGTGGTTCGAATCTGACTTGATCAAATTTTGTGATGTAGCATGAATAGAGTTTGAGACGAGAAAAGCATAGATAGCTAGAGAAGGTTCTTAGGCATTCTTGTCCATCCACTTGGCCAAAGAAAAAGAAGCCAATCAATCAAAACAACAAGTGGATGTCCTTGAATGAGTAAAATATGCAACCAACATGCTCACACAATAAAATGACAAATGAAATATGTGGCAAAGCATGCACAACCAATTCTAGCATCTATCCCACAATTGGCGATGACTAGGTAATCTATATATGAGTATATTGACTTAGGAGTCAAATGAGAACATTTGATCATAGGTCATACTCATCGTTTAAGCTCAAGTGGGGTTACCACTTTTACATAATGCATTGATGTGTTCACATCATTAGAGTTGCTTTGACTCAATTTTTAGAGTTAAGCTCCCCCTAGATGTGAGATCCCCCCTTAGAGGGATGAACTAACCTTGGGTTTTCTCGATGATGACTTCATGTAGGTGTTGAAGATGTGGATGTTCAATGTTGATGTAGATCTTTTGGAGCAATTCTTTGGAGTGGGTTGCACTTTCAATACCTACACGGGTTAGTCCCACAAGGAACAAACAAGAATATCCATAGACATAGAGTGATGCACACACAATATGATGTCCATGAAAGCATTAGGTTACCTTGTCCCTTGCCTTACCAACATGAGTGTTTCTAACTCCTTGAACTAGTGCAAGATGTGGAAGTTGATTGCACTTGTCCTTTCCATAAAGATATGAATGAAGAATGTTGGCGGAGTCAGCCTCAAGAACTCTCTAGTTCTTCTTCTTCGGGATCCACATCATCTTGATGGGAATCCTTGGTGTAGTAGTTGTGCTTGATGAAGTAGAACTTGACGTAGTCTTGGGAACCCTCTTGACCAAGGCCTTAGGTGCTTCTTCAAATGCATCAATCTCCTCTTGAAGCTTGTCCTTGCCTTTGTTCTTGTGGTCTTGTGGTGGAAGATCATCTTGTGCTTGTGTCCCCTTGATGGAAGTAGGATCATACTTCTCTTGTTGAGGAACAAACTTCGTCTTGGGGTATTGATCTTCTTCCCACTCAACTCCATTGGCATTGAACTTTCGTTCAAAACCAACACCTTGATTCTTCCGGTGCCTTCCTTCCTTGCGTACAATTTCCTCGAATTTCTTACTCCCGGCAAGGCTCTTGTATACACCTTTCTCTATAATTCCCTTCAATAAGCTATTTACTTGCTCAAGTGTAACTTGGCTAAGAGAATCATTAGTGGAATCAAGAGAACTACTAGAAGAAACAATATTGGATTTAGCATTGTTATTTTTACTACTAGAGCAAGAATCTTTCTTGTTCTTGTTACTAGACTTGACTTGAGGCATGTAAGTAGATAAGAGTAAACGCTTGGCAATATAAGAAGAACTTTTCTTGCGAAGATCATCATTGATTGCCTTTAAGAACTCATGCTCTTGCTCAAGATTTAGCTTTTCATAGCGTAACTTCTCATGAGCCCTTAAAATTTCTCAATGATTTTCGAAGATAGTTTCATGAGCTAACTTAAGAGTGTTTAGTTCTTTAGTTAGAAGCTCAATCTTCTCCTTATCATTGTCATTCGTTTATCTTGTTTAGCATGATTAATTGACGTTTCATCATAGTATTCATCACCAGAGTTGTCAATAAGTAAATCATCATCACCTAGCAAGTCATCTTCATCACTATTGAAATCAACATACTCAGGATGAGTTACCTTAGGGCCTCTAGCCATGAAGCATCTTCCAATTCCTTCATTTGGTGAGTCAAATATGTCATAGGAGTTGGTTGACACAAGTGTTAGACCGGCAACACATTCATCTTGAGTATATACGGAGTCGGAGTGATAGCTTCTCTCGGAGTGATGGTCGGAGTCGGAGCCGGATACCCATTCACCAACATGAGCTTGATGTCTTCATTTTGTGTAGCTCCTTGATGACTTGTCCTTCCTTTCCGAATCCTTGCTTCTCCGTGAGGGTCTTCGTTCATAACGATCATCTCTACTCCTTCTCTCCCTTGGCGGTGATTCTTCTCTTCTACTTCTTCTTTTTGGAGAATCTTCTCTTCTTTTGTAGGGTGCCGTACACTCATTGTAATAGTGTCCGGGTCTCCCACAATTGTAGCAATTGCGCTCTCGACTGGAAGATCTCTTGTCATTGTAGGACCTTGACTTAGAGCTTCTTTTTTGCTTCTACTCTTGTAGAATTTGTTGAAATTCTTCACCATTAAGCTCAATTCTTCATTAAAGGTTTGTTTCTCACTTGATGATGTGGGGGCTTCACATGAGGCTTTGTAAGCACCACTTGACTTATTGTGAAGTTCTTCCTTATCCTTGAGTGACATCTCATGCGCAACAATTCTACCAATGACCTCTGTTGGCTTGAGATTCTTGTAATTGGGCATCATTTGAATCAATGTGCACACGGTATCATATTTTCCATCCAATGCTCTTAGGATCTTCTTGATGATGAATCTGTCGGTCATCTCTTCACTCACTAAGCCGGCAATCTCATTTGTGATAAGAGCAAGCCTAGAGTACATTTCAGCGACACCTTCACCATCCTTCATTTTGAACTTGTCAAGCTGACTTTGGAGCACATCCAACTTGGATTCCTTGCCGGAGTCGGTACCATCATGCATATCAATCAAAGTGTCCCAAATTTCCTTTGCATTCTCAAGATGGCTGATTTTATTGAATTCTTCGGGGCATAAACCATTGAAGAGGATATCACAAGCTTGAGCATTGTATTGCAGCATCTTCAATTCATCCGCACTCGCTTCACGGTTTGGTTCTCTCCCATCAAAGAATTCACCTTGCAAGCCAATGCAAACAATAGCCCAAACGGCGGGGTTATGTCCAAGAATATGCATTTTCATCTTATGCTTCCAACTAGCAAAATTAGTTCCATCAAAGTAAGGACCTCTACGGTGATAATTTCCCTCGCTAGACGCCATACTCTCCTAGGTTGTGAAACCAAGGCTATGACCACCAAAAGCTATGGAAATCAAGGAAAATGGAGACCAAGGCAATGATACCACTTGTAGGACCTTGAAGTATGTCTAGAGGGGGGGTGATTAGACTACTTGACCTATTAAAAACTTAACCTTTTCCCAATTTTAGAGTTTGGCAGATTTTAGCAATCTTTGGACAAGTCAAGCAATCATCACTCAAATCAAGAAAGCATGCAAAGAGTATACAGGCAGCGGAAATTAAAGCATGCAACTTGCAAGAAAGTAAAGGGAAGGGTTTGGAAGATTCAAACGCAGTTGGAGACACGGATGTTTTTGTCGTGGTTCCGATAGGTGGTGCTATCGTACATCCACGTTGATGGAGACTTCAACCCACGAAGGGTAACGGTTGCGCGAGTCCACAGAGGGCTCCACCCACGAAGGGTCCACGAAGAAGCAACCTTGTCTATCCCACCATGGTCGTCGCCCACGAAGGACTTGCCTCACTAGCGGTAGATCTTCACGAAGTAGGCGATCTCCTTGACCTTACAAACTCCTTGGTTCAACTCCACAATCTTGTCGGAGGCTTCCAAGTGACACCTAGCCAATCTAGGAGACACCACTCTCCAAGAAGTAACAAATGGTGCGTTGATGATGAACTCCTTGCTCTTGTGCTTCAAATGATAGTCTCCCCAACACTCAACTCTCTCTCATAGGATTTGGATCTAGTGGAAAGAAGATTTGAGTGGAAAGCAACTTGGGGAAGGCTAGAGATCAAGATTCATATGGTAGGAATGGAATATCTTGGCCTCAACACATGATTAGGTGGTTCTCTCTCAGGACTGGTAAGTTGGAAGTGTAGGTTTATTCTGATGGCTCTCTTCACGAATGAAGAGGAGGTGGAGGGGTATATATAGCCTCAACACAAAATCTAACCGTTACACACAATTTACAAATCTCGGTGGGACCGAATCAACAAACTCGGTCAGACCGATTTAGTAAACCTAGTGACCGTTAGGATTTTCGGTGGGACAGACATGCAACTCGGTAGGACCGATATGGTTAGGGTTAGGGCATAACGTAATCTCGGTGAGACCGATTACACAAACTCGGTGAGACCGATTTTGGTAATTAGCTAACCAGAGAGTTGGTCAGGTAAACTCGGTGGGACCGATTCGCTCTTTTCGGTGAGACCGAAATGTTACGAAAAGGAAACAGAGAGTTTACATTGCAATCTCGGTGGGACCGATCGCTCACTTCAGTTAGACCGAAACGTTACGAAGGGAAACATAGAGATTACAATCCCATCTCGGTGAGACCGAGATCCCTATCGGTGAGACCGATTTGCCTAGGGTATGTGGCAGTGGCTATGACATTTGAACTCGGTGGCGCCGGATAGAAAGAATCGGTGTGACCGATTTTGGCTTTAGGTTTAGGTCATATGAGGATGTGAGAAAGTAGTTGAGGGTATTTGGAGCATATCACTAAGCACATGAAGCAAGAGGCTCATTAAGCAACACCTCATCCCTCCTTGATAGTATTGGCTTTTCCTATAGACTCAATGTGATATTGGATCACTGAAATATAAAATGTAGAGTCTTGAGCTTTTGAGATTGAGCCAATCCTTTGTCCTTGATATTTTGAGGGATCCACTTTCATCATCCATGCCATGCCATTCATTGAGCTTCCTGAAATAATAGTCTTGGAATAGCATTAGCTCAATGAGCTATATGTTGTTATGAATTACCAAAACCACCTAGGGATAGTTGCACTTTCACATTCACATTTTGCTTGTCAAATATAGTACGTGGTCAAACTTTAACCCAAAATATGCAAAACAAAAAATACTTCCAAGACCAGTGCTGCTCTTCCACTCTTCTCCTCTTAAACCACCGCCACTCCTCTCCTGTTCCAATATAAATCCAGCGCCGCTCCTCTCCTCTTCCATTTCAAAACCACCGCCCCTCCTCTCCTGTTCCAATCCAAAACCAGCGTTGCTCCTCTCCCGTTCTAATCTAGACCAGCGCTGCTCCTCTCCTCTTCCATTCAAAAACTACCGCCGGCGCGTGAAGGTGCTATGGAGAAGTAGATCGATGGAGGAGTACAACCGATACATGAGAATCGCAAACGGCAACCCTGTGAAACTAGCTAGGATGTTGGAGATACAGTCTTGGTTTGACAACAAGGACCAACTAGCGGCAACAGCGACATCCATGGCCAAATATCTGCAACACAGCGAAAAGGCGGTGATACTCCCGTAGGGAGTCGCGCGGGAGTACATAGATATGCTCCTTTGGGCCATGGAGCAAACAGATTCCCCGAATCCGATCGTGAGGGAACGGTGGTGGGAGTATCGATCCCATATGGAGCATCCACCAGAGATTGAAGGATCGAGCATCTACATGGTGATGTTTGTGAGGGTGTCATGCCAAAGCGAGCCGGTGGAGTCTTCGTCAACCGAACCCAACTGCAAGAGGAGAAAAGCAGTTGGCCCGATGACGCTTCCCCGCCATCCTCTCCCTCGCCGTTCACATCGTCTCACGGGGCGGCTGTCTACCGCCGAGGAATAGGAGGGGACTGCCCCCCCCCCAGTCCAATAGTCGGGCAGGTTGTGAATTGTGAGGAGGAGCTTTGGGTTGTCAGTATTTGCAGATTGTGAATTGTGTTTTGTGTTGTGTATCTTGAGAGTACTTTCAGATATGAATGTCTTCTGAATTTAAGATTTGCAGTATTGAGCATATGAAGTATTTTATGAATTCTAGAGATCTATTTTTAGCACTTAAAAAGATGTAGTTCCATAGGAGTATAAAAGTGCAGACAATGTGATTCTCAGAGAAGAAACTGCAAGTTTCAGTTTCAGATAAGAAACTGCAACTTTTAGAGGCAGAGCATTCATATTAACACGGCCTTTTCAAATAGGGTTAACATCATGTTGGAAGTTTTATTCATGGTCGAAAATGGAACCACCAGCCACTTAACATCATGTTGATCAACATTCATGCATAGCACATCTTCATATGATGCACAGTCAAAAAGATATGCTATTTTCAAAATGCCCACACAATGTCAAGTATGCGAAAAACAGAGAAAACGAGGGATGATGTTTTGGCAAGTGTTGGACGTGGTGTGCGTAGATGATAATGGGGACCCACATGTCAATAAAGGCAGAGGCAAAAAATTTGGAGATATTTTCCCTGCACAGGTGTAATCGAACCCGACCGGAACAGCTGTCGGGTAGTGTCACTTGGCCACTAGGCTAGTTCAATAGTTTCATTACTAATAAGGCACTTCCTCAGGTGGTCGGATCTCCTCCTGTGCCTTTGTGCACTCGCCGCGACGCCGCTATCTGCCGTTGTGAACATGCTAAACAAACGAGAGGAATCTCGAGAGGAATGTACGTGGAGAGGTGGACAATCAGGACCCACCAGGTCTATGACCGTACGCAAGCAAGTGCCTCATCGAAAATTACTTCCTCCTAATGCTATACTGGCGTTGGGGCCCACGGGTTTGTCAACATAGTTACTTTTTTTAGGTGCTTCAACGTAGTTACTATAGAAGAATTTATTCACAATGAAGCCGGGGAGCTGGTAGGTATCATTTATTATCACTGGGGCAGCAAGTATCAACTGGGTTTTGGGCTGCCCCGTCTAGTCTTTCTTTTTCAACATGTGCAACCCACGACATGTTGTTTTGTATTTTCTTGAGGGTCGTCATGTATCGACCGGCCTATGGACCTCCCATCCAAGGTTTTATATTTCTTGAAACATCGGCAGCCCAATTTATGTATTTTTTTGAAGAAAACGTAGAGGTATGTTCAATTTTTGTATATAAGAATAGGAACACCTGGTCCAACTTATGTTTCCCTTCTAACTATATTATATATGCTTACATTATTTTATATGTTATTATATATTATTTTTATTGTCATCATATATTTAATAGATACTTACATATGTAAGAAAACAATATCCCACATCTTATTAACTTATAAAAATAATTTTTTAACAATAAAATCCTGGATGTTTTTGGCAACGAAAATCCTGGTGATTGTGTACAAAAGCATGGTAAGATTTAAGGACCAATGCAATAATAAATCACTTATTATTTAAATATATTTATAACAAAATGCTCAGCCCCTGTTTATTTTTTGATAACATTGCTGGCCCAACCCAACATTATAATTAGAATCAACCCAGCAAAATCATGTATTTCGAGAAAGTGGAAATAACCTGTAATTTTTTAGGAAAAAAATGAATGGACCGCATGAAAGCTACATTACTTGTTCACCTAGCCCAGCTAATGGACTGTAATTCAAAAAAATGAATACTCCCCCTGCTAGCTGGGACCCACCTCGGTGGGAGGCTGACTTGTGGACCTACTAAGTTGACAGGGACAGAGGGCTTTGTCAACTTAGTCAATATGAACAATTCTAGCTCCAGTGAGCATATGATATCCATCCAACGGCCGTAGTGCTTCTTCAACCTTTGGTATTCTTGCTCCAGCCGCCCAAACCAGCGCCGGTCGTGCCACCTACTCCTGCCTCCCATGGCCGGCTATGATTCTGCGGAGGCCTCACCGCCCCCTACTACTCCCACCGCTGGCCAGGCCATCCCTCTACTCAACCACACCCCCTGTTATTCTGCAGTGACGGTAGCCTCACACCGGAGCCGAATCAGTGAACCCTCATACTCCTCTATGCGTGGGCATCCACTATCGCATCTTACCCGGCTCTGCGTCGCCCCCTTCCTAGGCTTCGCCATCATCCACCGCCCTGGTGCTCTCGGCGCGGCGTGGTCAACGTGGTCAAGGAACGACTTCCATTGGAAGAGTACTGTATGTTGATAGGCTGACAGCTAGGTCACAATAGCCGCAAGGAATTGGCTCCTTATTACGCGGAAAATAATTATTCCTCCACCTGACAGCAGGGACCCACCAGATGGGCCACTGTATTTTGCGAAAAAACATTTTCCCCCTGACTGCTGGGACCCACCAGCTACATCTTCGCATGCAAGGAAGTGCATCCGGGAAAAAATGATTCGCCCCTATGACTGTTGAGACCCACCAGCTACATCTTCGCACGCAAGGAAGTGCCTGACAGTCGGGACCCACCTGATCGAAGCGTACGTAGCGTTGTCATTCTGGTCGATGTAGAGGCGCGCACGTGTCGAAGTAGAGGCGCACACGTAGCATGTACACGTACGTAAAGCGGCCAATGTGCAAGAAAGAAAATACAGCCACGTATGTACATACGGGCGGGGTCTCGAACGCCTACTCGCGCATATGTACCGTCAGGGCTCGTGTACATGGCTGGGTTGGAATGGAGAAACTGTGTCGTCGTCGTGTTCGTGGGGAGCCAACCGGCTGGATCAGAATGAAATACATCATCGTGTTCATCGGGAGGGCTTGGACAAAACATCCGATATAAACGAGGCCTGGCGTACTGCATAATAGAGGAAACGGCTTTGTGTTTGACCGGCCACGATCGAAACAGGATCCTGTTCATCGGGAGGGGTCTGGTGTACCGCAAAATGGAGGAAACGGACTTCTGTTGGACCTCCTATGGTCGAAACGGGGTCTTGTTGATCGAGAGGGGTGTGGCGTACCGCAAAACGAAGGAAACAGACGTGTGTTGGAGCGCTACGGTCGAAACGGGGGTCTTGTTCATCATTAGGTGTGTGGCGTACCGCAAAATGGGACTCCATGGGATACAGTTCATCTCCACCATCGACCTCCTCCAGCCCCCACGGGCTACTGTTCATCCACCATCGACCTCCTCCAGCGTCCACCGCGCGCTACTCCACTGGCTATTGTTCAACCAGCCCTCTCTACGGGGTCCTATTCAACCACCCCTTCACGAGCTACTGTCCATCCAGCCCTCCACCGGCTACTGTTCATCCAGCCCTCCATAGGGTCGTCCTGTTCATCCAGCCCTCCACAGGGTCGTGTTCATCCAGCCCCAACCGGCTCGAGCGGGGTCATGTTCATCCATAGGCAACACCACGAGGTCCTATTCATCCACCCCCACC
>NC_041393.1:654993807-654997823 GCF_002162155.2 Triticum dicoccoides
GCTCACTGTTCATCAAGCGAAGGAGGCAGTAGCGAAGGAATCACTCGGGTTCAGTAACGTAGCTAGTGCAATCGCTCGGGTTCAGTTAGAGCCCAATGCCTCACTCGGGTTTAGTTAGATCCCAACGCCTCGCACCCACGCGCGTACAGTACGAGAGAAACGTGCATCGCTCGGCCCCCGACCACCCACCGTAACCAGGAACTCCCCACTAGTGCAGAACCGGGCTATAGCTCCGGTTCGTAAGGGCCTTTACTATCGGTTCTGCACGAACCGCCACTAAAGGGCCCAACACGTGGCACGAGCCAGGGCCGGGTGTGGGGAGACCTTTAGTACCGGTTGGTAACACCAACCGGTACTAAATATTTTGGGGGGTTTTGGTTTTATTATTTGCTTTTCCTTTAATTTTGTGTTTTCCATTTAATTCTTTTTCGTTTGCTGGTAATTTATGATACTACATATTGTACACGTTATGCATATATATAAATAGAATCTCTCGTAGAACCGATCATATATATATCATCGAATGTCTCACAACCACACCATTATTCACACATACACATGTATATATATACAGTTTTCCCTACATGTTGCCTTCAGAGTCAGTGGCATTTGCCTTGGTGCCTTTGGAGCACGATGACAATTGGGAGTGGTTCATTGGGGCGGTAGCTCGTAATAGAATTCCCCTTTGGGATCTATGACCTGGTCGAGCAAAAATCCCACTATTTCCTCTTGAAGTGCTCGTATGCGCTCCTCTGGTAGGAGCTTCTCCCGCACCAATTCAAACTTTTAAGAAGGAGATCAATATGCATGTGTATTAGTTATGTGACTAGATATCGATAATAATGTAAAAAAGTGAATATTGTTATGTCAAACGTACCCATAGTTGTCTATCAGTTTTGCTCCTTTCGGACGTCATCATGCGAATGTTCTCGAAAACATAGTATGCACACACATCAGTTCCCGACGCCTGCTTCAGGGCCTTTATGAGAATAGAATTTAATCAAATAATAATTAATCAAGCATGATAATTAATGGTATTGAAACTAGAATTAAAGAGATGCATGGTAGCTAGCTAGTACTACTTAATTAATTATACCTTGGGTCGAAACCAATGCAGCTTTTCTTTCCATTCACCTGGAACCTCTTTCGAATTCCTGAACTTTGCTCAAGCCCTGCCCGCCGGCAAAGAAAATGAATAAACGAGTTATTAAATAGTTGATATCAGGAAATGACGAACTAAAGAGGCCGACATATAGTTAATAATGATTGAAATTACCGGTCGACTATCCCCTTCATGGTTGAGTAGTCTCTTTTTTTAAGTAGTGAGTCCAGTACTTCAATTGTTCCTTCGTCAACTTTAATGATTAACAAGATCCAATGGTAACTGCATGCACACACACCTTTGCATGTCTTAATTAAGCGGGCTTGTGCATAACACTCATCATTGGTAGTAATAATTATTAACATCTAGCTAGCTAGTAAGTAAAAACAGAATTTGTAGTACAAGATAGTGTGACTCACAGGAAGTTGTAAGGAAGTAGTATATGTTCATTGGTATTGAGGCGCTTCAAGAATTCTAGCATGTTTTTCTCTACATCTGCTTGATACCATGGATATGTCCATGTTTCTTCATTAATGGTATTTGGGTCAATGAACCCAATGCCATAGCGTCCACCTTTTTTCATTTCATACATCTTCATCCTGCATAATACCACAGAAAAGAATATAGTGAGGATAATTACAGGTAATGATCGATGAATGAGCACTACAGCTAGCTTGAGACTTAAATTACAGAAAGGAATCACTTATAGATAATAGCAACTGCCGAGAGCTTTGTTGAGTGCGTCTTGATTGAATAACTGAAATAGTTCTGAATACTCAACGGACAGAGCTAGCTTATGGAAGTAATACTCTTCCTTGACTTTCACCATGAGGGACTCTCGATTGGTATTCTTGGTAATTTTCATGTACCAATCATGCAATTCACACATTCTCATTGGAGGTTCTTGACTGTTGGGGAACGTAGCAGAAATTCAAAGTTTTCCTACGAATCACCAAGATCTATCTATGGAGAAACCAGCAACGAGGGGAAGGAGAGTGCATCTACATACCCTTGTAGATC
This sequence comes from Triticum dicoccoides, assembly GCF_002162155.2. Classification (NCBI taxonomy): domain Eukaryota; kingdom Viridiplantae; phylum Streptophyta; class Magnoliopsida; order Poales; family Poaceae; genus Triticum; species Triticum dicoccoides. Next base: position 654,995,930 of record NC_041393.1, read on the forward strand.
GCTAAGCGGAAGCGTTCAAGAGAACGGGGTTGAAGGAGTCGTACTCGTCGTGATCCAAATCACCGGAGATCCTAGTGCGGAACGGACGGCACCTCCGCGTTCAACACACATACAGCCCGGTGACGTCTCCCATGCCTTGATCCAGCAAGGACAGAGGGAGAGGTTAGGGAAGACTCCATCTAGCAGCAGCACAACGGCGTGTTGGTGGTGGAGGAGCGTGGCAGTCCTGCAGGGCTTCGCCAAGCACCGCAGGAGAGGAGGAGAAAGAAAGGTAGGGCTGCGCCAACAGGAGAAGAACTTCGTGTGTTGGGCTGCCCCTTTGCCTCCACTATACACTACTAGAAAAACCGCTACTAATGGCGCACCTAATTTGGCCATTAATGGCGCATCACTGGTGCGCCATTACTAGCACGCCATTAGTAATTTTTACTAATGGCGCACCACTGGTGCGCCATTAGTATAGGCCACGGTGCGCCATTAGTATGCCTCCCAGGGCCATGTATACCCAGGTGCTTTGGCATACTAATGGCGCACGACGAAGGGATGCGCCATTAGTAACCGAGGCATACTAATGGCGCATTGTCCAGTGATGCGCCATTAGTATGCTTTGTCATACTAATGGCGCACTGTCATGTGATGCGCCATTAGTATGAATATTAGGTTTTTTTATTTTTTTTCTGTTTTTTGCACAGGTTACAAAATGTATAATTTGACAAAATATAGACAGCACACATCAATAACAGATTCATCGAATACAATAGAAGATTAGTCTTTGAATACAATTCATCATATTAGTCTCCGAATACAATTCATCATATTAGTCTCCGAATTGAAAAGACCGAACAAAGATAGAACATTATATTACAAGTCTCGAGACCGCGAGTAGCGAGTTTGTCTTCACATTACAAGTCGATATCGATCATCTAAACTACCATCACATAGAAGAGAGCTGCGGTCATCACGATGAAACTCGTCTTCATCCGGTTCCTCCAACGCTCCCTCCCCTCTCCTGCTAGATAGCGGGCGTATCTAGATTCGGCCTCGGCCCTAGTGGTGTACCCTTTGTAACTGTTACCGCTGAATCGGTGAACCTGTCTCCGACACTCCTCCCAGTCATCGTAGACTCCGGGAACCTTACCCTTGTACACGACATACGTCGGCATCGCTATACAATCTGAACTTTTTTTTGTCATCTATGTGCTCATTTAACTTTGATCCAAATAGTATCAAAGTTCTTAGAAACAAGCAGCTCTGCTAACAAAGAACAGTAAAAATGGGGCTTGCCTTAAGATGGGAAGTAAAGTTGCAAACTGAATATGTAGCTGCTAGGACCCAGTTTATCTTTCATGCACTCTGCTTCAACACAAATGTGCTCTGCTTCAACACATTGGAAACTGAGTTATGACTGCTACAAATTCAGTTTTCAGATACCAGCAATCAGGAGCCTACATGGTACCATTTTGTTATCCTAGCAAGAACAGCATGAGCCAAACAAGTAAATGGAAAACATGTTTCCTCAACAAGCAAAAAGGGAAAATGCAATTTATGGCACATAGATGTTGATCCACTGACATTCATAAATTTCAGAAGAGAAAACAGCAGGCATTGCGCATGCAGTATTTACTGCTAACCAGGGAGAAGAGGTTCTTATTTTCACTCCCAACAACAAGCAGGAAAACGTCTACATCGATGCACTCGGACGAAGAAAGTGCAGCATACATATAGTTCATAACAGAGTGCACTGTGTGCAGAAACAGGAAGCGTACTATCAATCATCCACATATTTTTCGACAAAGATCAATCATCTATATAGTAAGGGATAGCTAAATTCGCACTTTACTAAACAAACTATCCCTCAAGTTATGCTATGAAAACATATTCAGTTTTTGAGACA
>NC_041393.1:654998985-655028336 GCF_002162155.2 Triticum dicoccoides
CAGCGTCGAGGGCGGCGGGGCGACGGTGGTGTTGGGGCGGCGCTGGGGCGGCGGGGCGAAGGTGGCGTCGAGGGCGGCGGGGCGACGGTGGTGTCGGGGCGGGGCGACGGTGGCGTCGGGAGAGGAGATCGGGGAAGGGGATCGCGGGCGAGGGCGAGGGAGAGAGAGGGGATCGGTACGAAGTAGGGGTGCACAATACTAATGGCGCACCACCCCTCGGTGCGCCATAAGTACATTAGTAGTTTTGCAAAAAAGGAATAAAAAAATAATTAAAAAAACAACATTAGTGGCGCACTCTTTGGCAGGTGCGCCATTACTAGTTACAACTAGTAATGGCGCACTACCTATGGATGCGCCATTAGTATGTTTGGACAGGCGCACTAGTTCAAAAAAAATTGATACTAATGGCGCACCGTGTGCCAGGTGCGCCATTAGTAGTTTCAACTCTAATGGCGCATCAGAAGGTGGTGCGCCATTAGTATATACTAATGGCGCACCACTTGTCTAGTGCGCCATTAGTGTCAATCCCATCTATAGCCCTTTTTCTAGTAGTGATATATAGGGGGCGAGGGAGGGCTGCACCCCCACCTAGGGTTCCCTCCCTAGGGGTGGCGGCAGCCCCAATCCCCATCTGGGTGGCGGCCAAGGGGGGGAGAGGGGAAACTTGCCCCCCAAGTAAGGTGGGTGCGCCCCCTCCCCAAACCCTGGGCGCCTTGGGCCCTTTGTGGGGGGGCGCACCAGCCCACCTGGGGCTGGTCCCCTCCCACACTTGGCCCATGCAACCCTCTGGGGCCGGTTGCCCCACTTGATGGACCCCCGGGACCCTCCCGGTGGTCCCGGTACATTACCGATAGCACCCGAAACTTTTCCGGTGACGAAAACAGGACTTCCCATATATAAATCTTTACCTTCGGACCATTCCGGAACTCCTCGTGACATCTGGATCTCATCCGGGACTCCGAACAACATTCGGTAACCACGTGTATCTATTCCCTATAACCCTAGCGTCATCGAACCTTAAGTGTGTAGACCCTACGGGTTCGGGAACCATGCAGACATGACCGAGACGTTCTCCGGTCAATAACCAACATCAGGATCTGGATACCCATGTTGGCTCCCACATGTTCCACGATGATCTCATCGGATGAACCACGATGTCAAGGACTCAATCAATCCCGTATACAATTCCCTTTGTCTAGAGGTATTGTACTTGCCCGAGATTCGATCGTCGGTATGCCGATACCTTGTTCAATCTCATTACCGGCAAGTCTCTTTACTCGTTCTGTAACACATCATCCTGTGATCAACCCCTTGGTCACATTGTGCACATTATGATGATGTCCTACCGAGTGGACTCAGAGATACCTCTCCGTTACACGGAGTGACAAATCCCAGTCTCGATTCGTGCCAACCAAACAGACACTTTCGGAGATACCCGTAGTGCACCTTTATAGCCACCCAGTTACGTTGTGACGTTTGGTACACCCAAAGCATTCCTACGGTATCCGAGAGTTGCACAATCTCATGGTCTAAGGAAATGATACTTGACATTAGAAAAGCTTTAGCATACGAACTACACGATTTGTGTGCTAGGCTTACGATTGGGTCTTGTCCATCACATCATTCTCCTAATGATGTGATCCCGTTATCAACGACATCCAATGTCCATGGTCAGGAAACCATAACCATCTATTGATCAACGAGCTAGTCAATTAGAGGCTTACTAGGGACATGGTGTTGTCTATGTACCCACACATGTATCTGAGTTTCCTATCAATACAATTATAGCACGGATAATAAACGATTATCTTGAACAAGGAAATATAATAATAATAACTAATTTATTATTGCCTCTAGGGCATATTTCCAACAGTCTCCCACTTGCACTAGAGTCAATAATCTAGTTCACATCGCCATGTGATTAACACTGATAGGTCACATCGCCATGTGACCAACATCCAAAGAGTTTACTAGTGTCACTAAACTAGTTCACATCACCATGTGATTAAGACTCAATGAGTTCTGGGGTTTGATCATGTTTTGCTTGTGAGAGAGGTTTTAGTCAAGGGGTCTGCAACATTCAGATCCGTATGTATTTCGAAAATCTCTAGGTCATATTGTAAATGCTGCTTCCACGCTCCACTTGGAGCTATTCCAAGTGGTCGCTCCACTATATGTATCTGGTTTGCTACTCATAGTCATTTGGATAGGTGTTAAAGCTTGCATCAACGTAACCCTTTATGCCGAACTCTTTATCACCTCCATAATAGAGAAACATTTCCTTATTTACTCCAAGGACAATTTTGACCACTGTCCAATGATCCATTCCTGGATCATTCTTGTACCCCTTGACTGACTCATGGCAAGGCACACTTCCGGTGCGGTACACAGCATAGCGTACTATAGAGCCTACGTCTGAAGCATAGGGGACAACATTCATCCTTTCTCTCTCTTCTATCGTGGTCGAGCTTTAACTCTTAACTTCATACCTTACAACTCAGGCAAGAACTCCTTCTTTGACTGATCCATCTTGAACACCTTCAAGATCATGTCAAGGTATGTGCTCATTTGAAAGTATCATTTAGCATGTTTGATCTATCCTCATAGATCTTGATGCTCAATGTTCAAGCAGCTTAATCCAGGTTTTCTATTGAAAAACACTTTGCAAATAACCCTATATGCTTTCTAGAAATTCTACATCATTTCTGATCAACAATATGTCAACAACATGTACTCATCAGAAATTCCATAGTGCTCCCACTCACTTCTTTGGAAATACAAGTTTCTCATAAACTTTGTATAAACCCAAAATCTCTGATCATCTCATCAAAGTGTACATTCCAACTCCGAGATGCTTACTCCAGTCCTTAGAAGGATTGCTGGAGCTTTGCATACTTGTTAGCATCTTTCAGGATTTGACAAAACCTTTTTGGTTGTATCACATACAACCTTTCCTCAAGAACGTCGAGGAAACAATGTTTTGACATCCTATCTGCAGGATTTCATAAATCATGCAGTAATTGCTAATATAATTCCAACAGACTCTTAGCATCGCTACGAGTGAGAAAGCCTCACCGTAGTCAACTCCTAGAACTTGTCGGAAAACATCTTAACGACAAGTCGAGCTTTCTTAATGGTAATACTTACCATCATTGTCTGTCTTCCTTTTAAAATCCATCTGTACCCAACAGCCTTACGACCATCAAGTATTTCTTCCAAAGTCTACACTTTGTTTTCATACATGGATCATCTCTCGGATTTTATGGCCCCAAGCCATTTGTCGGAATTCGGGCCCACCAACGCTTCTCCATAGCTCGTAGGTTCATTGTTGTCTAGCAACATGACATCTAAGACAGGATTACGTACCACTCTGAAGTAGTACGCATCCTTGTTGACCCACGAGGTTTGGTAGTGACTTGATATGAAGTTTCATGATCTCTATCATAAGCTTCTACTTCAATTGGTGTAGGTGCCACAGGAACAACTTCATGTGCCCTGCTACACACTAGTTGAAGTGATGGTTCAACAACCTTGTCAAGTCTCCACCATCCTCCCACTCAATTCTTTCGAGAGAAACTTTTCCTCGAGAAAGGACCCGTTTCTAGAAACAATCCTTTTGCTTCCGGATCTGAGATAGGAGGTATACCCAACTATTTTTGGGTGTCCTATGAAGATGCATTTTATTAGCTTTGGGTTCGAGCTTATCAATCTGAAACTTTTCCACATAAGCATCGCAGCCCCAAACTTTTAAGAAACGACAACTTAGGTTTCTCCAAACCATAGTTCAAACGGTGTCATCTCAACGGAATTACATGGTGCCCTATTAAAGTGAGTGAGGTTGTCTCTAATGCCTAACCCGTGAACGATAGTGGTAATTCGATAAGAGACATCATGGTACGCACCATATCCAATAGGGTGCAACTATGATGTTCGGACAAACCATCACACTATGGTGTTCTAGGCGGTATTAATTGTGAAACAATTTCCACAATGTCTTAATTGCGTGCCAAAGCTCGTAACTCAGATACTCATCTCTATGATCATATCATAGACATTTTATCCTCTTGTCACAATGATCTTCAACTTCACTCTGAAACTACTTGAACCATTCAGCAATTCAGACTTGTGTTTCATCAAGTAAATATACTCAACATCTACTCGAATCATCTGTGAACTAAGAACATAACGATATTCACTGCATGCCTCAGCACTCATTGGACTGCACACATCAAAATGTGTTACTTCCAACAAGTTGCTATCTTGTTCCATCTTACTGAAAACGAGGCTTTTCAGTCATCTTGCCCATGTGGTATGATTTGCATATCTCAAGTGATTCAAAATCAAGTGAGTCCAAACGATCCATCTGCATGGAGTTTCTTCATGCGTATACACCAATAGACATGGTTCGCATGTCTCAAATTTTTCAAAAAACGAGTGAGTCCAAAGATCCATCAAGATGGAGCTTCTTCATGTGTTTTACACCAATATGACTTACATGGCAGTGCCACAATTAAGTGGTACTATCATTACTATCTTATATCTTTTGGCATGAAAATATGTATCACTACGATCGAGATTCAATAAACCATTCCTTTTAGGTGCAAGACCATTGAAAGTATTATTCAAATAAATAGAGTAACCATTATTCTCCTTAAATGAATAACCGTATTGCGATAGACATAATCGAATCATGTCTATGCTCAACACAAACACCAAATAATAATTATTTTGGTTTAACACCAATCTCGATGGTAGAGGGAGTGTGCGATGCTTGATCACATCAACCTTGGAAACACTTCCAACACATATTGTCAGCTCACCTTCAGCTAGTCTCCGTTTATTTCGTAGCTTTTATTTCGAGTTAGTAACACTTAGCAACCTAACCGGTATCTAATACCCTGGTGCTACTAGGAGTACTAGTAAAATACACATTAACATAATGTATATCCAATATACTTCTATCGACCTTGCCAGCCTTCTCATCTACCAAGTATCTAGGGTAATTGTGCTCCAGTGGTTGTTCCTCTATTACAGAAGCACTTAGTCTCGGGTTTGGGTTCAACCTTGGGTTTCTTCACTGGAGCAGCAACTGATTTGCTGTTTCATGAAGTACCCCTTCTTGCCCTTGCCCTTCTTGAAACTAGTGGTTTCACTAACCATCAACAATTGATGCTCCTTCTTGATTTCTACATTCGCGGTGTCTATCATTGCGAATATCTCAAGGACCATCATATCTATCCCTGTTATGTTATAGTTCATCACGAAGCTCTAGTAGCTTGGTGGCAATGTCTTTGGAGAAACATCACTATCTCATCTGGAAGATTAACTCCCACTCGATTCAAGTGATTGTTGTACCCAGACAATCTGAGTACAAGCTCAACGATTGAGATCTTCTCCCTTAGTTTGTAGGCTAGAAAACTCGTCAGAGGTCTCATACCTCTTGACGTGGGCACGAGCCTGAAATCCTAATTTCAGCTCTTGGAACATCTCATATGTTTTGTGACATTTCCAAAAATGTCTTCGGTGCCTCAATTATAAACCATTTAACATTACCGAACTATCATGTAGTCATCAAAACGTGTATGTCAGATGTTCGCAACATCCACAGACCACGTTCGAGGTCCAGCACACTGAGCGGTGCATAAAGGACATAAGCCTTCTACTGTCCGCATAATTGCTACTGTTGACTTTCAACTATATTTTCTCTAGGAACATATCTAAAACAGTAGAACTAAAGCGCGAGCTATGACATAATTTTCAAAGGGTTTTTGACTATGTTCAGGATAATTAAGTTCATCTTATGAACTCCCACTCAGATAGACATCCCTCTAGTCATCTAAGTGATTACATGATCCGAATCAACTAGGCCGTGTCCGATCATCACGTGAGACGGACTAGTCATCATCGGTGAACATCTTCATGTTGATCGTATCCACCATACGACTCATGCTCGAACCTTTCGGTCTCTTGTGTTCCGAGGCCATGTCTGTACATGCTAGGCTCGTCAAGTCAACCTAAGTGTTCCGCGTGTGTAAATCTGGCTTACACCCGTTGTATGTGAACGTTAGAATCTATCACATCCGATCATCACGCGGTGCTTCGAAACGACGAACTTTCACAATGGTGCACAGTTAGGGGGAACACTTTCTAGAAATTTTAATGAGGGATCATATTATTTACTATCGTCGTTCTAAGAAAATAAGATGCATAAACATGATAAACATCACATGCAATCAAAAAGTGACATGATATGGCCAATATCATTTTGCTCCTTTTGATCTCCATCTTCGGGGCTCCACGATCATCATCATCACCGGCATGACACCATGATCTCCATCATCGTGTCTTCATGAAGTTGTCTCGCCAACTATTACTTCTACTACTATGGCTACCGGTTAGCAATAAAGTAAAGTAATTACATGGCGTTGTTCAATGACACACAGGTCATACAATAAATTAAGACAACTCCTATGGCTCCTGCCGGTTGTCATACTCATCGACATGCAAGTCGTGATTCCTATTACAAGAACATGATCAATCTCATACATCACATATCATTCATCACATTCTTCTTGGCCATATCACATCACATAGCATACCCTGCAAAAACAAGTTAGACGTCCACTAATTGTTGTTTGCATGTTTTACGTGGCTGCTATGGGTTTCTAGCAAGAACGTTTCTTACCTACGCAAGAACCACAACGTGATATGCCAATTGCTATTTACCCTTCATAAGGACCCTTTTCATCAAATCCGATCCGACTAAAGTGGGAGAGACTGGCACCCGCTAGCCACCTTATGCAACAAGTGCATGTCAGTCGGTGGAACCTGTCTCACGTAAGTGTACGTGTAAGGTCGGTCCAGGCCGCTTCATCCCACAATACCGTCGAAACAAGATTGGACTAGTAACGGTAAGCATATTGAACAAAATCAACGCCCACAACTACTTTGTGTTCTACTCGTGCAAAGAATCTACGCGATAGACCTAGCTCATGATGCCACTGTTGGGGAACGTAGCAGAAATTCAAAATTTTGCTACGAATCACCAAGATCTATCTATGGAGAAACCAGCAACGAGGGGAAGGAGAGTGCATCTACATACCCTTTTAGATCGCTAAGCGGAAGCGTTCAAGAGAACGGGATTGAAGGAGTCGTACTCGTCGTGATCCAAATCACCGGAGATCCTAGTGCTGAACGGACGGCACCTCCGCGTTCAACACACGTACAGCCCGATGACGTCTCCCATGCTTTGATCCAGCAAGGAGAGAGGGAGAGGTTGGGGAAGACTCCATCCAGCAGCAGCACAATGGCGTGGTGGTGGTGGAGGAGCGTGGCAATCCTGCAGGGCTTCGCCAAGCACCACGGGAGAGGAGGAGAAAGAGAGGTAGGGCTGCACCAACAGGAGAAGAACTTTGTGTGTTGGGCTGCCCCTTTTCCTCCACTATATATAGGGGGAGAGGGAGGGTTGCACCCCCACATAGGGTTCCCTGTTGGGGAACATTGCAGAAAATTAAAATTTTTCCTATGGTTTCACCAAGATCCATCTATGAGTTCATCTAAGCAATGAGTCATGGGAGAGAGATTGCATCTACATACCACTTTGCCGATCGCGTACGGAAGCGTTCGAGGGAACGGTGATGATGGAGTCGTACTCGCCGTGATTCAGATCACCGATGACCAAGTGCTGAATGGACAGCACCTCCGCGTTCAACAAAGGTATGGTACGGACGACGTCTCCTCCTTCTTGATCCAGCAAGGGGGAAGGAGAGGTTGAGGAAGAAGGCTCCAGTAGCAGCACGACGGCGTGATGATGGTGGAGAGACAGTACTCCGACAGGGCTTCGCCAAGTGCTCAACGGAGGAGAAGAGATGTTGGGGAGGGGAGGGGCTGCGCCTTGGATCAGGTGTTCAGCCCTCCCCTCGCCCCTCTATTTATAGGGGAAGGGGAAAGGGGGCTGGCCCCCTCTAGATGAGATCTAGAGGGGGGCGGCCAGGGAGGGGGGCTTGCCCCCCAAGCAAGGGGGGTGCGCCCCCACTAGGGTTCCCCCCCCCCAACCCTAGGCCCATGGGCCCAAGAGGGGGACGCCCAGCCCTCCAGGGGCTGGTGCCCTGCCCCACGCGGCCCATGTGGCCCACCAAGAGGGGTGGCCCCTCCTGGTGGACCCCCGGAACCCTTTCGGTGGCCCCGGTACAATACCGATATGTCCCCGAAACTTTCCGGTGTCTGTATGACAACTTCCCATATATAAATCTTCACCTCCGGACCCTTTTGGAACTCCTCGTGACGTCCGGGATCTCATCCGGGACTCCGAACAACATTCGGTAATCACATACATGTCTTCCTTATAACCCTAGCGTCACCGAACCTTAAGTGTGTAGACCCTACGGGTTCGGGAGACATGCAGACATGACCGAGACGGTTCTCCGGTCAATAACCAACAGCGGGATCTGGATACCCATGTTGGCTCCCACATGCTCCTCGATGATCTCATCGGATGAACCACGATGTCGAGGATTCAAACAACCATGTATACTATTCCCTTTGTCAGACGGTATGTTACTTGCCCGAGACTGGATCGTCGGTATCCCAATACCTTGTTCAGTCTCGTTACCGGCAAGTCACTTTACTCGTACCGTAATGCATGATCCCGTGACCAGACACTTGGTCACTTTGAGCTCATTATGATGATGCACTGCCGAGTGGGCCCAGTGATACCTCTCCGTAATTCGGAGTGGCAAATCCCAGTCTCGATCCGTGTCAACCCAACAGACACTTTCGAAGATACCTGTAGTGCACCTTTATAGTCACCCAGTTACGTTGTGACGTTTGGTACACCCAAAGCACTTCTACGGTATCCGGGAGTTACACGATCTCATGGTCTAAGGAAGAGATACTTGACATTGGAAAAGCTCTAGCAAAACGAACTACACGATCTTGTGCTATGCTTAGGATTGGGTCTTGTCCATCACGTCATTCTCCTAATGACGTGATCCCGTTGTCAATGACATCTAATGTCCATAGTCAGGAAACCATGACTATGTGTTGACCAATGAGCTAGTCAACTAGAGGCTTACTAGGGACGTATTGTGGTCTATGTATTCACACGTGTATTACGATTTCCGGATAATACAATTATAGCATGAATAAAATACAATTATCATGATTAAGGAAATATAATAATAATAATAATCCATTTATTATTGCCTCTAGGGCATATTTCCAACAGTCTCCCACTTGCACTAGAGTCAATAATCTAGTTACATTGTGATGAATCGAACACCCATAGAGTTCTGGTGTTGATCATGTTTTGCTCGTCAGAGAGGTTTAGTCAATGGATCTGCGACATTCAGATCCGTATGTACTTTGCAAATATCTATGTCTCCATCTTGAACATTTTCACGGATGGAGTTGAAGCGACGCTTGATGTGCCTGGTCTTCTTGTGAGACCTGGGCTCCTTGGCAAGGGCAATAGCTCCAGTGTTGTCACAGAAGAGTTTGATCGGCCCCGACGCATTGGGTATGACTCCTCGGTCGATGATGAACTCCTTCACCCAAATTGCTTCATGTGCTGCCTCCGAGGCTGCCATGTACTCCGCTTCACATGTAGATCCCGCCATGACGCTCTGCTTGCAGCTGCACCAGCTTACTGCTCCACCATTCAACATATACACGTATCCGGTTTGTGACTTAGAGTCATCCAGATCTGTGTCGAAGCTAGCGTCGACGTAACCCTTTACGACGAGCTCTTCGTCACCTCCATAAACGAGAAACATGTCCTTTGTCCTTTTCAGGTACTTCAGGATATTCTTGACCGCTGTCCAGTGTTCCTTGCCGGGATTACTTTGGTACCTTCCTACCAAACTTACGGCAAGGTTTACATCAGGTCTGGTACACAGCATGGCATACATAATAGATCCTATGGCTGAGGCATAGGGGATGATGATCATCTCTTCTTTATCTTTTGCCGTGGTCGGGCATTGAGCCGAGCTCAATCTCACACCTTGCAGTACAGGCAAGAACCCTTTCTTGGACTGATCCATTTTGAACTTCTTCAAAATCTTATCAAGGTATGTGCTTTGTGAAAGACCTATGAGGCATCTCGATCTATCCCTATAGATCTTGATGCCTAATATGTAAGCAGCTTCTCCAAGGTCCTACATTGAAAAACACTTATTCAAGTAGGCCATAATGCTATCCAAGAATTCTATATCATTTCCCATCAAAAGTATGTCATCTACATATAATATGAGAAATGCTACAGAGCTCCCACTCACTTTCTTGTAAACGCAGGCTTCTCCGTAAGTCTGCATAAACCCAAACGCTTTGATCATCTCATCAAAACGAATGTTCCAACTCCGAGATGCTTGCACCAGCCCATAAATGGATCGCTGGAGCTTGCACACTTTGTTAGCATTCTTAGGATCGACAAAACCCTCCGGCTGCATCATATACAGTTCTTCCTTAAGATGCCCGTTAAGGAATGCCGTTTTGACGTCCATCTGCCATATCTCATAATCATAGTATGCGGCAATTGCTAACATGATTCGGACGGACTTAAGCTTTGCTACGGGAGAGAAAGTCTCATCGTAGTCAATCGCTTGAACTTGCCGATAACCCTTAGCGACAAGTCGAGCTTTATAGATGGTGACATTATCATCCGCGTCCGTCTTCTTCTTAAAGATCCATTTGTTTTCTATCGCTCGCCGATCATCGGGCAAGTCAGTCAAAGTCCATACTTTGTTTTCATACATGGATTCTATCTCGGATTTCATGGCTTCTAGCCATTTGTTGGAATCTGGGCCCGCCATCGCTTCTTCATAGTTCGAAGGTTCACCGTTGTCTAACAACATGATTTCCAGGACAGGGTTGCCATACCACTCTGGTGTGGAACGTGTCCTTGTGGACCTACGAAGTTCAGTAGCAAGTTGATCAGAAGTACCTTGATCATCATCATTAATTTCCTCTCCAGTCGGTGTAGGCACCACAGGAACGTTTTCCTGAGCTGCACTACTTTCCGGTTCAAGAGGTAGTACTTCATCGAGTTCTACTTTCCTCCCACTTACTCCTTTCGAGAGAAACTCTTTTTTCCAGAAAGGATCCGTTCTTGGCAACAAAGATCTTGCCCTTGGATCTTAAGTAGAAGGTATACCCAATGGTTTCCTTAGGGTATCCTATGAAGACGCATTTTTTCCGACTTGGGTTCGAGCTTTTCAGGTTGAAGTTTCTTGACATAAGCATCGCATCCCCAAACTTTTAGAAACGACAGCTTAGGTTTCTTCCCAAACCATAATTCATACAGTGTCGTCTCAACGGATTTAGACGGTGCCCTATTTAAAGTGAATGTAGCTGTCTCTAGAGCGTATCCCCAAAATGATAGCGATAAATCGGTAAGAGACATCATAGATCGCACCATATCCAATAGAGTGCGATTACGACGTTCAGACACACCGTTACGCTGAGGTGTTCCAGGCGGCGTGAGTTGTGAAATGATTCCACATTTTCTTAAGTGTGTACCAAATTCGTGACTTAAATATTCTCCTCCATGATCCGATCGTAAGAACTTTATCTTTCGGTCATGTTGATTCTCTACTTCATTCTGAAATTCCTTGAACTTTTCAAAGGTCTCAGACTTGTGTTTCATCAAGTAGACATACCCATATCTACTCAAGTCATCAGTGAGAGTGAGAACATAACGATATCCTCCGCGAGCCTCAATTCTCATTGGACCGCACACATCGGTATGTATGATTTCCAACAAGTTGGTTGCTCGCTCCATTGTTCCGGAGAACGGGGTCTTGGTCATTTTGCCCATGAGGCATGGTTCGCATGTGTCAAATGATTCATAATCTAGAGACTCTAAAAGTCCATCAGCATGGAGCTTCTTCATGCGCTTGACACCAATGTGACCAAGGCGGCAGTGCCACAAGTATGTGGGACTATCGTTATCAACTTTACATCTTTTGGTATTCACACTATGAATATGTGTAACATTACGTTCGAGATTCATTAAGAATAAACCATTGACCATCGGGGCATGACCACAAAACATATCTCTCATATAAATAGAACAACCATTATTCTTGGATTTAAATGAGTAGCCATCTCGTATCAAACGATATCCAGATACAATGTTCATGCTCAAACTTGGCACTAAATAACAATTATTGAGGTTTAAAACTAATCCCGTAGGTAAATGTAGAGGTAGCGTGCCGACGGCGATCACATCGACCTTGGAACCATTCCCGACACGCATCATCACCTCGTCCTTCGCCAGTATCCGCTTATTCCACAGCTCCTGCTGTGAGTTACAAATGTGAGCAACGGCACCGGTATCAAATACCTAGGAGTTACTACGAGTACTGGTAAGGTACACATCAATTACATGTATATCAAATATACCTTTAGTGTTGCCGGCCTTCTTGTCCGCTAAGTATTTGGTGCAGTTCCGCTTCCAGTGACCCTTCCCCTTGCAATAAAAGCACTCAGTTTCAGGCTTGGGTCCATTCTTTGACTTCTTCCCGGCAACTGGCTTACCGGGCGCGGCAACATCTTTGTCGTCCTTCTTGAAGTTCTTCTTACCCTTGCCCTTTTTGAACTGAGTGGTCTTATTGACCATCAACACTTGATGTTCTTTCTTGATTTCAACCTCTGCTGACTTCAGCATTGAGAATACTTCAGGAATGGTCTTCACCATCCCCTGCATATTGTTGTTCAACACAAAGCTCTTGTAGCTCGGTGGGAGCGACTGAAGGATTCTGTCAATGACCGCCTCTTCCGGGAGGTTGATCTCCAACTGGGACAGGCGGTTGTGCAACCCAGACATTTTGAGTATGTGCTCACTGACAGAACTATTTTCCTCCATCTTACAACTATAGAACTTGTCGGAGACTTCATATCTCTCGACCCGGGCATGAGCTTGGAAAACCATTTTCAGCTCCTCGAACATATCATATGCTCCGTGCTTCTCAAAACGCTTTTGGAGCCCCGGTTCTAAGCTGTAAAGCATGCCGCACTGAACGAGGGAGTAATCATCAGCACGTGATTGCCAAGTGTTCATAATGTCTTGGTTCTCTGAGATGGGTGCTTCACCTAGCGGTGCATCTAGGACATAGTCTTTCTTGGCTGCTACGAGGATGATCCTCAGGTTCCGGACCCAGTCCGAATAGTTGCTGCCATCATCTTTCAGCTTGGTTTTCTCTAGGAACGCGTTGAAGTTCATGTTGACATGAGCGTTGGCCATTTGATCTACAAGACATATTTTGCAAAAGTTTTAGACTAAGTTCATGATAATTATGTTCACCTAATCAAATTATTTAATGAACTCCCACTCAGATTATACATCCCTCTAGTCATCTAAGTGTTACACGATCCGAGTCGACTAGGCCGTGTCCGATCATCACGTGAGACGGACTAGTCATCATCGGTGAACATATCCATGTTGATCGTATCTTCCATACGACTCATGTTCGACCTTTCGGTCTCTGTGTTCCAAGGCCATGTCTGTACATGCTAGGCTCGTCAAGTTAACCCTAAGTGTTCTGCATGTGTAAATCTGTCTTACACCCGTTGTATGTGAACGTAAGGATCTATCACACCCGATCATCACGTGGTGCTTCGAAACGACGAACTTTAGCAATGGTGCACAGTTAGGGGGAACACTTTATTGAAATTATTATAAGGGATCATCTTATTTACTACCGCCGTTCTAAGTAAACAAGATGCATAAAACATAATAAACATCACATGCAATTATATAGTAGTGACATGATATGGCCAATATCATATAGCTCCTTTGATCTCTATCTTCGGGGCTCCATGATCATCTTCGTCACCGGCATGACACCATGATCTCCATCATCATGATCTCCATCATTGTGTCTTCATGAAGTTGTCACGCCAACGACTACTTCTACTTCTATGGCTAACGCGTTTAGCAATAAAGTAAAGTAATTTACATGGCGTTCTTCAATGACACGCAGGTCATACAAAAAATAAAGACAACTCCTATGGCTCCTGCCGGTTTTCATACTCATCGACATGCAAGTCGTGATTCCTATTACAAGAACATGATCTCATACATCACAATATATCATTCATCATTCATCACAACTTCTGGCCATATCACATCACATGACAATTGCTGCAAAAACAAGTTAGACGTCCTCTAATTGTTGTTGCATCTTTTACGTGGCTGCAATTGGGTTCTAGCAAGAACGTTTTCTTACCTACGAATAACCACAACGTGATTTTGTCAACTTCTATTTACCCTTCATAAGGACCCTTTTCGTCTAATCCGCTCCAACTAAAGTAGGAGAGACAGACACCCGCTAGCCACCTTATACAACTAGTGCATGTCAGTCGGTGGAACCTGTCTCACGTAAGCGTACGTGTAAGGTCGGTCCGGGCCGCTTCATCCCACAATACCGCTGAAGCAAGAAAAGACTAGTAGCGGCAAGCAAGTTGACAAGATCTACGCCCACAACAAGATTGTGTTCTACTCATGCAATAGAGAACTACACATAAACCTGGCTCATGATGCCACTGTTGGGGAACGTTGCAGAAAATTAAAAAATTTCCTACGGTTTCACCAAGATCCATCTATGAGTTCATCTAAGAAACGAGTCATGGGAGAGAGATTGCATCTACATACCACTTTGCAGATCGTGTACGGAAGCGTTCGAGGGAACGGTGATGATGGAGTCGTACTCGCCGTGATTCAGATCACCGATGGCCAAGTGCTGAACGGACAGCACCTCCACGTTCAACACATGTACGGTACGGACGACGTCTCCTCCTTCTTGATCCAGCAAGGGGGAAGGAGAGGTTGAGGAAGAAGGCTCCAGCAGTAGCACGACGACGTGATGATGGTGGAGAGGCAGTACTCCGACAGGGCTTCGCCGAGCGCTCAACGGAGGAGGGGAGATGTTGGGGAGGGGAGGGGCTGCGCCTTGGATCAGGTGTTCAGCCCTCTCCTCGCCCCTCTATTTATAGGGGAAGGGGAAAGGGGGCTGGCCCCCTCTAGATGAGATCTAGAGGGGGGCGGCCAGGGAGGGGGGCTTGCCCCCCAAGCAAGGGGGGTGCGCCCCCACTAGGGTTCCCCCCCCCCCAACCCTAGGCACATGGGCCCAAGGGGGGGCGTGCCCAGCCCTCCAGGGGCTGGTGCGCTGCCCCACGCGGCCCATGTGGCCCACCAAGAGGGGTGGCCCCTCCCGGTGGACCCCTGGAACCCTTCCGGTGGCCCCGGTACAATACCGATATGTCCCCGAAACTTTCCGGTGTCCGTATGACAACTTCCCATATATAAATCTTCACCTCCGGACCCTTCCGGAACTCCTCGTGACATCCGGGATCTCATCCGGGACTCCGAACAACATTCGGTAATGACATACATGTCTTCCTTATAACCCTAGCATCACCGAACCTTAAGTGTGTGGACCCTACGGGTTCGGGAGACATGCAGACATGACCGAGACGGTTCTCCGGTCAATAACCAACATCGGGATCTGGATACCCATGTTGGCTCCCACATGCTCCTCGATGATCTCATCGGATGAACCATGATGTCGAGGATTCAAACAACCCTGTATACTATTCCCTTTGTCAAACGGTATGTTACTTGCCCGAGACTCGATCGTCGGTATCCCAATACCTCGTTCAGTCTCATTACCGGCAAGTCACTTTACTCGTACCGTAATGCATGATCGTGACCAGACACTTGGTCACTTTGAGCTCATTATGATGATGCACTACCGAGTGGGCCCAGTGATACCTCTCCGTAATCCGGAGTGACAAATCCCAGTCTCGATCCGTGTCAACCCAACAGACACTTTCGGAGATACCTGTAGTGCACCTTTTTAGTCACCCAGTTACGTTGTGACCTTTGGTACACCCAAAGCACTTCTACGGTATCCGGGAGTTACACGATCTCATGGTCTAAGGAAGAGATACTTGACATTGGAAAAGCTCTAGCAAAACGAACTACACGATCTTGTGCTATGCTTAGGATTGGGTCTTGTCCATCACGTCATTCTCCTAATGACGTGATCCCATTGTCAATGACATCTAATGTCCATAGTCAGGAAACCATGACTATCTGTTGACCAACGAGCTAGTCAACTAGAGGCTTACTAGGGACGTATTGTGGTCTATGTATTCACACGTGTATTACGATTTTCGGATAATACAATTATAGCATGAATAAAAGACAATTATCATGAACAAGGAAATATAATAATAATCCATTTATTATTGCCTCTAGGGCATATTTCCAACATTCCCTCCCTAGGGGTGGTGGCAGCCCCAATCCCCATCTGGGTGGCGGCCAAGGGGGGGAGAGGGGAAACTTGCCCCCAAGTAAGGTGGGTGCCCCCCTCCCCAAACCCTAGGCGCCTTGGGCCCTTTGTGGGGGGGTGCACCAGCCCACCTGGGGCTGGTCCCCTCCCACACTTGGCCCATGCAACCCTCTGGGGCTAGTGGCCCCACTTGGTGGACCCCCGGGACCCTCCCGGTGGTCCCGGTACATTACCATAGCACCCGAAACTTTTCCGGTGACCAAAACAGGACTTCCCATATATAAATCTTTACCTCCGGACCATTCCGGAACTCCTCGTGACGTCCGCTTCTCATCCGGGACTCCAAACAACATTCGGTAACCACGTATATCTATTCCCTATAACCCTAGCGTCATCGAACCTTAAGTGTGTAGACCCTACGGGTTCGGGAAGCATGCAGACATGACCGAGACATTCTCCGGTCAATAACCAACAGCGGGATCTGGATACCCATGTTCGCTCCCACATGTTCCACGATGATCTCATCGGATGAACCACGATGTCAAGGACTCAATCAATCCCGTATACAATTCCCTTTGTCTAGCGGTATTGTACTTGCCCGAGATTCGATCGTCGGTATGCCGATACCTTGTTCAATCTCGTTACTGGAAAGTCTCTTTACTCGTTCCGTAACACATCATCCCGTGGTCAACCCCTTGGTCACATTGTGCACATTATGATGATGTCCTACCGAGTGGACTCAGAGATACCTCTCCGTTACACGGAGTGACAAATCCCAGTCTCGATTCGTGCCAACCAAACAGACACTTTCGGAGATACCCGTAGTGCACCTTTATAGCCACCCAGTTACGTTGTGACGTTTGGTACACCCAAAGCATTCCTACGGTATCCGAGAGTTGCACAATCTCATGGTCTAAGGAAATGATACTTGACATTAGAAAAGCTTTAGCATACGAACTACACGATCTGTGTGCTAGGCTTACGATTGGGTCTTGTCCATCACATCATTCTCCTAATGATGTGATCCCGTTATCAACGACATCCAATGTCCATGGTCAGGAAACCATAACCATCTATTGATCAACGAGCTAGTCAATTAGAGGCTTACTAGGGACATGGTGTTGTCTATGTACCCACACATCTATCTGAGTTTCCTATCAATACAATTATAGCATGGATAATAAACGATTATCATGAACAAGTAAATATAATAATAATAACTAATTTATTATTGCCTCTAGGGCATATTTCCAACATTGACCTCCTCAGGCTTGACCAAAGGTTGGCCGCAGACATATTTCCATTTTATGTCCTCCTCTCTAAGCAGAGGCATGGGCTCAATCTCGAGGAGTTGTCCAACAGTGATACCGAGCATTTCAGCCTGCCTTCTACGCTCATCGATTATTACCAGCTGACCGGCGCCGGTACTCTCATGTGTTGGTACAACAAGTGGGGGGATCGATTGCGCCGCCTGTTCTCCTAGCTGGGGAACGGTTTTCCCGCATTTTTGGCCAGTTGCTTGGCTCGAGCTCGAGCTTGACTACTTTTGTCGTGCTCGATGTGCCTTCCTAATTTGGTTCTCATAGTCTGAGTCAACAGTCTTGGGAGCTGGTGGTTTAGCCATACGAATAAAGTGGTCAATCTTATCCTCGGGCACTTTCTCCCTTGGCGGCGTTGGCGGTTTCGGTCCAAAATGGGAGTCCACTTGGGCCTTCACTATGGCTTCGATTTGCTCCTTGGTCATGTCGTAAGGCCTCTGCGGAAGAGGCGCGAGGCTTGGACCATATTGAACTCGCTTGCCGCCGCCTGTACCTCCTATACTACCACGACTTGTAGCACTACGCACCATAGCTGCGGCGGCTCTCTTCCGTGATTGCTGAGGCAGCGGAGACGGCTCACGCGGTCTCGGGCTTGGAGGAGGAGTGGCACGCGTTGGTGGACTCGGAGGAGGAGGAGTGGCCTCACACGTTGGCTGAGTTGAAGCAGGAGGAGTGGCCTCACGCGTTGGCTGAGTTGAAGCAGGAGTAGTGGCCTCATGCGTTGGTTGAGTTGAAGCACGAGGAGTGACCTAAAGCTATGTCGGACTAGGAGGAGCGGGAGTCATCTGCTCCTCGTCACCTCCTGGGATGTCAAGCTCTAGCTCACGCGGTGTCGGTGGCCTTCGAAAGATTATGCAATCCTTTCTCCATAGGATGATACGATGTATGGCCTCTCCCAGTGTGTGCTCCTCGTCACCTCCAGGAATGTCAAGCACTAGCCCCGAATATTGGTCCACCACCTCATCAACCACGACACAAGCATAGCCGCCTGGAATCGTTCTGCAATGGTAGATTGCTCCGAGGGAATTTGTATAAGCAACGACATCCACTGCCTTCATGGATATGTTCTTTATTTTGAAGTGTAGCTCATAGTTAGTGTTCTCCATAATGTCATCCATAGGGTATCTATCCAGCAGTGCGTCTCTCGGGGCAGAACCCATGCTACTTCTCGGCATGGATGGGATGATGCTATCCAATGCTGGATCAACCGCTAGCTGCTGCCGCTGCTGAGACCCCCTTTCCTGGCTAAGCGAGTCTATATGCTGCTGCTGCCGCTGCAATTTGAGTGCAAAGTCCGCATGCGCTAATTCTAGGCCTTGAAGGCGTTCTGCTTCCTGCTTCCTCTGCTCGTCCTCCAGCTTCTTCTTCTTCTCCTCCTCCATCTTCCTTCTCGCACGGCTTCTGTGGTCGGTGTTCCAGTCAGAAAAACCCTCATACCAAGGAATAACGCCCTTGCCTCGTATTCTTCCGGGTGTTCAGGATTTCCCAGGGCGCGTGTAAGCTCGTCGTTCTCTCTGTTGGGCGTGAACAGCCCCTCTCGAGCTTCCTCTATTGCTTGAACTAACTTAACATCGGCTCCTTTAAGACATGCCTTCTTTGATACCAGGCTTGTCTTCGGGTCCAACGCCCCCCCCCCCCCCACGCGCATAGAACCAAGTTCTGCACCTGGGGGGCAGCTCAATGTAACTGGAGTGACCTGTGCAGCCAGCATCTCTTGCTCAGACTTATTCCACATAGGCGTTGCCACCGCGTGGCCACCTAGCCCCAGCCTACGGAATTGCTCCTTTTTTGCGGCATTGGCCTTGTTTTTTCTGGACCGTTCCTCATATAATTCTGATTCCTTGAATTTCACAAAAGCGGGCCAGTGTTCTCTTTGGTTCTCCAGTGTTCCCTTGAATTCTGGAGTCTTCTTTCCTGCTTTGATGTACTTATTCCATGCAGTTTTCTTGTGGTTGTTTAATGCAATTGCCATCTTCCTAAGAGCAGCGTCCTTGACTTTCTCCACATCTGTAGCTGTGAAATGATCTGGTAGGGTGAAATGTTCCATGAGATTTTCCCAAAGCATAGTTTTTGCTCTGTCGTCGACAAAAGTAAGATCAGGACGAGGCTTTGATGGCTCTTTCCATTCTTGAAGGGAGATCAGGAGTTTGTACTTCACAAGAACTTTGCACTGGCGAACGAACTTGTTCGCAATGTTCTTAGGCGCTATTGGTTCGCCATTAGTTTTGATGGCATCGATGTTGTACTTTACGTCGTCCTTCAACTTTTTGCCCGAGCCTCTCTTTCTACCTGTAGAAGATTTGCTCGATCCGGAGGGCTAAAAGAAGAAAGATCGATTCATTAATATATCTTCAAATCATTTAAAACATGTGAGATCGCCAGATGCCTGCTTATATAAATATACCTCGCCGGTCTCTGTTATTTCAAGATCAACATTTTCTTTGCCAATTTCAAGACCAACATTTTCTTTGCCATCATAATCGTAGTCGTCGTCCATGACTTCATCAATTCGGTCGTCGCGATCGAATATCAGCTCATCATCACCCTCCCCGGTATTGTTCAGATATTGGGAGCCGTCATCTTCTTCATTTTGATCATCTGGCCCGCGAGGGGAGCGTATGATCTTGAATAGGGCCTCTTCTCCCTCTTTGCCGGTATTGTCCGCCATAGCTTTTATTTAACTAATCCAGAAGAAATATAAAACAATTTAGTATTCAAATTACAATGCATGCATGCAATCAATAAGGAAATCCTGAATCATAGTACATAATATGCATCGTACGAATAATATATAATCTCGAATACATCGTCTCGTATATTTTATATCAAATACATCACTAGCTAGCTAGCTAATAAAGATCGAATACTACAGAATAATCTAGGCCACTCGCAGTTCCTGAGGCGCGGGCGGTGGACACCCAAAGAGAAGGAACCATCATAGGATCATAGCTTCAGTGATCTCCCCAAAGACTCTGCCAGGTATTGGAGAACCTGACGTCCATAGCAGCCATGTAGTGACGGACGTGCTCGTCCTCCTCCCTGACACGGCGACGCACCACCTCCGGCGGGGCCGGCTCCCTCCGCACCGAAAGTGGCCCATGGGAACGCCACCAAAAGAAGCTCAGGGTCGACGATGGGACCCAGGTTCCTCACCAAACGGCGAGCCCCTGAAGGTAGCACCTCCCCGTGCCAGCCCGGTGAAGCCCAGTCCCGGACGTGGGTCCTCTGAAGCAGGACGTCATCGCGAACGGGTCGAAGCAAGGATGCGGGCCGGGCATCGTCGAGAACAAATACTATACGCCGCAAAAGTAACAATTTTTAAATGATTGGATTGTGATTTCTTATATGCAAATTCTAAATTTCTATAACTAAAATTATAAGAAACTAAAAACTAACATTTCTGTAAAATTTCTATAACAATTTGAAATTAATCTAATTCATCTAGCTAAAACTAACATTTCTAAAATTTCTAACATTTCTATATACTATTTGACAGTAATCTAATCTAATTAATTAATTCATCTAAAACATTTGTATAAACAATAGAAAAAACAAAAAAAACTAAAAACTAAAAACTAAAAACATGATCATGTGTGTGTGTGCGCGTGCACGCGCGCATGTGTCTGTCTGTGTGTGTGTGTGTGTGTGTGTGTGTGTGTGTGTGTGTGTGTGTCTATATACTACGGCAGCGGCGACGCGGAGGGAGGAGAGGGGCTCACAGTGCGGGCGAGGTCGAGGTGACGGCGACGGCGACGGCGAGGCGAGGGGACGGCGACGGACGGTGACGGGGGCGGCGACGAGGGGCAGCGGCGACGGTGACGGACGGTGACGGGGACGGCGACGGACGGTGACAGGGGCGGCGACGAGGGGCGGCGGCGACGGGGGCAGAGGAGAGGAAAAGCAGAGGGAGAGATGAGAAACTGAATTTTTTTTGAAGTGTTTTCTTATATAGAACACCCTTTAGTACCGGTTGTAGCCACCAACCGGTACTAAAGGGTTGTTTTGGCCAGGCGAAGTGGTGGGAAGCGCCCCCCTTTAGTACCTGATGGTCCCTACAACCGGTACTAAAGACCCCCCCCCCCTTTAGTACCGGTTGGAGCCTCCACCTGGTACTAAAGGGGTGCGCTGGTGCAGGTGCGGTGCGGTCAAGTTTAGTCCCACCTTGCTAGCCGAGGGGCGCCTGCACTTGTTTAAAACCCCGGCGCGGCTGCTCTCTCGAACTCCTCTCTATAGCAGGCTTCTGGGCCTAACTCTACAGCTCTGCCCTGTGGGCCTATTGGGCCTTGCGGGCCTGCATCCTGGCCCAACTACAGGTTGGGTTACTAGTCGTACGTAGGCCGTTGTGGCCCAGTAGATGGGCTTTTTTATTTAGTTTTTGTCTCAATTTTTTTTCTTTTCTACTTTATTTATTTCTACATATTTTTTCTTTAGGTACAAAAAAAATACAAACTTTCTGTTAGTGCCAGTAGTTTTCAAATTTTAATAGTTTAAATTTGAATTATTTGACGAACTAATTTGTAGACGAAGTGCATCTAGATTTTGCACATAAAATTTCTTCGCGTTTCAAATGCCAAAACACATAAGTACCCTAACCCTAACTATTACAAAGATTCCCTCCGGTTTATTTGAAGCGGCACTTTCCAGACATATAAGTCTGGAAAGTCACTACAGAAGAAAGTGATGACGGTGAAGCCTATCACATCCCAGAGTGGGATCTTTGGGTGTGAAACTTTTTCTTCGCGTGTGTCCCTTTGCACCGTAACCATGGACAATCTTCATCATTTAACTTTTCATAATCTTCTGACATGTCTGTCTTTTCATCCACTCCCACGATGTTTCTTTTCCCTGAAAGAACTATGTGGCGCTTTGGTTCATCGTATGATGCATTCGCTTCCTTATCTTTTCTTTTTCTCGGCCTGGTAGTCATGTCTTTCACATAGAAAACCCGTGCCACATCATTGGCCAGGACGAATGGTTCGTCTGCATATGCAAGATTGTTGAGATCCACTGTTGTCATTCCGTATTGCAGGTCTTCCGTTACCCCGCCTCGTGTCATATTGACCCATTTGCACAGAAACAAAGGGACCTTCAAACCACCTCCATAGTTAAGTTCCCATATGTCCTCTATGTAACCATAATATGTTTCCTTTCTCGTGTTGGTTGTTGCATCAAAGCGGGCACCACTGTTTTGGTTGGTTCTCTTCTTATCTTGGGCGATCGTGTACAATGTATTCCCATTTATCTCGTACCCTTTGAAAGTCATTATATTCGAAGATGGTAACGGTGACAGCAAGTACAGTTCATCTTCAATATCGCCATCATGCATGGCATGTGTCTACAACCAACCGGCGAAAGTCCCCGTTTGTTCACATGTAATCCAGTAGTCAGACTGCTCCGGGTGTTTGGAGTGTAGAAAATTCTTGTGTTCCTCCATATACGGAGCCACCAAGGCGGAATTCTGTAGAACTGTGTAGTGTGCTTCAGTGAGAGAATGCCCGTCCATACATATTATTTGATCCCCTCCTAGCATGCCTTTTCGATCCAGTCTGCCCTTATGTCGCGATTCAGGAACACCAATCGGCTTAAGGTCAGGAATAAAGTCAATACAAAAATCAATGAACTCCTCATTTTCATGGCCCTTCGAGATGCTTCCTTCTGGCCTAGCACGGTTATGAACATATTTCTTCAAGACTCCCATGAACCTCTAAAAGGGGAACATGTTATGTAGAAATACAGGACCCAAAATGTTAAACTCTTTGCATAGGTGAACTAGGATGTGCGTCATGATGTTGAAGAAGGATGGTGGGAACACCAACTCGAAACTAACAAGACATTGCACCAAATCATTCTATAACCTTGGTATGATTTCTGGATCGATTACCTTCTGAGAGATTGCATTGAGGAATGCACATAGCTTCATAATGGCTAATCGAACGTTTTCCGGTAGAAGCCCCCTCAATGCAACCGGAAGCAGTTGCGTCATAATCACGTGGCAGTCATGAGACTTTAGGTTCTTGAACTTTTTCTCTGCCATATTTATTATTCCTTTTATATTTGACGAGAAGCCAGACGGTACCTTCATACTGAGCAGGCATTCAAAGAAGATTTCCTTCTCTTCTTTGGTAAGAGCGTAGATGGCATGACCCTAATGTATGCCGTCTTTTCCGTGCATACATTGCTGGTCCTCCCGTGCCTCCGATGTATCTTTTGTCTTCCCATACATGCCCAAGAAGCCAAGCAGGGTCATGCAAAGATTCTTCATCACGTGCATCACGTCGATTGCGGAGCGGACCTCTAGGTCTTTCCAATAGGGCAGGTCCCAAAATATAGATTTATTCTTCCACATGGGTGCACGTCCGTAAGCGTCCTTCGGAATAGGTTGTCCACCAGGACCCTTTCCAAAGATTACCTTCAAATCCTTGACCATATCATGTACATCAGCACCAGTACGGTGGCGAGGCTTCGTTCGGTGATCCGCCTCACCTTTTAAATGCTTGCCTTTCTTTCTTACGGGATGCTTGCTCGGAAGAAATCGACGATGGACCAGGTACACATTCTTCCTACAACTATCCAAATATATACTGTCGGTATCATCTAAACAGTGCGTGCATCCGCGGTATCCCTTGTTTGTCTATCCTAAAAGGTTACTGAGAGCATGCCAATCATTGATGGTCACGAACGGCAACGCCTTTAGGTCAAATTCTTCCTGTTTGTGCTCATCCCACGCACGTACGCCTTTTCCATTCCACAGTTGTAATAGTTCTTCAACTAATGGCCTTAGGTACACATCAATGTCGTTGCCGGGTTGCTTAGGGCCTTGGATGAGCACTGATATCATAATGAACTTCCGCTTCATGCACAACCAAGGAAGAAGGTTATACAAACATAGAGTCACAGGCCACGTGCTATGGTTGCTGCTCTCCTCCCCAAAAGGATTAATGCCATCTGCGCTTAGACCAAACCATACGTTCCTTGGGTCACCTGCAAACTCCTCCCTGTACTTTCTCTCGATTTTTCTCCACTGCGACCCGTCAGCGGGTACTCTCAACTTTCTGTCTTTCTTACGGTCTTCTCCGTGCCATCACATCGCCTTGGCATGCTATTTGTTTTGGAACAAACGTTTCAACCGTGGTATTATAGGAGCATACCACATCACCCTGGCAGGAATCTTCTTCCTAGGGCGCTCGCCCTCGACATCACCAGGGTCATCGTGGCTGATCTTATAGCGCAATGCACCGCATATCGGGCACGCATTCAAATCCTCGTACTCACCGCGGTAGAGGATGCAGTCATTAGGGCATGCATGTATCTTCTTCACCTCTAACCCTAGAGGGCAGACAACCTTCTTTACTTCGTACGTACTCTTGGGCAATTCGTTGTCCTTTGGAAGCATATTCTTTATCATTACTAGCATCTTTACAAATCCCTTGTCAGATACACCATTCTCTGCCTTCCATTAGAGCAATTCCAGTGTGGTGCCTAGCTTTATCTTGCCACCTTCGCAATTCGGGTACAACAATTTCTTGTGATCCTCTAACATGCGCTGCAACTTCTTATTCTCCTTTTCACTTGCGCAGTTTCTCTTTGCATCGGCAATGGCCCGACCTAGATCATCAGCAGGCTCATCTCATGCCTCTTCTTCAGCTTCTTCCCGCATTGCCGGCTCAGCTTCTTCCCCCATTGTTGTATCATCGTATTCAGGGAACCCATGGTCAGGATAGCTATCGTTGTTCTCTTCTTCTTCATTGTCTTCCATCATAACCCCTCTTTCTTCGTGCTTGGTCCAAACATTATAGTGGGGCACGAAACCGGACTCAAACAGGTGGACGTGAATGGTTCTTGAGTTAGATTAATTGTAATCATTCTTATAGCCAGCACATGGACAAGGCATAAAACCATCCGCCCGCTTGTTTTCCTGAGCCGCAATAAGAAAATTATGCACGCCATCAACGAACTGGGGAGAGCATCAGTCATCGTACATCCATTGCCGACGCATATTCATTACACACCACCAAATAGACCAAATTAATACAAGTTCATACATAAAGTTCATACAACACTTAAATGCAACATACAAATAACTCTCTAGCTAAAGCATTTAAATGCCACAACAAATGTGATCAAGATCGCAACTAAGGTAACAATTGATCCAACAACATAATGATACCAAGCCTCACTATCAATGGCATATTTTCTAATCTTTCTAATCTTCAACCGCATTTTCTCCATCTTGATCTTGTGATCATCAATGACATCGGCAACATGCAACTCCAATTCCATCTTCTCCCCCTCAATTCTTTTCAATTTTTCTTTCAAATAATTGTTTTCTCTTTAAACTAAATTTAACCCCTTGACAATAGGGTCGATTGGAATTTCCGGTTCGCATAGCTCCTATATAAAATATCTATGTCAACTTGATGGGCATAATTTGTCATAAACACGAAAATGCAACAAATAGTTTCAAAACAGAATATACCACATCTGAATCATAACACGGACGAGGGCCGACGGGGACCGATATCAAAACCATGGCACTATGTATAACAAACAACGTATGGGTAAGATAATTATACAAGTAACTATATATCGAAATCACACAAACATGATTTTTTTATATAAAAAAGATAAGAAAAAGAGGCTCACCACAAGGTGGTGCCGACGACGGGTCGGTGCGGACGATCGACGGTGGTTACGATGGAGACGTGAAGGCACTAAGTAAACCACACCTACATATGCAAACTAACAGTTATTTTAAGCTCAAATTGCATATAAATCAAATAAACTACCACATGTAATTCCTCCCAAATTACTAAAACCCAGAAATTAATCACCATATAAAGCATTGTAAGAGCTAATCTAGCAATGAGAGATGAAAGGACAAAGTTGCTAACCTTTGTGATCACTTCAATGGATGGGGGCCTTCAAATCTTGACAAAATTTGGGCAAAATGTGTGATGAGCTCGAGGGGAAGAGAGGAAGAACAGAGAGGAGAGGGGAAAGGGGGAAGAACAGAGCGAGCTGGACAAAGGGTTTATATGTAGGATGACCTTTAGTACCGGTTTGTGGCACGAACCGGTACTAAAGATGCTGGAGGGGCCCCAGTCTGACAACATCCTGCCACCACTCTCTTTAGTACCGGTTCGTGGCACGAACCGGTGCTAAAGGTTAGCCACGAACCGATACTAATGAGCTCCGCCTCCCTAGCCGTTTGAACCGGCACTAATGGTCACATTAGTGCCGGTTCTGTTACAAACCGGGACTAATGTGCTTCACATTAGACCCTTTTTCTACTAGTGCCTCAATATTTTTCTCGCCCTCGCTTCTACCACGGTTTTTTCGTCATGGACGACCCAAAGAATGTCATGCAGCTGCGTCTCCGGCCCGCCCAGGACAAA
The DNA here is from genome assembly GCF_002162155.2 of Triticum dicoccoides. Taxonomy (NCBI): domain Eukaryota; kingdom Viridiplantae; phylum Streptophyta; class Magnoliopsida; order Poales; family Poaceae; genus Triticum; species Triticum dicoccoides. The sequence continues at coordinate 655,025,992 of NC_041393.1, forward strand.
AAACCCATTTTCTGTCATGATTTTTTGTCACAGAAGTAGGAGCCCACCACATCTATGATGATACCGGATTTTGTCAAAATTATTGTCACAGAAGTGTCATAAGTATGACATAATTTTTTTTCGTTTGGCCCAAAATGTCACGGATGTGTCTTTTCTTGTAGTGTTTGTTGTGTATTTTATTTAGGCTATGAGGCAGCTTTTTGTGTGAGAGACAACTGGATGTGCAAAGCTCAATACAATGCCAGGACAAAAAAATCCACGAAGACGAACCAAGCGTAGACGAACGAATCCTCATGATCGCAATGAAACGGGAACTATCGAGAAGAAGCACTCAACATGGTAAACACACCACACATGAACATGACATGATGCACAACAAGCATGATGCATGACAAAGTTACATGAAGCTACTCATGGCAAGAGATGATGCATACAAGAGCAACACATCAAGGCAAGTTTAAATGAGGCCGGGAACAACATATAACAATTCCGGTAAGTCCTCATATGCAAAATATTGAAATTGATCCAGATCTGAATAAACCTTACGTTCAAGTTGTTAAACAGCAAGTTAAGCTTCACCAAGATGATCGACACGAGATTCTAGTCAAGTTACATATAAAGTTCATTTAATTCGGAGCTACGGCCTAGAAGATATGAGCAAAACAAGTTAAACATGGCATTGATGCTAAATGCATCCAAACATCAAGCAAACACCTCAAAACAAGGATGCAACATGATAATATGAAACTACATGCAAAATCAAGCAAGTTTCATATAGAGCACACTCAAAACGGAGAACGGTTCAACACACACACTCCAAACATGAAATAACAATCTGTCCAAAACAGCAACTAGGCATCTAGCAAGCATCAAAACAATATGCTACAGTACCACAATATGAAAACAAAAGGCATGGACATGATGTACAGGTGAAGCATGACAAAACATGAACACTGAGCTATCTCCAAAAATCACTAGAACATGCTCAAAAACACATGGCAGGATTGCAAATAATAACAGTTTACAGACTTGGCAGAAATAACATCAGGTTGCAATGTTTAGAGCTATCAAACAACATGTTACATGAACTTAACATGGCAAACAAAGGCATGGCATGAACCTAATAATTTCATATAACAAAATTCCTTTACTGACCTAATTCCAAAGATCAACAGAAAACATGGTAGCATCCATGCAAACATGGCAAATGATATGACAGATTCATACATGGCAGGAACAACAATAAGTAGGCATGTTGGTGAGCTTGTACCACTCACCACAGAGCAATACATGGCATGACAAGGCAACCAACAGCAATATGACATGTTTATGAAGCTAATCATGGCAATATCAAGTTCATAGGGTGCATGGATCGCTAGCAAAACACATGATAAAACTGAACTTAATGTTAACAGGCTGACAACAACATTATTTAGCAACTTTGGAGCAAGATTACAACAAGCTATAGCAGGCTATAAATGCAACCAGGGGCACAGATGGATAGAGCATGACATGTATAACAAAACATCCTTAGTGAACATCTCCAGATTATGCAAACAATGACTTGTAGAAGCAGGTTTACATAGCATCACGAAATAACAGATTCAACCTAGCAAAACAGTAACAGCAAGTACCCTACTTAACAAGCTTGATGCACTCACTACACAACTCAAAAAATTACATGGATGGCACCCCTATAAATATGGCATGATGTAGTTCAAAATACATGTAGACACCAAGCTCATAGGATGCACACACAAAATGCAACAAAAATGACAAATCACCAAGTTATAACAGTTTCAGCAGATTAACATCATATAGCACTCTTGCAATGATGATTCAGGCATCAATATAAACTCAAACGAACATGTCACAATGGAATGAAATGAAGGGCATCTCATGGCGAACATTTTGATATATTATGCATGCAAAACGGAGCAGTATGCGACAAGTTATGGCATGTCAAAGTATGCACCAGAATGCAAAATAATTCGGGACTTAGGGAAAAATCGGGGTCAACCTCAGGTCTACACGGATTTCGAGGTTCGTCGGACTTTCGCCGGAGATGTCGGGGACGGGGCCGGGGAGTCCGAAATAGAGTGGGGATGGGGCGGATCCGGGCGCTCCTGCCTGGATCTGACCGGGGCGACACCGGAAACGGCCGGCGAGCTCGCCGGAGGAGCTCGGAGCAGCGGTGCTCCTGCCGGCGGGGAAGGCGGCGCCCGGCGGGGCTGCGGGAGGCGGCCGGCGCCGGAGGAGGCGGCGGGTCCGGTGGGCGGCGCGGATCGGGGCGCGGGGGCGTGGCTAGCGGCGAAGGTCGGGGCGGGGCCGAGGCACGGGCAGGC
>NC_041393.1:655029146-655036018 GCF_002162155.2 Triticum dicoccoides
GCTCGGGCCCCGGCGGGCCGGCGGCGGGCGCGGAGGAGAGAGAGGAAGGCGCGGGCTGAGGTGGCGAAGCCGGATTGGCTACGGGTGGCGGCGGGGTGACGTGGCGTCCCCAGATTGGTCCGGGCGACGTCGAGGCGGAGGTGGACGTGTCCGGCCGCCGGGCGGATATGTCCGGCGGTGCCAGGAGGGAGAGGGCTAGGGTTGGACTGCGCGAAAATCGGAGGGGGTCACATATTTATAGATTCTGGGAGCTAGGAGAGTCCAAATGGGGAGCGGTTTTCGCCCACACGATCGTGATCAAACGACCGAGAGCATGGAGGGGGTTTGGATGGGTTATGGGCCACTTTGGAGGGGTGTTGGGCTGCACACAAGAGAGGCCTTTGCGGTTACCCGGTTAACCGTTGGAGTATCAAACGACCTCCAAATGGCACTGAACTTGACAGGAGGTCTACCGGTGCTATACCAAGGCCGCTTGGCAAACCTCGGGCCATTCTGAGAAAGGTTAACACCCGCACATGAAAAGAGGCAAAAGGGGGCGCCGGAGGACATAGGAGTGCCGGATTGCAAAACGGACAACGGGGAAAATGCTCGGATGCATGAATCGAACACGTATGCAAAATGAGATGCACAAGATGACATGGCAAAATGCAACACACAAGGAAATGACATGGCAATGATGGCTAATAACTGGCGGACACCTGGCGCATCGAATCCGGGGCGTTACAACACTCCTCCACTAACAAGAGATCTCGTCCCGAGATCTTAGGACCGAGACGGAAAGGAAAAGGGATGAGGTGAAGCAAGAACTCAAGAGAAGAAGCAAAGAATCGAGAGCACTCGAGAAGAAGAGAGGAACGACGAGAATGACGGGAATCGAAAGCTCACAGAATCAGATAGACTATGAAACCACTCCAGTTAGATCGAGATAAGAAACGACTAAGACTGAAATGATTTAGGCAGCACTCCGGCTGAAATATGGAGGAATAGAACACGAGCTCCACAAGATGGGATGGCACTTTACGAGATGAGCAACGCAATGCCTCCAATAAAATTGAAATAGTGGAATGAAAAGAACTTAGAAGGAAGGATTGAAATGGAGTTGTTGAGAAAATCAACAACGAAAGGATAAGCTTGTTGTGGACTTATGGATAACATCTCAGAAATTATGAGGTGATAACCGACCACAAACGGAAATTATTGGATAGCTTAGAAGAACGAAGAAATGCAAAACTCCACTTCAAATACAGAGATTTAATTGCACTTCGAAAAGCAAGAAGGAAATATACTTGAGCTCCTTCGATAAGAATCTTGATGAACACTTGAGGAATGAATTAAATCATGAAGAACCACCATGAAGAACTCCGGTGACAAAAGGATGATGAGATAGAATGAAGGAAGAAAGAATAAGACTAAAGCCTTGCGGTGATTTAGATGGAGGTTCCGACGAAATGACCGAGGAAAATTTGAACTCCAGAAAAGAAAAAAATGAAAGCACCTGGAACTAGAATTTATTCATCAAGAACAAACTCCGAAGGAAGGGATTAATCACTTTGAGGAAATAAGAATAAGATTTATTGTATGCTTATCCTTCATCAAATTAAATTGATGACAAGCAATGGATTTTTCATACTACTTATTCTTCTTGAAAAGGATTGAGAAGTGACATATCGCAAACTTGAGAAGGTCTTCATGAACCACCGATAGGATTGAAAAGAACGAATGAATTAGAATGATCATCAAGGAAAAAGAATCTTGAATGAACCGCCGTTAGAATTCGGAAATGACTGACGAAAGAGGATGAATCACCAGGAAGAATTTAGAAGAACCAATATGCTAGAGTGGATTTAGATACCAGAGAACGGGAAGAACTCGAGCTGATTAAAGAACACTTGACCGAAGCACCGGGATAATTGGATAACGGTAGCTGAAATGTGAGGACAAAGAAATATTCTGGAACGATGGCCTCCGGTGAAAAGAAACGGAAAAACAACTCCTGGCATACTCCGAATGGGTAAGAAAAGAATATCTGACAAATGGAATAATTGAGAGGATAATAAGAAGCTAGAACCATGAATCTTCGGAAGAACGGACAGGATTTAGAGGAAAAACTCTTCTTCTATCTTCAAAAGACGACGAGAAACACCACCAAAATTACTGAGATACTTCGATAGAATGAAAAACCGAAAGGTTGAGCCAACAATGAAAAGAATTTGATCATGATCTTAGAGAAGGCATGTGACTGATGGAATCCATTCTTACGTCACACTTGAAAAGAATTTGAGAATAACTCCGGGGGAATTTGAAGAGTCAGGTAAGATCATGGGAAAAGACATGTGGGTTAGGGCCCACTAAAATAGAACACCGTTGGAAAGGGACGTTGAATAGATAGGTGAAGCACCAGAACAATTGAAATATTTGAATGAGGTGACAGCCACGAATTAATTGGAACACCGACGAATCTCCTGAGATGTCCTGAGCACTCCAGAAGGATAAACTGGCGAGAGGCAAACGAGCAGGAAAACACTTGAGCCAAGGAAAAGAATGTGATCAACCCGAAAAACTTGAATTGAGTGCACCGGAAAAAGAAAGGGATGAAGAATGACGAACGAGACGACAATTCACCGGTTGAGATAATTTACGAAAGACTGAAGAGGTTCCGCACGAATGAAAATTGATGGTCGAAAGAGACTCAGACTCCGGGAAGAAAAGGGGTGGGAGGGCGGGAAAACAAAAGCCACTTGGAAGGGGAAACCGACGAATAACTTGAAGGGAAAACACCGGTTGAAATCATTGAGGAAAGAAAGCAAATACTTTGCACGAGTAGGAAGGATACTCGATTACGGACTCCGGCTCCGAGGAGAAAAAAGGGGTGGGCGGGTGGGAAAAGAAAACAACTGAGGATTGAACTTGGCAAAGATGAAGAGGCTCGAGTCGACTTGACAAGAAATGCACCGGATGAAAATAGAAGAGAACCAACAAACAAAAAAACTAACTGCGTGAACCTAAAGAAAACTTTGGAGGGGAAGAAGAGTAATTCAAAACACCTACATCAAGATTCCTCACCAGAGCGACGAAGGGGCTGAGGAGTAAAAAGAATTCCTACTCTCCGATATAACTAGACTCCGAAAACAGTTTTCTTCTAGACTCAACAACGGCCAAACTACACGATCAATCAAGGGGGCTCCTAGGGTCGGTCGAGGCTCTGATACCAACTTGTCACGCCCAAGATGTGACCCTATCCTAAAGGAACTCGAAGGTCCCACCAAGGATAGAAGCGCATCTTGAAGACGCTTTTGCAAGGTGGATATCATTACATCAACATTTCATAATAGATGGGGATACAAACAAAAGGCATACAATGCCACCCAAATACAACATCATCATACACAAGAGCCACATCCAACATCGGATGAAACACAAACAAAAACTCAAACGACATCCACCCTGCTAGCCCAGGTTGCCGACCTGGAACCTATCCCCTGATCAAAAAAGAAGCAGAAGAAGAACTCCAAAACAAGTAACATCGCTCTCGCGTCAGGATCATCGCATAACCTATACCTGCAACTGTTGTTGTAGTAATCTGTGAGCCACGAGGACTCAGCAATCCCATTACCATGGGTATCAAGACTAGCAAAGCTTAATGGGTAAGGAAGGGGTAAAGTGGCGAAGTTGCAGCAGCGACTAAGCATATATGGTGGCTAACATACGCAAATAAGAGCGAGAAGAGAAGCAATGGAATGGTCGTGAAGCTAGCAATGATCAAGAAGTGATCCTGAACTCCTACTTACATCAAACATAACCCAAAAACCGTGTTCACTTCCCAAACTCCACCGAAAAGTGACCATCATGGCTACACACGCGGTTGATGCCTTTTAACTCAGATTTGGTGTCAAGTTATCTACAACCGGACATTAACAAATTCCCATCTGCCCATAACCGCGGGCACGGCTTTCGAAAGTTTATACCCTGCAGGGGTGTCCCAACTTAGCCCATGATAAGCTCTCGCGATCAACGAAGGATATACCTTCTCCCAGGAAGACCCGATCAGTCTCGGAATCCCGGTTTACAAGACATTTCGATAATGGTAAAACAAGACCAGCAAAGCCGCCCGATGTGCCGACAAATCCCGATAGGAGCTGCACATATCTCGTTCTCAGGGCACACCGGATAAGCGAAGCATACAGGTACCAAAGTAACCCAAGTTGCCAAGGGACGGTCCCGCACAGTGCTCTAGTTGGACCAACACTCAGAGGAGCACTGGCCCGGGGAGGTAAATAAAGATGACCCTCGGGCTCCGGAAACCCAAGGGACAAAGGGCTAGGTGAGGCAAATGGTAAAACCAAGGTTGGGCCTTGCTGGAGGAGTTTTATTCAAAGCAAACTGTCAAGGGGGTCCCATAAATCACCCAACCGCGTAAGGAACACAAAATCCGAGAACATAATACCGATATGACGGAAACTAGGGCGCCAAGAATGGAACAAAACACCAGGCATAAGGCCGAGTCTTCCACCCTTTACCAAGTATATAGATGCATTAATTAAAAAAAGAGATATTGTGATATCCCAAAATAATCCTGTCCACCATGGAGAAATCTTCATCTTCACCTGCAACTAACAATGTTATAAGAGGGGCTGAGCAAAAGCGGTAACATAGCCAAGCAATGGTTTGCTAGGAAGGGTGAAAAGGTTAGAGGCTGACATGGCAATTTGGGAGGCTTGAAGAGCAAATGATAGGTAGCGCGGCATAGCGATAGAACGAAGCAACTAGCATAGCAATGATAGTAATGATATCCAAGGTGACAGTCATCTTGCCTGAAATCATGCTAGGAAGAAGAACGAGTCCATGAAGAAGATGAAGCCACGAAGACGAACCAAGCGTAGACGAACGAATCCTCACGATCGCAACGAAACGGGAACTATCGAGAAGAAGCAATCAACATGGTAAACACACCACACATGAACATGACATGATGCACAACAAGCATGATGCATGACAAAGTTACATGAAGCTACTCATGGCAAGAGATGATGCATACAAGAGCAACACATCAAGGCAAGTTTAAATGAGGCCGGGAACAAAATATAACAATTCCGGTAAGTCCTCATATGCAAAATTACGAAATTGGTCCAGATCTGAATAAACCTTATTTTCAAGTTATTAAACAGCAATTTAAGATTCACCAAGATGATCGACACGAGATTCTAGTCAAGTTACATATAAAGTTCATTTAATTCGGAGCTACGGCCTAGAAGATATGAGCAAAACAAGTTAAACATGGCATTGATGCTAAATGCATCCAAACATCAAGCAAACACCTCAAAACAAGGATGCAACATGATAATATGAAACTACATGCAAAATCAAGCAAGTTTCATATAGAGCACACTCAAAACGGAGAAACGGTTCAACACATACACTCCAAACATGATATAACAACAATCTGTCCAAAACAGCAACTAGGCATCTAGCAAGTATCAAAACAATATGCTACAGTACCACAATATGAAAACAAAACACATGGACATGATTTACAGGTAAAGCATGACAAAACATAAACACTGAGCTATCTCCAGAAATCACTAGAACATGCTCAAAAAAACATGGCAAGATTGCAAATAATAACAGTTTACAGACTTGGCAGAAATAACATCAGGTTGCAATATTTACAGCTATCAAACAACATGTTACAGGAACTTAACATGGCAAACAAAGGCATGGCATGAACAGACTAATTTCATATAACAAAAGTCCTTTACTGACCTAATTCCAAAGATCAACAGAAAACATGGTAGCATCCATGCAAACATGGCAAATGATATGACAGATTCATACATGGCAGGAACAATAATAAGTAGGCATGTTGGTGAGCTTGTACCACTCACCACAGAGCAGTACATGGCATGAAAAGGCAACCAACAGCAATATGACATGTTTATGAAGCTATGCATGCAAATATCGAGTTCATAGGGTGCATGGATCGCTAGCAAAACACATGGCAAAACTGAACTTAATGTTAACAGGCTGACAACAACATTATTTAGCAACTTTGGAGCAAGATTACAATAAGCTACAGCAGGCTATAAATGCAACCAGGGGCACGGATGGATGGAGCATGACATGTACAACAAAACATCCTTAGTGAATATCTCCAGATTATGCATAGAATGACTTGTAGCAGCAGGTTTACATAGCATCACGAAATAACAGATTCAGCCTAGCAAAACAGTAACGGCAAGTACCCTACTTAACAAGCTTGATGCACTCACTACACAACTCACAAAAATACAAGGATGGCTCCCCTGTAAAGATGGCATGATGTAGTTCAAAACACATGTAGACATCAAGCTCATAGGATGCACACAGAAAATGCAACAAAAATGACAAATCACCAAGTTATAACAGTTTCAGCAGATTAACATCATATAGCACTCTTGCAATGATGATTTAGGCATCAAGATGAACTCAAACAAACATGGCACAATGGAATGAAATGACGGGCATCTCAATGTGAACATTTGGATATATCATGCACGCAAAACGGAACAGTATGCGACAAGTTATGGCATGTCAAAGTATGCACCAGAATGCAAAATAATTCGAGACGGGGAAAAATCGGGGTCAACCTCAGGTCTGCACGGATTTCGAGGTTCGTCGGAGTTTCGCTGGAGATGTCGGGGACGGGGCCGGGGAGGCCGAAACGGAGCGGGGATGGGGCGGATCCGGGCGCTCCTACCCGGATCTGACCGGGGCGACGCCGGAAACGGCCGGCGAGCTCGCCGGAGGAGCTCGGGGCGGCGGTGCTCCTGCCGGCGGGGAAGGCGACGCCCGGCGGGGCTGCGGGACGCCTCGGGTCCGGCGGGCGGCGCGGATCG
>NC_041393.1:655036545-655039045 GCF_002162155.2 Triticum dicoccoides
CGGGCCCCGGCGGGCCGGCGGCGGGCGCGGAGGAGAGAGAGGGGGGCGCGGGCTGAGGTGGCGAAGCCGGATTGGCTACGGGCGGCGGCGGGGTGACGTGGCATCCCCGGATTGGTCCGGGCGACGTGGAGGCGGAGGTGGACGTGTCCGGCCGCCGGGCGGACATGTCCGGCGGTGCCAGGAGGGAGAGGGCTAGGGTTGGACTGCGTGAAAATCGGAGGGGATCACATATTTATAGATTCTGGGAGCTAGGAGAGTCCAAATGGGGAGCGGTTTTCGCCCACACGATCGTGATAGAACGACCGAGATCATGGAGGGGGTTTGGATGGGTTATGGGCCACTTTGGAGGGGTGTTGGGCTGCACACAAAAGAGGCCTTTGCGGTTACCCGGTTAACCGCTGGAGTATCAAACGACCTCCAAATGGCACGAAACTTGACAGGCGGTCTACCGGTGCTATATCAAGGCCGCTTGGCAAACCTCGGTCCATTCCAAGAAAAGTTAACACCCGCACATAAAAAGAGGCAAAAGGGGGCGCCCGAGGACATAGGAGTGCCGGATTGCAAAACGGACAACGGGGAAAATGCTCGGATGCATGAAACGAACACGTATGCAAAATGAGATGCATAAGATGACATGGCAAAATGCAACACGCAAGGAAATGACATGGCAACGACGGCGAATAACTGGCGGACACCTGGCGCATCGAATCCGGGGCGTTACACTGCATAACTCATCAATTACATTAATTAATATAACCTCGAGTAATAATTAAGGAAAACCGAATATGCACAAGACAGTAACACTCATTTGAAGTTGTAACGAAAGAGTATTGTATCTTTGTTTTGATTTATTACCAACGATCGTAGCAAGTTGTCCTCGGTTTCTTTGGCATGAAATGTAATCGTAAATTCATCTACGAAATTTGTGTTAATGAACCCAATATCATATATTTCAGCTTTTCTGCATTCGACGATCTTCAATCTGCATAATATAGTGAGGATAATTCTATATACATGCAATGAAAGAGCTGAGTTATATATAGAGACTTAATGACAAAAGTAGTACTTACAGATAGCAGAAATTGACCGTTAATTTATCGAGGTCCTTTTGATTGAAAAACTAGAGAACTCCTTAAATGGAACAGACAACTCCTCAATTCCAACGAGGTCGTGATGATCCTCTTTAACTTTCAGCGTCAAAGTATCGATTTTCTTTGGCCCAGACTTTCTGCAGATTTCCAAGTACCAATCATGGAATCTTCGCATCATCATTGTTAGAGTAGTTCAATCTTTGCCGAGAGGCTTCCCGAGCTCGTATTTGAATTCGTCCCCCTCCATTGTATCAAAATGTGCATCATCGGGCAGGTAATCTGCAGGATTAGTACCGGGCAAGATCCCCAGATGATTAGCAATGATATCGCTAGACACCTGAGCGGGGGGCACGATTGGTTCTCTTGTTCGCCGAGCTAGGAAATTTTTCCCACTTCTTCGTTCTTGTAACCTTTTGTCACTACAAGTACTTCCCGACCGCTTCGCTTCCTTATATGTCTTTTCAGTAATGTGCTCATAGTTGGTTTGTGGCGGAGACGGTGGTGGTTGCTGCAGGGCATCCAAAGTGCACTTCGCTTTCACCGTATCTATCTTCTCCTCCGGAGGTGGATGTCTCTTAGCTCTTTGCGTTTCGCAGTAGTCCTTCACTTGGGCTTGACATATCTCCTTGTTTTCCTGTTCGGTCATCTCGTATGGTAACTTCTCTGGAGTCTTGCGAGATGGACCGAATCTGTATTGCCTCCCGCCTCTGGTTGTACTGCTAGACGCCGGAGCATGCCGAGCGGCTGCGGCTGTCTTCTTTCATTGCTTACGAGGAGGAGGAGAAGGACTACGACGCGCCAGAGCAGCCGGAGCGGTGGCGGGTCTCTTCCGCCCTTGCTGACGAGGCGGAGAAGAAGGAGGCTAGCTGGTCGGGCGCGCCGGCGCAGGCGAAGAAGGAGGCGGAGTGCCGCCACGCGCCGGAGAAGGAGACGGAGTGCCCTGATCACTCACCGGAGGAGCAGGCGGAGGAGGAGGCGGAGTACCCTGACTCGCCGGAGTAGAGGAGAAGAAGAAAGGAATAGAGGGGAAGATCGAAGAAAAAAAAGAAGAAAAAAGAGAAAAAGAAAGGAATAGAGGTGAAGAAAAATAAATAGGAATTACTCTATTTTTTCTTCTTCTCTTCTATTCTTTTCTTCTTCTCCTCTTTTTTTTCCTTTTATTCTGTTCTTATTTATTTCTTCTCCTCTTCCTCTCCTCTTCTTCTCCTTCTTCCTCTTCTTATTTTCCTTTTTCCACTCCTTCTTTTTCTTCTTCTTCCTTTTTTCTTCATTTTCCTTATTTTACTTTTTCCTCTACACTAACCTATGCACTAACCTAAAATCGATATCTACTAATTAACAACCTAAATAAGAAAATTAATACATATATGAAAAAAAACATCATATGAAAAAACATCATATGCACAAAA
>NC_041393.1:655039368-655039925 GCF_002162155.2 Triticum dicoccoides
TGTCGAAGTTATCGGGGAGGGGGTATATCGACCCCCATTCCCCTCTTTCTTTTTCTTTTTTTCCTCTTCTTATTTATTTCTCCTCTAAAATGTAACTTTTGCATATATAAAACTTTTTCTTCTTCTTCCTTCTTCCTTCTCTTCCTTCTTCCTAAAATATATAAACCTTTCTAAAAATGAAACTAACCTAAAATGCACTAAATCAGAGAACATACATAGATGAAACTTTTCTAAAAATCTAACTTTTGCATATATGAACATATATACACAGAGAACATCATACATATATACATTTTTATAATAATCCAAAAAACAAATCATCATATATATGAACAAAAAATCTGGAAAAAAACAGGACATATAATCATATATACACACATACATATAATCACACATATACATATAATCTTAAAAAACATACATCATCTATATATATGAACAAAACAAAAGCATATATCAACCAGATCTGCACAGGATAGGGGAGAATTAAGGGGGCCGGTCGCCGGAACGAACGGGGAGGGGCGGTTCGCACCGTCAGGGCAGGGCACGGGCGCGGG
>NC_041393.1:655041364-655075477 GCF_002162155.2 Triticum dicoccoides
TTTAATGTTTTGAACAGAAAATACTTTGATAATTTTAGTTGCATATATTTTATATAATTTTAGTTTCAATAATACTAGAGGTTTATAAAACTTTATTTTGTGTTTAATTATTTATTAAAGTTTATTTTGTTTCTACTTATTTATTTTCTTTTCTTTTTTGCTTTTATTATTTATTTTATGAAAATTCTTTCTTTTTTGCTTTTTTTATTTTATTTTGTTTCTACTCACTGTTGCTATTTTTATTTATGTTATTAAAGTTTGTTTATTTTACTTTATTAAAGTTTATTTTGTTTCTACTTATTTATTTATTTTCTTTTTGTTTTTTAATTTATTTTATGAAAATTCTTTTTGCTTTTAATGTTTTACACACAAAAGCCCTCTTCCCTGACCGGTTCATTGGTCCCGGTTCGTGTCCTGAACCAGTTCTAAAGACCAACCTTTGGTCCCGATTCAAGGTACCAACCGTGACCAATGGTGGTGGGCCAGGAGCGAGGCCCATTGGTCCCGGTTCGTCCCACCAATCGGGACCAAAGGGGCCAGACGAACCGGGACCAATGCCCCCACGAGGCCCGGCAGGCCCCTGGCCTCACGAACCGGGACCAATGGGCCCATGGGTCCCGGTTCGTGACTGAACCGAGACTAATGGGCTTATCTGGCCCGAACGTATGCCCTGTTTTCTACTAGTGTACGAATATCAAAGAAAAACATAGGCTACATACTTCAAAACATATTTCTTACATGAATGCCCCGGGTATAAAAAAGAGTCTTCAGAATGTTTGATTTCCCATCTCTAGCAGATAAACATGGTTCAGCCTTTGTGGAAGTCGGTAAAGCTGAAGATCATTTGCCTCATAGCTTGTCATATCTAGATCCCTGATATTCACATCTTCAGATAATTGGACAAAAAATATTGATGTTTCTGTTGAAACATGCTTGTCATCGTCTCGCAAATAGGAGATGGTCGTAACCATTGTAAACAGTAACTTACATGTGCCCTTGCTAATGCTCCAAGATTCAAGGTTACCAACATCATGTATGTGAAAAATAATTTTAAACCACAAAGTTGAAGAAATAATGCATTAGAACACCCTGATAAAATCAATCTGCACATCAATGTGAATTTCAACTAATTGGTATTATTTACATATCTGCAGTTAGTGAAGGAAGCAAATCTGGATTGGACAATCTTCTCTTTGATATGCATCTCCTCCATCTCATAAGATTGGAACTCTGCTACTTGCCCCTTTTGGAGCAGAGACAAAAAGAAATACTCATAAGCAAAACAGATTTGCAATGAAGAACAACAATACAAAAAAGGAAACGACAGTGGTACCTCTAGATGATCTCCTAGTCAGGATCTGCAAAATAATAATTATCGGACCATCAAGGACAGAGAAACCTTGGAACCTGACGGAAGGAGCAGGCGAATGGGAGACAGAGACGCCACCGTAACACGGGTCGGTATTCCAGGTTAATAAAGTGCCATGTAACATCATTGTCCTTCCACCTCGACTCAAACACATATGGGCACCGGGCTAGATCGAACCTCGTTCTCCTGCCCCATCCCCGAAGCGGCCTGATGTTCCACAGAGAGAGAGAGCTTGCAAGACTTACGTGAAGATGGTAGAAGTGATCAGAGAGATGGACGACAAGCTGGGAGCAGTCTGCAGCCGGTGTCGACGCCGGTGAGCCTCAAGAGTGGGTCGAGGGACATGCGGTGAAGCAAGGCGTTGGATTGGGGGAGGCGATGGATGCGTCGATAGCTTTCTCTACCCCTGAAACCGCCTCCCCTCTCTAGGCGCAAAAAAAGGGAACCGCCTCCCTTTCTCCCCTGGCGAGCAGGCGAAGCGAGCCACGGAAGGCCAGGAAGACCGCAATGCCCCACACAATTGACACGCGGAACACCAAGTTTGAAACCGGCACGCCGTCCCCCGCGTCTTCCCAATGACCAGCGGGGTCTACCATGCTATCGAAGCCTGAAGCTTAGAGCAAATATAATAGAGATGAGTCAGCAGGCTATATGAAATAAACTAGTATATTTTTGCTTAGTTGGAGTAAAGAGAAGAGGAGAGAGAAGGTAAGCGGGCTCTTCGTGAAGAGCCAGCTCTAGCACGTGCTCCTAGGCACTTTGTGAGAATGAAAGGTGGGCCACATAATGAAAAAGTAGTACACTCTTTTGATCTACTATTATACATGTTGGCTATAAGATGGATTGTAGATGACATGGCACTGGCTTATAGCCAGCAGCTGGCTATACTATTAACCATGCTCTTAGAGTTTGTAGTGATGCTTGTCATTGATGGACATTGTTTGCTTGTTATTGTGCACAATAATGTTCAATTTAATTTCATGTTCGAAAATATCTGGAAAAAAATGAATCAGTGAGACAGAAAAAAAACTGGAAACAAGGATGCAGTTGCTTTGCTCCCAAAAGTTTTCATCTTCTATCCTTCGAACAGCTCAGACAGGTGACGGCGGAGCTCCTCCGCGCCGCGGCCGGCGGGCACGTCAACCTCCGGGTGGCTGTCCAGATACCGGCGGTACGCCGGCACGACGGTCTCGGACACGGCCATCCGGAGGTCGCCCCTGAGCACGGGGCTGGGCACCTTCCAGCCTCTCTGCATGCTGGACGCGTTCTGGAACGCCGAGTGGAACGCGCTCAGCGGGTGCCGTCGCCGCAGAGCGTTCATGGCTCCGGGCTTCCCGCCAAGGCGCGACACCACGGGCGCCCAGGAGACTCGCAGGTAATCTCTGATGTAGCCCTCCATGCGCTCCTCGCGGGCGCCGGCCCAGCCAGGCGACAGGAGCATGCCGATGGCGTCGGCGCGCGCGGCGCAGCGCACGATGGCGCTCGTGTTGTTGAGCATGAACAGCTGTCTCAGCCCCGGGAAGGCGAGCGCGGCGGACTTGTCCTCGAGCGCCGCCTCCAGGCACGCGATCAGCTCCATGACCAGGCCGCCCTCGTCCTGGTCGCCGCCGGCGAGGACGAAGTAGAGGGGCACGCGGTTACGCAGCATGCAGCGCAGGTAGCCCATCCAGAACCCGACGCTCGGGTGCTCCTCGCCGCCCTGCGGCATCCGCCACGGGTACTGCGGCGCGCGTATGAAGCCCCTGAGGTCGCGCACGCAGCGCCGGGACGCGTCCAGCAGGTCGGCCAGCGCGGCGTCGGCCGCGGCCGGGACCGGGTGGGAGGGGGCCCAGGAGAAGGTCCTCGCGAGGGCGGGGCAGGCCTCCGAAACGGCGGCGTACGCGTCCAGCGCCGCGAGCAGCTTCGACGGGGAGCTCGCGAGCGTGGCCACGGTGCCGGTCAGCCTCAGCATCACGCCGACGCTTTCGCCCGCAAGCTCCGCCGCTGCGGCGTCACTGGCCGGGCTGCGGACCTCCAGGTGCCGGCCTCGGAAGACGCGGTCCATGGCGCCCAGCGCCTGCGCCCACGCCCTGATCCTCCTCCCGACCTCCCGCCGCGGGAGGCCGTGGTCAGTCCCGCTCCCGCGGCCCATGTCCAGCACCCAGCCGACGTCGAAGCCGGCGATCCATTGACGCAGAGCGCCCGCGCGTGCCGCGGCGGTGGAGGAGAAGGCGGGGAGGAGGAGGGCCATGCGCTGCAGGTGCTTGTAGTCGTCGCCACAGAGTGGGCTGCAGGAGGACGGAGAGGTCGGGCGGAAACGCGAGAAGTGGCGCCGGGACTCGCGTGGGTCGTCGGGGCAGTGCTCGTCGGTGCTGGTGGATCCGCCGTCGCTGTCGGAGGGGCCGGAGGGGGAGGCGGCCGGGCTGCTGCCTCCGCTGCTGGAGCCGAGGCGGACATCGTCGGCGACCCAGAGGCGCGCGTGCATGGCGGCTTCCCGCGCGCATACAGGGGTCGATCAGTCAATGGAGAAGAAAGAAACTATATACTAGCGACCTATGGCTGGCGTGGGGGCAACGAGCGCGTGCGTGCAGGAACGGATGAGGAAGAAGACGTGCACGCGGGGTTGCGCTTTCGCTTGATTGGCGGCTATCATGCATCGCGGCGGCTATAGTCCGAAAATGGTAGTTCGACAGTTCTACTCACTGCGTTGACATTGACTTGGAGACTTGGGAGTCTTGCACACATTGCCTGGGGCGGACCCAGGACAAAAATGACCCGGGTCCCATGTCTATCACATGTATTTGGATATCACAAGTACTAATATAGCTAAAAATAGCACATTTAACAGTACAACATACCTAGAGGATAAATACGATATAACCGTGCATATGTTTACCAAAGATCCAAAATAAAGAGTTTCACTTGAAGTTCATCGTAGGAAACCGAACATCAAAGGAAAATCAAAGTGAACAAATTATGAATAAAGTATAATCGATGAAGAGAAAATGCAACACTAGATCTGGGTTGCGCACAAATAAAAAAGAAACAAAACCAGTAAGTAACATATCAATTATAGTGATGTAATAATAAGTAAGTTAAAACCATTACCTTGCTAAAATGGTTTCCTACGTTCTTTCATGGGTTCAAAGCGATTAATTGCCGCTTCATTAGTAACCTTCCTCATTTCGCTTTTCTCCACATAACAAGTAAGGTTGTACTTCAAGGAATCATCACCCAAGACGATTGCGCAATATGTCATCCGGTGGCTACGATGATCTGGGGCTATATTTCCTTTCTAGTATTCCGGCAAACTAACTTCCTGCTTTTCATATGCTTAAGAGCAACTGCAACTCCAACAGTAGATAAAAAAAGTAGCCGAAAAAAAGACAGATTTTTCTTTTAAGTTTTTGGACTAATAAATGGCTGACAGCAGACAAAAACCTGCATGGCAACAAAAAAGATCAGACAAAAAAATTGCTATAGGAGTGCTATATTTGGGTATCCACTAGCACGGGACAACAAAAATATAAAAAAAACGATGACGTCAAGCCTAACGGCTGCCCCGTCAAACTTCTTCTGTGTATTCTGAATTCTTGGTTGCTCCACCATCGACTTGCACTGTTGAGTATCGTGATTGTTTATAAAATATAGGATATGATACGGCCAATTCTAGTTCTAGCTGTACGGATACAGACCACAGGAATGCATTAGCTATTGATCATGAAACTAGGGAAGTAATCATGGAGTTGACACCGAGGCAAGCTGATGCATGCGTATATGGGCAAGATGGATCTTATTTTATTGCAACAAATAATGATCAGGAAATAATTAATGTTTTTATATGGAAGGTGCTTTCTTGGAGATGTAAAACATTGGGGAGCTCACTTGTGTTTGCTAATCACCAATACTATGTGACAAGGCCACGTATAGTATATTTGTTTTTAGGCCAACTCCACCGCGCGACCCCATCTTGTCCAGCTCTATCCGTTTGGGGCAAAAGGGACAAAGGAGGAGGCCCAGCGCGCGACGGCCCGGACCCATCCTATCCGTTTTGTGTCCGGGCCGACCCATTTCGAGCGCAAACTCGCACCGGGTTTGGGTCGCGGCGGACACCAAACGGACGCGCGCCTCGTCCGCTTCGGGGCCGCGTGGCAGGCGGCCACCTACCTCCCACCCGCCCACATCAATGCGCACGAGCGGGCGGCCCCACCTGTCATCCGCACGTCGAGCGGTCGCCGTCCTTCTTTAAGTGGGAAGCATGGACGGGTCGTCGTCCACACTGCCCCACGCCACCCAGCGGCCTCCTCGAACCCCGACAGCGCAGAAACCCTAGCCCGCCTCCTCCTCGAGCTCGCCGGCCGCCCGCCTCGCCATGGGCTTCTGGAACGGCAAGGGCAAGCACGACCGCGAGGCCGGCTCCTCCTCGGGGCGCCGCCGCGGCTCCGTGAAGAAGGAGGAGCCCGCGTCTCCGCCGCGCTCCTCCCGTCGAGCCCCCGCGTCTCCGCCGCGCTCCTCCCGTCGAGCCCCCGCGTCGGCCCCCTTCACCATTGCCCCTCGGCCCTCCGGCGAGCGCGACCGGCAGTACATCTGCGCGGACGTGTGCCGGAGGTACTGGGAGACGAGGACGCCGGTCCCGTGGAGCGACGCCCACCTCCCCAACGGGTGGCACCTCTCCGCGGACCGGGTCCCCATCCCGCCAGTGCCGACGACCGGTCGTGCACGGCGCGATGAGATCAACCGTCGCCGCCGCCTCCTCCCCGTCGACCTGTACTACGACCACAGGTACGCCCCCGACTTGCCGCTCTGGGACACATGGCTCCGGGACGAGCACGACGTGCGGCGCGCGTCCTACTTCGCCAGCACCGTGTCGGGGCCGCGGAGGCTACGTGCAGAGCCGCGCGGGCGTACGCGGGTGCGCGGCCTGACGCCCACGCCATCGCCTTCCCCGTCTCCGTCGCCCCCTCCTCCTCCTCGCATGACAGCGGAGGAGGAGGCCCGTCTCCTGCAGCGTGTCATGGACGACTCCATGAACACGCACGACGAGCGGCAGTGGGACGGCCCGGAGGAGGCCATGCCCCTCTCTGCCGCCGGGGACGTCGCTTTCCCGGAGCTGTAGCTGGCGGCCGTCACGGCGGCCGCCACGGAGGAGCCGATGGAGGAGGACCCGCCCGCGTTCGAGAAGCTCCTGGGCCAGGGGTGGGGCTGGTCGTGCACTGCGCCGGAGATGGCCGCCGACCTGGGCGTGAACTAGTGCCCCACTCCGGAGTGGGAGGCGTCGCCGCGTGAGGAGGTGGTGCAGGCACCTCCGGACGTCCAGCCCGCCCCCGTCCACCATGCACCGCCGGCCCACCTCTGGATGCCGCCGGACTACGTCGACCTCGTCAGTGACGACGACGACACCGGTGGCCAGTGAAGACGGCAACGGCCACGGCACCGACGGGCGCGGCAGGAGCGCGCGGGAGGAATTTTTTTTATTTTCTTATTATGTTAATTATGAATCTGGGCCTTTTAAGTGGCCGTTGAAACTGGGCCGTTTTGTGGCCAACCCATATATATGTTTTATGTTTTTTTAAATGCGTTTATTTGCTTTTTTAGTTATTTAATTATTATTTTTAATCCCGTCCACTCCGGACACGATTTGGGGTGCGGCCGCGCGGTGGGCGCACGCACGATCCAATGGACACAGCCGGACACGGGCGTACCCATCGGCGCCTCAAAGGGACAGATTCGGCCCAATCCGGACGTCCGTTTGGGATCGCGCGGTGGAGTTGGCCTTACCGTGGAAGACAAGTACAGACAGGAGACAAGTACAGCCAGGAAGTAGGATGGGGCCCACCTAAACAGATCAATCGGAGATGGCGCACCATAATAAAACGGTAATGATAACTCCCGAACGTTCGGGAGTTAAGCATGGCAACCCAAATGTTTTTAGATGGTAACTTTAGTTTGCGTGAGATTAGGAAAACATGACAATTTTCTGATGAAAAAACAAAAAAGGACAAAGTTGTCATCCCTTATCAACTAAAGTCGCCATCCCCTACGAACTAAAGTTGCCATGTCAAAACGTTCAGGACGAACTGCTCAAATCCCGAACGTTCGGGAGTTATTGGATTCCTAATAAAAAGGTTATACAAAGTTAGCTATAAACTCCAATATGAGATGTAGAAGGATTGGACTCCTTTATTTTATTATTTGTTTCCTTTTCAGATATATTAGTTGTGTGCGATCCAAGTCATGTAAGAGTATAAATAGTCGGGTACGATCAATGTAAAAGTCAGGTTATTTTATAAAATAGACACGATGTGTTTTCAAGGGTAGACACCCGTATCAAGTTTTAGATGGGTATATAGAAAACCTCTGTGTTGTGATTTCTTTGTAGAAATTGTTTTGCGCATGAGTACCTTCGTCGAGATTGGTTTTCTCGTGCTGGGCCGCAAGGTTCAAACCCTCTACTTCGTGTACATCATGTGCGAGAGCGAGAGGTTGCTACTGGTGATGGTGGAGTGTCGTGAAAGATCGGGCCGCAACAACCGATCGGATCTCACCACGAGGTTCGGTCGATATTAGGATAACATAGGATTTATTCTAACTTCTTGTACTTCAAGAAGGTCATGTACTCTCTATATGCCCGCGAGGCTCAACAATAATTATCGATTCCACCAACCCCTCTTTATTCATCTTACATGCACCAACGTTGCAAGGTGGTACAATCACATTGATGCACTCCTGAAGCTGAAGTATATGCACTCACTAGTAGAAAACGGCCCATTTATCCTGGTTCCAGAGGCCCTTTTAGCCCTGGTTCCAGAGCCGGGACTAAAGGGTCGGGACTAAAGCCCAAAACCTTTAGTCCCGGTTACTTAAGAACCAGGATAGAAGTGTTGGGGAACGTTGCAGAAAATAAAAAAATTCCTACGGTTTCACCAAGATCAATCTATGAGTTCATCTAGCAACGAGAGAGAGGAGTGCATCTACATACCCTTGTAGATCGAGCGGAAGCGTTCAAGGGAACGGGGTTAAGGGAGTCGTACTCGTCGTGATCCAAATCATCAGAGATCCTAGCGCCGAACGGATGGCACCTCCGCATTCAACACACGTACGGTCAGCGTGACGTCTCCTCCTTCTTGATCCAGCAAGGGGGAAGGAGAGGTTGATGAAGATCCAGCAGCACGACAGCGTGGTGGTGGATGCAGCAGGGATCCCGGCAGGGCTTCGCCAAGCGTCTGCGGGAGGGAGAGGTGTAGCAAGGGGAAAGGGAGGCGCCAAGTGCAAGGGTGCGGCTGCCCTCCCTCCCCCCTCTATATATAGGGTCCCCAGGGGGGCGCCGACCCTAGGAGATGGGATCTCCTAGGGGGGCGGCGGCCAAGGGGGGTGCCTTGCCGCCCAAGGCAAGTGGAGGCGCCCCCTCCCTTAGGGTTCCCAACCCTAGGTGCAGGGGGGCCCAAGGGGGGGCGCACCATCCCACCAGGGGCTGGTTCCCCTCCCACTTCAGCCCATGGGGCCCTCCGGGATGGGTGGCCCCACCCGGTGGATCCCCGGGACCCTTCCGGTGGTCCCGGTACAATACCTGTGACCCCCCGAAACTTTCCCGATGGCCGAAACTTGACTTCCCATATATAATTCTTTACCTCCGGACCATTCCGGAACTCCTCGTGACGTCCGGGATCTCATCAGGGACTCCGAACAACTTTCGGTTTGCTGCATACTAATATCTCTACAACCCTAGCGTCACTGAACCTTAAGTGTGTAGACCCTACGGGTTCGGGAGACACGGAGACATGACCGAGACGGCTCTCCGATCAATAACCAACAGCGGGATCTGGATACCCATGTTGGATCCCACATGCTCCTCGATGATCTCATTGGATGAACCACGATGTCGAGGATTCAAGCAACCCCGTATACAATTCCCTTTGTCAATTGGTATGTTACTTGCCCGAGATTCGATTGTCGGTATCCCAATACCTTGTTCAATCTCGTTACCGGCAAGTCACTTTACTCGTACCGTAATGCATGATCCCGTGACCAGACACTTGGTCACTTTGAGCTCATTATGATGATGCATTACCGAGTGGGCCTAGAGATACCTCTCCGTCATACAGAGTGACAAATCCCAGTCTCGATCCGTGTCAACCCAACAGATACTTTCGGAGATACCCGTAGTATACCTTTATAGTCACCCTGTTACATTGTGACGTTTGGTACACCCAAAGCACTCCTACGGTATCCGGGAGTTACACGATCTCATGGTCTAAGGAAAAGATACTTGACATTGGAAAAGCTCTAGCAAACGAACTACACGATCTTGTGCTATGCTTAGGATTGGGTCTTGTCCATCACATCATTCATCTAATGATGTGATCCCGTTATCAATGACATCCAATGTCCATAGTCAGGAAACCATGACTATCTGTTGATCAACGGGCTAGTCAACTAGAGGCTCACTAGGGACATATTGTGGTCTATGTATTCACACATGTATTACGATTTCCGGATAACACAATTATAGCATGAATAAAAGACAATTATCATGAACAAGGAAATATAATAATAATCCTTTTATTATTGCCTCTAGGGCATATTTCCAACAGTCTCCCACTTGCACTAGAGTCAATAATCTAGTTACATTGTGATGAATCGAACACCCATAGAGTTCTGGTGTTGATCATGTTTTGCTCGCCGAAGAGGTTTAGTCAACGGATCTCCGACATTCAGATCCGTATGTACTTTTTAAATATCTATGTCTCCATCTTGAACATTTTCACGGATGGAGTTGAAACGACGCTTGATGTGCCTGGTCTTCTTGTGAAACCTGGGCTCCTTGGCAAGGGCAATAGCTCCAGTGTTGTCACAGAAGAGAGTGATTGGCCCCGATGCATTGGGTATGACTCCTAGGTCGGTGATGAACTCCTTCATCCATATTGCTTCATGCGTTGCCTCCAAGGCTGCCATGTACTCCGCTTCACATGTAGATCCCGCCACGACGCTCTACTTGCAACTGCACCAGCTTACTGCTCCACGATTCAACATATATACGTATCCGGTTTGTGACTTAGAGTCATCCAGATCTGTGTCGAAGCTAGCATCAACGTAACCCTTTACGACGAGCTCTTCGTCACCTCCATAAACGAGAAACATGTCCTTTGTGCTTTTCAGGTACTTCAGGATATTCTTGACCGTTGTCCAGTGTTCCTTGCCGGGATTACTTTGGTACCTTCCTACCAAACTTACGGCAAGGTTTACATCAGGTCGGGTACAGAGCATGGCATACATAATAGATCCTATGGCTGAGGCATAGGGGATGACACTCATCTCTTCTTTATCTTCTGCCGTGGTCGGGCATTGAGCCGAGCTCAATCTCACACCTTGCAATACAGGCAAGAACCCTTTCTTGGACTGATCCATATTGAACTTCTTCAATATCTTATCAAGGTATGTGCTTTGTGAAATACCTATGAGGCGTCTCGATCTATCCCTATAGATCTTGATGCCTAATATGTAAGCAGCTTCTCCAAGGTCCTTCATTGAAAAACACTTATTCAAGTAGGCCTTTATGCTGTCCAAAAGTTCTATATCATTTCCCATCAGAAGTATGTCATCTACATATAATATGAGAAATGCTACAGACTACAGAGCTCCCACTCACTTTCTTGTAAACACAGGCTTCTCCATAAGTCTGCATAAACCCAAACGCTTTTATCATCTCATCAAAGCAAATGTTCCAACTCCGAGATGCTTGCACCAGCCCATAAATGGATCGCTGGAGCTTGCATACCTTGTTAGCATTCTTAGGGTCGACAAAACCTTCCGGCTGCATCATATACAGTTCTTCCTTAAGATAGTCGTTAAGGAATGCCGTTTTGACGTCCATCTGCCATATCTCATAATCATAGTATGCGGCAATTGCTAACATGATTCGGACGGACTTCAGCTTCGCTACCGGAGAGAAAGTCTCATTGTAGTCAACCCCTTGAACTTGCCGATAACCCTTAGCGACAAGTCGAGCTTTATAGATGGTAACATTACCATCCTCGTCCGTCTTCTTCTTAAAGATCCATTTGTTTTCTATCGCTCGTTGATCATCGGGCAAGTCTGTCAAAGTCCATACTTTGTTTTCATACATGGATTCTATCTCGGATTGCATGGCTTCAAGCCATTTGTTGGAATCTGGGCCCGCCATCAGTTCTTCATAGTTCGAAGGTTCACCATTGTCTAACAACATGATTTCCAGGACAGGGTTGCCATACCACTCTGGAGTGGAACGTGTCCTTGTGGACCTACGAAGTTCAGTAGCAACTTGATCCGAAGTACCTTGATCATCATCATTAATTTACTCTCCAGTCGGTGTAGGCACCACAGGAACATTTTCCTGAGCTGCACTACTTTCCGGTTCAAGAGGTAGTACTTCATCGAGTTCTACTTTCCTCACACTTACTCCTTTCGAGAGAAACTCTTTTTCTAGAAAGGATCCGTTCTTGGCAACAAAGATCTTGCCTTCGGATCTAAGGTAGAAGGTATATCCAATGGTTTCCTTAGGGTATCCTATGAAGACGCATTTTTCCGACTTGGGTTCGAGCTTTTCAGGTTGAAGTTTCTTGACATAAGCTTCGCATCCCCAAACTTTTAGAAATGACAGCTTAGGTTTCTTCCCAAACCATAATTCATACAGTGTCGTCTCAACGGATTTAGACGGAGCCCTATTCAAAGTGAATGTAGCTGTCTCTAGAGCGTATCCCCAAAATGATAGCGGTAAATCGGTAAGAGACATCATAGATCGCACCATATTCAATAGAGTGCGATTATGACGTTCGGACACACCGTTATGCTGAGGTGTTCCAGGCGGCGTGAGTTGTGAAACAATTCCATATTTTCTTAAGTGCGTACCAAATTCGTGACTTAAATATTCTCCTCCATGATCTGATCGTAAGAACTTTATCTGTCGGCCACGTTGATTCTCTACCTCATTCTGAAATTCCTTGAACTTTTCAAAGGTCTCAGACTTGTGTTTCATCAAGTAGACATACCCATATCTACTTAAGTCATCAGTGAGAGTGAGAACATAACGATATCCTCCGCGAGTCTCAACGCTCATTGGACCGCACACATTAGTATGTATGATTTCCAATAAGTTGGTTGCTCGCTCCATTGTTCTGGAGAACGGAGTCTTGGTCATTTTGCCCATGAGGCATGGTTCGCATGTGTCAAATGATTCATAATTGAGAGACTCTAAAAGTCCATCAGCATGGAGCTTCTTCATGCGCTTGACACCAATGTGACCAAGACGGCAATGCCACAAGTATGTGGGACTATCGTTATCAACTTTACATCTTTTGGTATTCACACTATGAATATGTGTAACATCACGTTCGAGATTCATTAAGAATAAACCATTAACCATCGGGGCATGACCATAAAACATATCTCTCATATAAATAGAACAACCATTATTCTCAGATTTAAATGAGTAACCATCTCGTATTAAACGAGATCCGGATACAATGTTCATGCTCAAACTTGGCACTAAATAACAATTATTGAGGTTTAAAACTAATCCCTAGGTAAATGTAGAGGTAGCGTGCCGACGGCGATCACATCGACCTTAGAACCATTCCCGACGCGCATCGTCACCTCGTCCTTCGTCAGTCTCCGCTTATTCTGTAGCTCCTGCTTTGAGTTACAAATATGAGCAACGGCACCGGTATCAAATACCCAGGAGCTACTACGAGCACTGGTAAGGTACACATCAATTACATGTATATCACATATACCTTTAGTGTTGCCGGCCTTCTTGTCCGCTAAGTATTTGGGGCAGTTCCGCTTCCAGTGACCCTTCCCTTTGCAATAAAAGCACTCAGTCTCAGGCTTGGGTCCATTCTTTGACTTCTTCCCAGCAACTGGCTTACCGGGCGCGGCAACATCCTTGCCGTCCTTCTTGAAGTTCTTCTTACCCTTGCCTTTCTTGAACTTGGTGGTTTTATTGACCATCAACACTTGATGTTCCTTTTTGATTTCTACCTCTGCTGACTTCAACATTGAAAATACTTCAGGAATAGTTTTCACCATCCCCTGCATATTGTAGTTCATCACAAAGCTCTTGTAGCTCGGTGGGAGCGACTGAAGGATTCTGTCAATGACCGCCTCGTCCGGGAGGTTAATGTCCAGCTGGGACAGGCGGTTGTGCAACCCAGACATTTTGAGTATGTGCTCACTGACAGAACTATTTTCCTCCATCTTACAACTATAGAACTTGTCGGAGACTTCATATCTCTCGACCCGGGCGTGAGCTTGGAAAACCATTTGCAGCTCCTCGAACATCTCATATGCTCCGTGTTGCTCAAAACGCTTTTGGAGCCCCGGTTCTAAGCTGTAAAGCATGCCGCACTGAATGAGGGAGTAATCATCAGCACGTGACTGCCAAGCATTCATAACGTCTTGGTTCTCTGGGATGGGTGCTTCACCTAGCGGTCCTTCTAGGACATATGCTTTCTTGGCAGCTATGAGGATGATCCTCAGGTTCCCGACCCAGTTTGTATAGTTGCTGCCATCATCTTTCAGCTTGGTTTTCTCTAGGAACGCGTTGAAGTTCATGTTGACATGAGCGTTGGCCATTTGATCTACAAGACATTTGGCAAAGATTTTAGACTAAGTTCATGATAATTAAGTTCATCTAATCAAATTATTTAATGAACTCCCACTCAGATTAGACATCCCTCTAGTCATCTAAGTGTTACATGATCCGAGTCGACTAGGCCGTGTCCGATCATCACGTGAGACGGACTAGTCATCATCGGTGAACATCTCCATGTTGATCGTATCTTTCATACGACTCATGTTCGACCTTTCGGTCTCTGTGTTCCGAGGCCATGTCTGTACATGCTAGGCTCGTCAAGTTAACCTAAGTGTTTTGCATGTGTAAATCTGTCTTACACCCGTTGTATGTGAATGTTAGAATCGATCACACCCGATCATCACGTGGTGCTTCGAAACAACAAACTGTCGCAACAGCGCACAGTTAGGGGGAACACTTTCCTGAAATTATTATGAGGGACCATCTTATTTACTACCGTCGTTCTAAGTAAACAAGATGCAAAAACATGATAAACATCACATGCAATCAAATAGTAGTGACATGATATGACCAATATCATATAGCTCCTTTGATCTCCATCTTCGGGGATCCATGATCTTCTTCGTCACCGGCATGACACCATGATCTACATCATCATGATCTCCATCATCGTTTCTCCACGAAGTCGCTTGCCAACTATTACTTCTACTACTGTAGCTAACAGTTTAGCAATAAAGTAAAGTAATTACATGGCGTTAAATCATTGACACGCAGGTCATACAATAATTAAGACAACTCCTATGGCTCCTGCAGGTTGTCATACTCATCGACATGCAAGTCGTGATTCCTATTACAAGAACATGATCTCATACATTACAATATATCATTCATCATTCATCACAACTTTTGTCCATATCACATCACAAAGCAATTGCTGCAAAAACAAGTTAGACGTCCTCTAATTGTTGTTGCATCTTTTACGTGGCTGGAATAGGGTTCTAGCAAGAACGTTTTCTTACCTACGAAAAAGCCACAACATGATTTGTCAACTTCTATTTACCCTTCATAAGGACCCTTTTCATCGAATCCGCTCCAACTAAAGTGGGAGAGACAGACACCCGCTAGCCACCTTATGCAACTAGTGCATGTCAGTCGGTGGAACCTGTCTCACGTAAGCGTACGTGTAAGGTCGGTCCGGGCCGCTTCATCCCACAATACCGCTGAAGCAAAATAAGACTAGTAGTGGAAAGAAAGTTGACAACATCTACGCCCACAACAGATTTGTGTTCTACTCGTGCAAAGAGAACTACGCATAGACCTAGCTCATGATGCCACTGTTGGGGAACGTTGCAGAAAATAAAAAAATTCCTACGGTTTCACCAAGTTCAATCTATGAGTTCATCTAGCAATGAGAGAGAGGAGTGCATCTACATACCCTTGTAGATCGAGCGGAAGCGTTCAAGGGAACGGGGTTGAGGGAGTCGTACTCGTCGTGATCCAAATCACTGGAGATCCTAGCGCCGAACGGATGGCACCTCCGCGTTCAACACACGTACGGTCAGCATGACGTCTCCTCCTTCTTGATCCAGCAAGGGGGAAGGAGAGGTTGATGAAGATCCAGCAGCACGACGGCGTGGTGGTGGATGCAGCAGGGATCCCGGCAGGGCTTCGCCAAGCGTCTGCGGGAGGGAGAGGTGTAGAAAGGGGAAAGGGAGGCGCCAAGTGCAAGGGTGCGGCTGCCCTCCCCCCCTCTATATATAGGGTCCCCAGGGGGGCGCCGGCCCTAGGAGATGGGATCTCCTAGGGGGCGGCGGCCAAGGGGGGTGCCTTGCCCCCCAAGGCAAGTGGAGGTGCCCCCTCCCCTAGGGTTCCCAACCCTAGGCGCATGGGGGCCCAAGGGGGGGCGCACCAGCCCACCAAGGGCTGGTTCCCCTCCCACTTCAGCTCATGGGGCCCTCCGGGATGGGTGGCCCCACCCGGTGAACCCCCGGGACCCTTCCGGTGGTCCCGGTACAATACCGGTGACCCCCGAAACTTTCCCGATGGCCGAAACTCGACTTCCCATATATAATTCTTTACCTCCGGACCATTCCGGAACTCCTCATGATGTCCGGGATCTCATCCGGGACTCCGAACAACTTTCGGTTTGCTGCATACTAATATCTCTACAACCCTAGAGTCACCGAACCTTAAGTGTGTAGACCCTACGGGTTCGGGAGACACATAGACATGACCGAGACGGCTCTCCGGTCAATAACCAACAGCGGGATCTGGATACCCATGTTGGCTCCCACATGCTCCTCGATGATCTCATTGGATGAACCACGATGTTGAGGATTCAAGCAACCCCGTATACAATCCCCTTTGTCAATCGGTATGTTACTTGCCCGAGATTCAATCGTCGGTATCCCAATACCTCGTTCAATCTCGTTACCGGAAAGTCACTTTACTCATACCGTAATGCATGATCCCGTGACCAGACACTTGGTCACTTTGAGCTCATTATGATGATGCATTACAGAGTGGGCCCAGAGATACCTCTTCATCATACGGAGTGACAAATCCCGGTCTCGATCCGTGTCAACCCAATAGATACTTTTGGAGATACCCGCAGTATACCTTTATAGTCACCCAGTTACGTTGTGACGTTTGGTACACCCAAAGCACTCCTACGGTATCCGGGAGTTACACGATCTCATGGTCTAAGGAAAAGATACTTGACATTGGAAAAGCTCTAGCAAACAAACTACACGATCTTGTGATATGCTTAGGATTGGGTCTTGTCCATCACATCATTCATCTAATGATGTGATCCCATTATCAATGACATCCAATGTCCATAGTCAGGAAACCATGACTATATGTTGATCAACGGGCTAGTCAACTAGAGGCTCACTAGGGACATATTGTGGTCTATGTATTCACACATGTATTGCGATTTCCGGATAACACAATTATAGCATGAATAAAAGAAAATTATCATGAACAAGGAAATATAATAATAATCATTTTATTATTGCCTCTAGGGCATATTTCCAACAAGAAGGGGCTCCACGTGGCCGCTCTGGGGCGCCCAGGAAGGAGGACCTTTAGTCCCGGTTGGTAATACCAACCGAGACCAAAAGACATCCATGCGTTAGCAACTGGCAGGACCTGGGTTTTTTGTTTTTTTTGAAAGGGGGGGTGGGGGGTTAGGGGGTTTTAGAGGGTTAATTAGGGGTTTCATATTGTGTTAGCTAGCTAATAGAAAGAAGTGTCCTCTCTCCGTGCTTAGTCGATGCTAGCTACTATACATATAGAGAGAACTCGACACGCTAGCTAGTAAGCAAATGAAGGAACCATTAATTACAGAAGACCGTCATGAACATATATATACAGAAAGAAGTGAGACCTCTCTTTCTCCAAGAGATTGGTCGAACAACAAGTTTTCGTATATCTATCTGACGCTACTACATATATACAATATAACATGTCTTACAATCCCTAACATCTAAAATCGGTTTCAACTTCCACATGGTATTCTCCGACTTTAGGTATGACGTGGTCAAGAAAGAATCCCGCCAATTCCTCTTGAATTGCTCGTACGCGATCATCTGGTAGGAATTCATCCCGCATCTGCCACAACTAATTTAAAGAAGGGGGTCAATACATATATATGAATGAAACTCAACACAGATGATGGTAATAAAATAAAATTGTTAATATTTTTATTTATGTACTTCATATTGTTTTTCAGAGTAGCCCCACTTAGAGGCTGTCGCGTTGTAGATGAACTCGCAGACGTAATATCCACAAAAATCATTTCCGGCTTCCTGCCATAAGCACTTTACGAGAAGTAGAGTTTAATCAAACTGATAATCAAGCATGCTAAATGGTATTGATGAAACTAGCTAGAATCAATGGGAGATGCACGGAACTAGCTAGTAGTACTTACTTTCGGGTGTTTAAATCGCAGCTCCCTCAGCAGCCCCGGAACAATTCCAGTGAACTCTTTCCAAACCCTACCAGACAAAGACAATAATTACTTGATATCAAGAAATGAATAAAGTTGCCGATGTGGTGCGATAATGATCGATTGAACTTACTTCTGGAGCATTTCAGTCATGCCCACATACTCCTGGGGATCTTTTCATCTCGAGTCTAAGACAATTACTATTCCCCGGTCAAGCTTAATCTCTAGCATAACAAAGTGGAATCTGCGCATGCATGCATAACTCATCAATGACATTCCTATAACCTTGAGTAAGGGAAACCGAATATGCACAAGATAGTGACACTCACTTGAAGTTGCAAGGAAAGAGTATTTTCTCTTTGTTTTGATTTACAAGCAATGATTGTAGCAAGTTGTCCTCGGCATCTGTGACTCTGTTTTTAACCGTCCATTCATGTATGATATTTGGGTTAATGAACCCAATGTCATAGATTTGTGCTTTTCTACATTCGACGATGTTCAACCTGCATAATATAGTGAGGATAATTATATATACATGCAATGAAAGAGCTGAGCTATATATAGAGACTTAATTACAGAAGTAATACTTACAGACAGTAGCAAGTCACGAGTTGTTTGTTGAGGGCCATTTGATTGTATAACTGGAATAACTCCACAAATTCAATAGGAAACAACTCAGTTCCAACAAGGTCATGCTCCTTTTTAATTCTCAGCATGAAACTATTCTTCCCAGACTCGTTGCAGGTTTTCATGTACCATTCATGCAATCTTCGCATCATCGTTGATAGAGGAGGATGATCAGGTTTGATGAGAGGCTTCCCGTACTCGTATTTGAAGGTGTCCGCCTCCATTATTTCAAACTCGATATCATCGCTCAAGTAATCAGCAGGATGGGTACCGGGCACCATCCCCGAATGATTAGCGACTATATCGCTAGACACCTTGAGCGGGGGGCACATTTGGTTCTCCTGTTCGCTGAGCTGGGGAATTTTTTCCCACTTCTTCGTTCTGCTAACCTTGCATCACTGCAAGTACTTCCCGACCGCTCCGCTTCCTTATATGCCTTTTAATACATCGTACATAGTTGGAATCCAGCGGAGGCGGTGGTGGTCTTTTCAGGGAATCGATAGTCCGCTTCACTTTCAGCGGATCTACCGTTTCCTTCGGAGGTGGAGGTTTCCGTGCAAAATGGTCCCTCACTTGGGCACGACAGATGTCCTCGTTTTCCTTTTCGGTCCTCTCATATGGTAACATTTTTAGAGCCTTGAGAGATGGACCGTATTTGAATTGCTTCCTGCCTCTGCTTGTACTGCTAGCCACCGAAGCGGTGGTGTCTCTCTTCCGCCGTTGCTGACGTGGCGGAGTCCGCTGACACGCCGGAGGAGGCGGAGTGCTCCGACGCGCCGGAGGAGGCAGAGGAGGAGCCGGAGTGCCCTCACGCACCGGAGGAGATAGAATGCTTGTCGGAGGAGGCGAAGGAGGAGCCAGAGTGCCGTCACACGTTGGAGGAGGCGGAGTGCCTGATCACTCGCCAGAGGAGGAGGCAGAGTGCCCTGACTCGCCAAAGGAGGAGGCGTCCAGTTTGGAAGCTTGATGTACTCCTTCCTCCATAGACAGGTACTCCATAAAGTAGCTCCCAGATGATTCTCCCCTTCACCTCTAGGGTGGTCAAGCTCCAACTCCTGAAATTTCTTCATTATTTCGTCCATCGCTACAAAGCATAGCCATGTGGAATCGGAAAGCAGTGAAAAGTTCCGCCAGCTTGAGGAGGTGCAACAGAGCCGTCAATCGCCTTCAAAGTCAGGTTCCTCCATTTCGTCATAAGCTCACAATGTTGAGCCTCCGTGATAGTATCCACAAGGTAGCGAGGAGCCATGAAATCTGGTTGAACGAGCTCCATGGAAGCCACGTTGCTTCTTCGCTGAGATGGTGGGGTAGCTTCTTGGGTAGCTTCGTGCCGCTGAGATGGTTGGCCGCCAGCTGCAAGTTCCTCTAGCTTCGCTAATCTTGCATTGCGCTTCTGCATTTCGCTCAGCTCCGCTTTCCTCTTTCTCTCTCGGCATATGTAACCGCCTACGCCGGGAAACCCAACCACCCACGAAATGGGGCCTGGTGTGGCTTGTGTTCGTCTAGGGTGCTCAGGATTCCCGAGAGCCTAAGTCAGCTCGTCCTTCTCTCTGTCGGGAATGAACGTCCCTTGCTGCGTTGCGGTGATATAATCCTGAAGCTTCTTGATGGGTATTGCAAGTTGCTCGTCCATCCAATGACACTCCCCTGTTTATGGGTCCAAAGTTCCCCCAACCCCGAAGAACCAAGTCCTTGAATGATCTGGCCAGTGCAATGTCACTGGTTCGACCCCTTTAGCAAGCAGGCCTTTCTCAGCTTTGTCCCACAACGGCCGGGATTTGAGGTAGCCACCTGACCCCGTGTGATGGCGATACAACTTCTTTGCAGCATTTTTCTTGTTTATCTCTAACCTGCTCTTACCCTTCTCCAAATTCTTGTAGGCCACAAATGCGGGCGAGTGATCTCTTATCTTCTCATATCGGTCAGTGAATTCTGGAGTCTTCCCTTTGTTGACAAACTTCATGTTCAACTCTTTCTTCCAGTTCTTGAATAGATCTGTCGTCTTCTTAAGAGAAAATGCCTTGACCTTTGGCTCTATAACTGGCTTATTCGGATCCTCCTCTGGCGGTAGGGTGAAATTTGCCTTCAGCAAGGTCCAAAGATCATTTTTCTGTCTATCCTGGACATAAGAAACTTCAGGGTCGTCCTTACTCTTATTTCATTGCTGGATGCTAATCTGGATGCTGACCCTAACAATAGCTCCGCACTGACCAACAAATGCGTCCTTGGTCCTCTTGGGTTCAATCGGTTGGCCATTGTCCGCGATTTCTGTGATTGTGAACCTTTCATCCTGGCACAACCTTTTCTTCGGGCCTCGTCTCCTTATGGAAGTTTGGCTCGATCTAGAGGGCTATAAAAGAAGAAAGAAGTGTTAATATATGTACATACCAAAACAATTAATGCATCAATTAGTCGGCACAAGCTTAATTAATATATATACCTCGCCGAACTTTACAACAGCTTCCTCCCCCGTTCGGTCATCGAAGCCGTCATCATGGTCTTCTTCCTCTGCCATTCGGTCATTGGAGCCGTCATGATCTCATTCCTCCTCCATTGTTGGATCACCGGAGTCGGCATCCTCTACTTCCTGACCATCGGTGTCGTTGAGAAACGAGAAGACATCACCTCCGACGCGGATTATATCCCCAAACAACTCTTCTTGTTCTAAGTCTCTGTCCATAATTTCTGCAAATATTACAACATGGTAATATACAAACATGAGAGGTGGATATATTAGTGGCAAACATAGACCTAGCTAATATCACAACAAGGGGCGGGAGTGGGTAGGAGATTGACAACGATTTTTTTCTAGGGTTTGGGTGGCCTCGAGAGATCGACAATGCTTTTTCTTCTAGGGTTTAGGTGCCCTCGAGAGTTTATCGGGTAGGGGTGGGAGGGGGTAGGAGATCGACAACACTCTTTCTTCTAGGGTTTGGGTGGACTCAAGAGTTGGTCGGGCGAGTGGACCGGGAGTAAATTTAGTAACTTTGAACTTTGTAAATCTGGTCGGGCGAGAGGGGGTTGATCGACGTCCCTCCCTCATGTCGAAGTTATCGGGGATACGTTTCGGGAGAAAATACAACACTTGATATGTTTTGAATATATGAACACTTTAACTTAGTAACTTATTAACATTTCGAGAGAAAACTTTCTATTAACATCATTTTAACTTAGTAACTTAGTAACATTTCGAGAGAAAACTTAGTAACTTAGAAACATTTTAACTTAGTTACGTTTCGAGAGAAAACTTTCTATTAACATCTCTCTCTCCCTCCTCATGCTTGTCCGACGTCCCCCCTCATGTCGAAGTTATCGGGGAGGCGGTAGATTGACAACGGCATCCATGCATACATACATGAAAAAAAATGCTATCCATCCATACATACATAGCCACATACAGAAATGAAAAAAAATGCTATCCATCCATACATACATAGCCACATACAAAAAAAATACATATAGCCACATATATGAAAAAAATACATATACGAAGAAAAAACGCTATGAACAAAAAAACATCATATAAAGTGCACTTTGTTGTTTTGATCTAAACAGCAAGGTTAAGTTGCTTTGAACCAAGGGTTCAAATTCAAACTCAACATATGAATTTATAAAGTGCACTTTGTTGTTTTGATCTAAACAGCAAGGTTAAGTTGCTTTTTCATGCATGAAAATGCCACGTCGACACTCGCCGGAGCTCGGCCGACGATGACCAAATCCGCGGCAGAAGCTCGCCGGACTTGCGCTACAGAGAGCGTTTGGATGCGAGGAGACCACTAGAAGGTAGCCCGCGTTCATACGCAACTAGCAGACCCAACAGAAAGGCCGCGGGGTCGCCGGAAGTCCGGAACAATGACGACGATGACCACGGGGGCGGTGGCCGGAGTTCGGCCATCCACGGTCCAGGCACTACGGGGCACAGAAAGAGTAGCTGAGGGGCTCTACGGATTCCCAGGGTCACCAGGAGCACGCTAATGCAACGCACGCAGGTGGAGGAGCTCGGGACGACGGAGCTCACCGGCCATGGCGGCGGCCGGCACTTAGGCCTCGTAGGGCAGTGACTGGAGGTCAAGCGTGTTTACAAGGGGTTAGGAGAAAGGGAGCGGAGCTCACTACGGTTCACAGGAGTAGGCCAGCAAGGTCGGGGAAGCACGGACGGTGGCGAATCGGCGATGGGGATCGCCGGCACCCGAGGTCGAAGATGATGATGTTGGTGATGGAAGGGGCGGGCGGGGGCGGGTGCAAGGACGCGGGCTCGGGGACGACGATGGCAACAACGACGACGGGGAAGGGGCGCGGCAATGGAGACGGGGCGGGGCGGCAGACGGTGTTGGGGCAGCCTGGCGGCATTGAGCTTGATCGATGTCGTCGGGGGAACTGGCGGATGAAGTATGAAGATTCCTAAGTGTGGGCTTATATACCACACCCTTTAGTCCCGGTTAGTGGCACCAACCAGGACCAATGCTACCCTTTGGTCCCGGTTCGTGCCACCAACCGGGACCAAAGGTCTCTTTTGTTAGAAGGAAAGACCTTTGGTCCCGGTTGGTGGCACGAACCAGGAACAAACGGTAGCATTGGTCTCGGTTGGTGCCACCAAATAGGACAAAAGGAGGGTATTGGTCCCGGTTGGTGCCATCAACTGGGACTAAAAGTGGGTGATGTCTGAGGCCAAAATTTTAGTCCCACCTTGCTAGTTGAGAAGGCTAGAGACTTGTTTATAAGCGCTGCTACGCCGACCGTCTTGAGCTCCTCCCAACTGCAGGCTTACGAGCCTAATGTCACACTCCTCTGCCCGTGGGCCTACTTGGTGGCCCAGTATTCACGCCGTGGTGGCCCAGTAGGCGGCATTTTTTTCCAGTTTTTTTTGCTTTCTTTGATGCTTTATTTGTTTTCTTTTGTTTGTACTTATTAAATACTTACAGTTTTTCAGTGATTCTTTTTTGCTTTTAGTTCACAAAAATTATAAACTTTCTGTTAGTGCCATTAGTTTTCAAATTTAAATAGTTTAAACTTCATTTCTTTTAAATTTGTGTGAATCACTAGTTTGTGAATAACTTTACTATAAAAATAGATTATTGAGTGATTCTTTTTCTTGCTATTTAACATTACCGTGTTTTAACATTATATTCAATTTGATAATTTTTAGGTTATTTTAAATGTCTGTTTTAATCACCGCGCCAATTCCTGTGCCGCTGGCATCTGTTTCCACCACGAATTGCTTCGAGAAATCCGGCAAGGCCAACACCGGCGCAGTGACTAGGGTTCGTTTCAGACTCTGGAATGCCTTGTCTGCCAATGGAGTCTAGACGAACACTGCTCCTTTCTTGAGCATATCATTCAGCGGCCGACTGAGCAGACCAAAATTTCTGACAAATTTTCGATAGTATCCGGCCAGTCCCAGAAACCCTCTTAACTCTTTGACATTGGACGGTTGCTCCCAGTTCTGCACTGCCCGAACATGCTCTGGTAAGGTGGACACTCCATTCCCACTAATCGGATGCCCCAGATATGCAATCTGGTTTGTGGCAAATGTACACTTGGAGCGCTTGGCCACTAACTCGTTGTCCGCTAGCAGTTGCAAGACTTGGCGCAAGAGAGTGAGATGTTGTTGGAACGTAACTGAGTGGATTAGGATGTCATCCATGAAAACCAACACTCCTTTGCGCAGCATTGGTGACAAGACAAAGTTCGCAACCGACTGAAATGTGCTAGGGCCTCCTATGACCCCGTATGGCAGCACTCGAAACTGGAAGTGTCCTTGGTGGGTAGTGAAGGTCGTCTTCTCCTCGTCTTCTTCCACCAGACGTATCTGGTGGTATCCCGCGTGCAAGTCCAACTTGGAGAACCAGTGCGAGCCTGCCAGCTCATCCAGAATTCATCAATGACAGGCAGGGGAAAGCACTTCTTCACTGTGATTGCATTCAGGTGACGAAAGTCGACACAAAAGCGCCATGTTTGATCCTTCTTATTCACAAGTAGAACTGGGGAGGAGAACGGGCTCACACTTGGAACAATCAACCCTTGCTTCAACATTTATGTGACTTGTTTTTCAATTTCAGATTTCTGCTCTGGGGTGTATCGATAGGGTCTGATATTAACTGGCTTGGTCCCTTCCAACAGCTGAATTTTGTGATCCCACACTCTATGTTTAGGTAAAGTGGTAGGTTCGGCGAACACTTGATGAAACTCCTCAAGGATTGCCGCCACTGCTGGATGCTGCTCCCCTGGCTCCTGGCTGCTCATGGCGTCTGTCACACTGCACAGAAGAACGACATGTGCCACTGCATGTTGCTCCTCTAGTTCCTGCAGCTGAATAGCTGAAATCTGTTCGACT
Organism: Triticum dicoccoides; assembly: GCF_002162155.2. Lineage (NCBI taxonomy): Eukaryota > Viridiplantae > Streptophyta > Magnoliopsida > Poales > Poaceae > Triticum > Triticum dicoccoides. The sequence goes on from NC_041393.1 coordinate 655,066,194, forward strand.
GGTTGTAATCGAGGATGCACATCGACAAGCTCAACCCATTGATCATGATGCTGAAACTGCAACCGCTTCTGCTCCCAGTCGATCCACATAGGTCCACAGCGTTGTAGCCAGTCCATGCCCACAACAACATCATAACAGCCCAACGATAGTACCCGGAGGTCAGTTTCAAACTCTTGCCCTTGTGTTGTCCATGAGCACCGAGGGATCATACTGTCACATTGAAGAATTCCTCCATCAGCAATCTTAACAGACGGACAATTGGTCTTCTGCACCCAATGAGGCATTGCAGCGGCCACTACTTCACTCACAAAACTATGAGAACTGCCAGAATCTACCAAGACCAAGACTTCCTTAGACTCAATCATCCCCACTAATCGAACTGTGTGGGGTCTAGTCTGCCCTGTAGTGGCTAGTTTGGAAATGGACATGAGTACTTCATCATCTGACTCTGCTTTTGGTTGCTCTTGATAATGTTGGTCAGCTTGGAGGAGTTCCAGTAGTTCTTCCACCACATGTAATTGGACCGTGGCGGCACACTGGTGGACTTGGCCCCAGCGCTCCCCACATTTGAAGCACAAGCCCCGCGCGACGATGATAGTTGCGGAGCGCGGCGACCCGATCATCACCCGCCCGCAGACGGTCTAGTGGATTGGTCGCGTCGACGTCGCGTCTGTCTTCAGCCGCAACCGGCGCTCCCGGCACTGCAGCGCGAGCTGGTGGTGCTCCGAGCGCTATCAGCGACGAGTGCCTCCACGCTGCACTGGCCCCTCCTGCCGACGGTACTCCCGCCTCGGCAACGCCTCCAGTAGCTCCTCCTGCATCGAAGCCAAGGAAAAAGCAGAGTCCAAGTCCTTTGGTTGGTGAAGAACTACACTAGCCCGAATTTCATGTCTCAATCCTTCCAAAAATTGGGTAGTGAAGAACACAGGATCAAATGAAGGATTATGTGCAAGTAACTGGTGCATGAGTTCCTCGAATTGCAGCATGTAATTGTGCACGGTGCCTGTCTGGCGCAGTGCGCGGAACTAATTCAAGTGAGCTTGATACTGCTCCCGGGCAAATTTGCCGCATAGTGCCGCATACAATTCCTCCCACGACATTGATTCACTCTGTGACTCATGCAATTGCAACCAACGTGCCGCGTTGCCGGTGAAGTGAAGGGTAGCCACACGCACCCATAGATCTGAGTGAACACCATAGACTGAAAAATACTTTTCGCAACGAGTTCGCCAGAATTGGGGATTTTCTCCATCGAAGGGAGGGAAATCCAGTTTGGGCAAGGACCAACTAAACGGAGTGGAGTGTGGTGCGGGCGGCTCGATCGCTGTCGTATGGTTGGTCAGGGAGGAGGAAAGCCCGGTCAGGAACGTACCCTTGACCGGAGGCAGCACATGGGTGGTGACCACGCCATATGTCTGACCCCCGGTGTCGTCGATCTCGCCACAACCTCGTGGCCCGTGGTGGTCGGGGACGCTCGTAGCTGCCGTCGCCGCCGATCGCACCACCGCGTTGCCCTCCGGGATCGGATCCGAAGGCGCCGCTAGGGTCGGGTGAAGGGCGATGCGCCCCACTTGGGTATGCAGCTCATCCACTTGTTGCTGGAGATGGGACACCGCCGGCCTCCAGAGTTCCAACGACGTCTGGATCGCGTCGAATCCGGCCTCGCTGGCCACTCTGCCGTCGTTGACCGACTTGATGAGCGCGGCGAGTTGCTCCTCCATCGCCTCCGTCTTGAGTGCTTGTTTGGTGTGGTAGCGGGGCTTGGGGTATGCGGTCTCCAGATCGATGGGCTGGACCTCTGATACCAGATGTAACGTGCCCTGCTCGCGGTGGATCTGGGTAGCGAAGGGAGGAAGGAGGAAGATTGGGATCTGTTGCTTAGAAGGGAAGGAAGAAGTGCTGGAGATCAGCTCCGATACAAGTTGAGTACAAAATGCCTACCCACTCCCACACACACGCTAGACTATATGTAGTGGTCGCCAGTTGGCACCCGTGGCCAATCGCCGCGCATCACCTCGGCACGCCTTGTCCACCTGACTGTCGACTAGGTCAATGGTTACTTGACTTGGGCCTGCCTGGTTCCGGGTCCCATCGTCAGGTGGCTTCAGGGTGGCCTTGACACCTGGTCGCATCCCGCGTGAGGAGCTCATGCAGGACTACATCGAAGATTACCTGCGAGTTTCATGGGTGCCCGTGGTGTCGCGCCTTGACGTGAAGCCCGGAGCCCTGAACGCTCTCAGTTGCGGAGATAGGGGCGCCAGCAGGGGCCCTGCCCGCTAACATCTGTGATTTGCTTCTAATTTGCTTATGAACAATACATGGGTGCTCAGGGCCGACCTCCGGATGGCCGTGTCGGAGAACATCGTGCCGGCGTGCCGCCGGTACCTCGATGGCCATCCGGAGGTTGGCCGCAGCGCCGAGGAGCTCCGGCGTCACTTGTGGGAGCTGTTCGAAGGATAGAAGACCAAAACTTTTGGGAGCAACTGTATCCTTGTTTCCGGTTTTCGTCTGGTCCGTCTTACTGATTTTGCTTTTTTCAGATATTTTCAACCACGAAATTAAATTGAACAGAATCGTGCACAATGACAAGCAAACAATGACCATCAATGACAAGCATAGCTTATGCACAAAAAGGCTCAAGTACACGCACAAACTACACTAGGTAAAACAGGGAAGGCGGTGAACATGATGTAGGCTTCAGTGACACCCAAATAACGGCCCCTGGCCACAACCATTCATATCAGTGCCCCCAGTTGTTCAGCTTCTCCACAACCATCCATACCGCAGGCTTGATTGACATGTTGAGGCAGTAGAGCCAAAGCATTGTGCATGAGAAGCATGTCACCACAAATCACCAGCCGCCATCTTTCCAGCCATCCTTCCTCATCCTGGTGCTCACTCCTGTCCTGGATCGCAGGTGTTAAAAATCTCCTCCCGACCAAGCCGAGGGGCCAGCTGCAGATCTTATATGCTCCCAAAGCCATCCGAGAGAAGGAGCTGCTCATTGAATCCCACGATCTGGTCTATTACCAACAGATCAGGATACTGCACTTCAGACCAAGAGTCACTTCCAGCATGCCAATCAAACAGGGAGGTGATGCAAGGGGGGGGGCTGGATGGGAGACGTGGAGTTGAAACCTCCACGCCCATGAACACATCGATGGTGTGACGATATCCGTCGCAGTGGTAGATGAGATCGCCATACAAGGAGCATGATATTCTGCGCAAAATGAGCACCAACAATTAGAGCCACGGATAAGCACATGATATTTTGCAGATCAAATATGTGTGCCTATCTGTCGAAGAAACTTGATATGCCCCAAGGAGTAAGAAGCATGGATAAATAAATACATGATGTTGTCCAGATGGGATTCCAATTACATTTCGGTGGGCATGTCATGTCCAGATTCAGAACAATCTATTAGAACCCAGAACGCGAAAAAACTTGCTTACAGAGGTTCCCTCCAGTTAAAGTGTTAAACTTGAAGATTTTGTGTGTGAAATCAGTACATTCATCAGAACATGAGAAAGATGTATAGTGCCACCTTTCGGCTAGCAGCACACTCTAAATAAAACCGACAAGTGTGTGCAGCTGTAGCCCTCTGACCGATACAACTTTTTTATGCATTGAAATGTTGTTCAGAGGTTTCGAAATGCAACTTTCCTCTGGTCAAATTTGTTCTTCTTTATTCCATTTCAGGGGACTCAAATTTGCTCACTAATCAAAACAGAATACAGGTTAATTGTGTGATCAGGTAGCTAGTTGAGTCGAAATGCTTGCCAGCTTGGATCAATCCACTAGATCTACTGTAGTTCTGGCCTCAGGTGGGTAACCAGAGTGTTACTTCCTACAACAGTATCCACTAAAAAATTCACAGAAACGACCGTGGGTTATGAGATCAGAGACGAAGTGGCCAAGAAGCGATTCATCAAAACAAAAAGAAAACAAAGATAGGTGGAACTAGCTATGGTTTCAGTGTGGTTGGGGGAGGGAGAACGAGCCTCGTGGGTGAGGAAGGAGACGGCGGTGGTGACGCGGTTGCTGGCTGTTGCGGGCGTCTTCTTCTCCGGTGGAGCTGCCAACTCCCGTCGGAGCAGGTGCACTCTGAAAACAAGAACATTGACGGACGGAACAAGGGAACTCTGAAAACAAATGACACCTCCGGGTTCAGATAACCAACGGCTTGGATTCGTCGCCATTGTATCACTATATTAATAATGCTTCTCTTGGAACTATCATGCTCTTGCAGTCGCAGGTCATCAACAGGGCCCAATCGATGTTTTTGAACACTGCGAGAGAACTAAATTCTAAAAATTGAAGATAGCTAGATTGGACAGAACAACAGAGGGACCAACAACAGGCGACACAGAGTGCAGGACCAACAACACGAGTTGCTACAACGTTCAGGTTGGCAAACGGGCAAGCATAACAATTAACAAAAACCGACGAGCACACATCCGTGATAAGAAAGTAATGATCTGGATGGCTTCATTTCCCCCAAGGTCAGGTGTGTTTGGTAGCCCGCATAGAGGCCAACCAGTCCTGCGTGGAAAGAAAATTGGTTGTTTGCTTGCTTGTGTTCACTGTTGGGCCTGCATCGCACAAAACTTAACACAGCTCCTAGCCAAGACAGCTAGGAACATCCAAATCGGCAATTTTTTCATAGACAAGCCCGCGGGATACACGTGGGCGGCGGCGGCTGCACGCAAGGAGCCACGTTCAAGAAGTCGTTTGTTTGCCGAAGCGCCGGCAATAATTACCCTCACCTTTCATCACCGCTCTCTATCCACTCTTCCACTCTCAAACCAGCGCGGTGGTAAGCGGATCGGAGATCAGCAAGGCAACCACCGGCCGAACTTCACTGGCATAAGCAACATCACTTGCAGCACTTCGGCAATTGCGGTAAGCTGTATTTTCACCTCCTAACCTACTATTTCGCATTCGATCCGCGTCCTAGGGGAATGGGGAATCGAGGTAAATAGACATAGGATTGACCATAAGTTGATGATGTGTACTAAGTAGCCATGGATTTTAGGGTTCCGATCTGGATTGAGTACAAGGAGAATGTGGATTGGGGGTTAATCTTACACAGTAGCTGAAAATCTTAGCCCGGCAACTCTGGAGGCCACCATACTTTGTCAATCGATCTGGACTCTGGCGAGGATGACGAAACGGTGGTCCAACCGGAGGACAAGAACAAGGCCAAGGGCCCCCGCCGCTCCAACCGCCTCCAGGGTCGCCGGGGCTAAGATTTGAAACTACTGTGTAAGATTAACCCCCAATCCCCATTCCCCTTGTACTCAATCCGGATCGGAAACCTAAAATCCATGGCTACTTAGTACTCATCGTTATGTTATGGTCAATCCTATGGCTATTTACCCCGATTCCATATTCCCCTAGAACATGGATCAAATCTAAACGCGGATCGAATGTGAAATAGTAGGTTAGGAGGAGAAAATACAGCTTACCGCAATTGCCGAAGAGATGACGGTGATGTTGCTGACATCGGTGAAGTCTGGCCGATGGTCACACTGCCGATCTCCAATCCTCTGATCGATGCCGGTGTGAGAGTGGAAGAGTAGAGAGAGGGAGAGAGAGAGCGGTAAAGGAAGGTGGGGGTAATTATTGTCGACGCTTCAGGAAACAACATGACTTCTCAAGTGTGGCTCCTCGCGTGCAGCCGGCGCCGCTTACGTGCATCCCGTGGGCCTTTCTCTGGAAAACTGCCGATTTGGACTTTCCTAGCGGGCCTGGCTGGGAGCTGCTATAAGTTCCGTGCGATGCAGGCCCAACAGTGAACACAGAGAATCAAACAACCATTTTCTTCCCGCGTCGGGCCTGGTTGGCCTCTATGCGGGCTACCAAACACGCCCCATGCCTTGTGTTTCCGTCTAAACAAGCGGGCAACCAAACAGGCGACCTTTTGTTACGCCCCAGGCAAGCTAGAGGGTATGGCCCAACTAGGTCAAGCATGCAATGCAGGCAAAAGTTGCTATGAGACCAAACAAGCCTTTTGTTGCCTTTGCGGCGGAAGGAGCATCCCTCGGTGAGCCTCGCCTTTCCTCCTGTAGGCTGGCAGAGCACCATCTGCCAGGCTGGGCACACCACCACGGTCTGAGAGTGGCTGAACACGGTCGTTTGTGATCAAGACAATAGAAAGTTGGAAACATCAGTCATAATAATTTAACTGAACTTTCTTTTTGCGAATGAATAAGTTAACTGAACTTGGTTGATACATAAGCATCAATATGAATCAGGGACAGACAAACAACAGACTATCAAAGGAGGCAGATCCAACATTTGACGAGGAATGATCTTCAAAATTAAAATGATTAATCAGCTAGAAGTTTTGAGTAAGCTTGACCTACGAGGTGACATCTGACATGTCTCAGTCCATTTAACTCAAATGTTTCAACAAGTCGAGCAGTAACAACGGCAGCATTAGCACAGGCGACCGACAAGAGCACATCATCAGCAAGCACAACAACTGTATACTACTCCACTAGTGTACATCAACCGGAGCAGAAGATGCACATGTTCCTAAATCTACAGACCTTCTCATACACCAGCATCCCTTATGTCAAAATTGCATAAACAAACCTAATCTTTAAGCGTAGCCAGGCCCAAGGCTACCAGGGCCATGGCCTGGGGCGTGGCTGTATTATCCTTCATTCGCTGTAGCTTTTTATCTTCTACTGTAGCTATTAAAGGTACTGTAGCTGTGAGAGATGGCCCGGGGCATAGCCATGCCTTAGCTACGGCACTGATATTCTTTATCAAGGCATAGCAATTTTTTCAAAAAAAAAATCCTCTGGTCAATAGTACACCCCACCATCATAATTCCTCATCATAATTTATGTTGCTATTTGTGTATGTAGAGTATTTGCTAGGAAGACAGGGGTAAAGCGGGGGGAAAGATGATAAACTCATTTTGCAGTTACATGTTGAAGCAGCCCTGACGCTTACATCCTGCACGCAGAGACGAACGCATCGTTAGGGGCCAGGCCAGGAGAGCAACCAAAGGAAGGGGAACCCCCGTCAGATTCTATACGCGGCACGCACGTACCATGAAGAAGGAGTCGGGGGACGGCACGAGGCGCTCTTCTTCTTGTGCTTGAGCGAGCTTCTCTAGCTCCGCCGGCGGGCAGAGGAGGCCGATGTCGTTCTGCAGCACCTGCTCGGATCCCCAGGCGAGATCACGAGAGAGAGAAACGAGTTACGGCGTGCGATCGGACGACGGAGCAAGCATTCAAAATCGATCCAAGGGGATATGGATCGAAGGGGTCAGCGTACCATCTTGGACGGACGAGCGGCGGTGTTGGCGACGGAGAGGACGCGAGCGAGCAGAGCACGCGGTGGCGGCGGGGAAGTGGAGGGCTGCGGCGGCGGCGGCGGCGGCGGCGGCAGGAAGAGGCGTTCCGGTGAGGGGTGAGGACTTGTAATCTTGTATGATACATATTCGTGGGCTCCAAAGAGCAGCTTCCTGGGCTTCTCGGGCTCTTCTTTTGGGCAGCGCCAAACAGCCTTTCTTGGGCCGGCTCCATGGACTTGCTTGTTGAATGGCGTGGTGTGCGTGCGTCCAAACACACAACTCTGCCCTAAATTGATCTAAAAAGAACTCTGCCCTAAGACGAAACTTTTTTTAGTTGAATTCAAATGGAAACTTGAACGTAATGTATGTGTGTGATGTGTGTTTGTGTGTGCTGGATGGAATGGAAGTGTCCTTCCAAATCGTAATACTTCTGCTCAACACGGAAAAGAAGTGTCGGTGTGCCTAAAGTATATAGACACTTCCAAATTGTATACTTCTGTTTGACACGAAGATATCACGCAGGTGTGTCAGTGTGCCTAAGTATGCAAAAATATATAGGGGAATATGCATTTTGTTAATCTCGTGCGGAGAAAATAAATTACATGATCCCTATTTAGGATGCGCTCTGTGGCCTATTTGTCGCGGCCGATATGACTTGGGACGATGGTGAAGTCCTAGTTCACGGGGCCTCACAAAGCTCCGAGTAATTATGACTGCGAGTCGAGCTCGTCGACCACCTTCGATTAAGCTGCTATAATGGACGTTGTCTTCATGTCTCGTATTGTCCCCGAGCTTGGTGTTGACGGTGGTGGTGAAGTGGAAGGGAGAGCGGTACGGTATGGGAGTTTTCATCGAGCAAACTAATGTCCATCTCTCGAGCGCACATTGCAGCGGGATTCTAGCACGCCCCCGAGTTCGGCAAGTGAGCGCGGGAAAAAAGGGCTAGACCAGTTAGCCCTTATTTGCAAAAAAAAAAAATTGACATAAAAAATGAAAAGCTGATAAAAAAAGGCAGGGAAGCATAAAATTTACAAATTGCCATGCTCTAATTTATAAAAATGTCATGTTGTACTTTATAAATTTGCCCTCCTCTAATTTATAAATTTACCATGGTTTGCTCAATAAATGTGCCATGGTATCTACAAAAATAAAATTGTCATGCTCTAATAATTTATAAACAAACATGAATGGTTTGACTGCAACTTTAACGAAAAAAATGATTATTTAGACCATGGAAAAATTATAAACATTAGGGTGTTTCACAAGGCAAACTGAAAAATAGTATCTCTAAAAATCATGGCAATTTATCTTAAAAAAGTAGTAGTGTTCACATGGCAAATTCTGTGTTGCAAAAAAATTGTACTTGTCAGAAAGCGGAAATTTGCCATGCCAATAAGGTTTATAGTATAGACCAAAAGAATTTGCCATGTGCCTAATAGAAACATGACCCTAGAAGTTACCATGTTTTAGAAAACAAAAAAATCTAAAAACTTGACATGCAAACATTACAAATTGTGTAAATTCGCCACGTGGAAAGTTGAAAACTTCATAAAATTTCCATGTGGACATTATGAAAAAATAATAATTTCCCCATGTTTGAAAAACAAAATTATGAATTTTCCATGTGAATAGTAGATTTGTTTTACAAATTTTGCAGTGTGTATAAAAACAATTTCTTAGAAAAATGCAGAAAATATGTAAAATTGCCACGTGACAAAGTAGAAAACATTTTCAGAAATTTCCATGCATAAGTGATAATACTTTTCAAAATCTTACCATAGGAGCATTAGAAAAAGACATAAATTTGTCATGTTTGGAAGAGAAAAATGTTATGACTTTGCCATGTGATCAGGAGTAAATATTTCGAAGTTTGCCATGTGTAGAAAAATATATATTATAAAATAGAAAAAATAGTATCTAAAATGTGCCATGTGAATATTAGAAACATTTCCAAGAATTGTCATGTCTATA
>NC_041393.1:655075570-655142884 GCF_002162155.2 Triticum dicoccoides
CTAGTAAAAACGTAAAAGAAATCATTTGTAAAAAATGTGGATTTTTTTGGTAAAACAAAGCAATTAAAAGGTTTTACATGGCAAAATTAGGGAAAGGATGCATTTTATATAAAAAAAAGTATCATCACAAATTGGCTATGTAGATCATGACAAAATGTTAAGAAAAAAAATACTTGTACCATAGCACTTGGCAAAAAGTAGTACATGTATCATGGCAAAAAAATTGGCATGTCTAATTTGGAGAAAAAGCCATGACATCGAAAGAAAATATAATTAGGCATGGCAATTTTAGAAAAACTGATTTTGTAAAACAATAAATATTATGCCAAATTTGCCCTGTAGATCATGGCAAATGTGGAGAAAAAAGTACTTGTATCATGGCAACTATATGTATCATGGCAAATGATTTTTGCATGGCTAACTTACAAAAAAAGCCATGATATTGGTAAACTAGCTAAATTGCCATGAAAAAATTAGAAAAATGTATTTTGTAAAAGCAAATAAATCATGGCAAGTTAGCTATGTAGACCATGACAAATGAGGAGAAAAACTACTTGTATCATGGCAACTATGCATATCACGGCAAAATTACGACCCTATATCATGGAAAATGTTGTTTTGCATGGCTAATTCCTAGCAAAAGCCATGGTAATAACACAAACGCTGATTTGACGAGATCTACATACTTAAAATTGGCATGCTACTGTGAAATGTTTTTTTGCGAGAAAACTTTGGATCTATTCATCACTGGTTAAGGTAGTACAAAGAACATCAGAAAGAAAATTATATCTAGATCCGTAGATCACTTAACAACGGTTACAAGCATTGAAACGAGGCGAAGTCATGACGTCATTATCGCCCCTCCCACGCCTCACCGGAGCCGATCAATCCTTGTACTAGTAGACTTTGTCCCGTCGTTCCATCCCCGTGGAAAGCTTCAGGCGAAACTCTGGTGATCGAGACTGGTGGTGATGGGTGGTGACCAACAGGCACGAGGCAGATATTCTCGCATTTCCTATTGTTTATTTTCTGGTTAGGTGCACGACCCAAGAGAAAACGCGTCACTGGGAACGCAAAAGGCGGCCCTTTTCTGGTTTTGGGCTGTCGGTATGGTGGTGGAGTTTGACGTCTCGTCCTGCATCGTTTGCATTTTTGCATGCTGGTACGTGAGTGAGTGTAAAAAACAACATATATTCTTTAACATAGTACAATCGGAGTTGCTCATATACATAAGTATAGACTCAACCTATGAGCGCATTTACGCACATCTATTCCTAAGCATCTTCGAGAGACTGAACTGGCACATCATCTTGATATTGACAAATTCGCCATAGACCTCGGACTGAGCCGACACATTATCTTGATATTGACAAAGTCGCCAGAGACTGAACACGCAAACGTGTTACTGAAAATTCTCACGCAGTACCCGAGCATCTTGATATTGACAAAGTTGACGCTAAATTCAATAAGAGCAGAAGAAAAATAAAATAAAACTAAAATATTTTGACATCCAAGATGCTCGGGTATTGCGTGGGAATTTTCTGATGTTTGGACATCTGACGAGGTGGTGGCAAAAAAAAATACAAACACGGGTCTAAACCGTGTTTTTATTCAAAAATTCTTTATAACCATTTTTTGCCATGACCTCATCGAATGTCTAAACACCACGAAATTGTGCACCCACATGGCGCATCCAAGCATCTTGGATGCCCCTCTTTTTAATTTTTCATATTATTACTTTTGCTATGTTTTGCCTGATCATGGGCAGGAGCATTTGAGCCTGGACTCCGAATGGCTAGCCTTTCCCTGAAAAGAATTTCTAGGTCAAGTTTTTTATGAATAGCATCAAGGCTAGCTTCATTAATCATCTAACTGATATATTGTTTATGAGATTCTATGAATAATCAAACTCGGAGAGTCCTCGGCCCAAACATCTGGTTGCGGCACAACCTCCCTAACTAGACAATGAACTGCAATGTTGGCATCCCAGTTACAAAAACTACATTCAACTCAAGAGAACGTAGTCATTTGGACTTGAAGGCTATGTCAATGGTCACCAAACAATCTGATTGAATAATGATACGACTGAAACCTCTTCATTTGGGAGCTCCAATCTACGCCCGATAGCAAGCGCCTCAGTAGTCGCCACATCCACCGCATCGAGAAATAAGGATTCGGACGATCCTCCCGCCTCCTCAGCGATTTGGGCTTCCTGGCCGTTGGATCTGCGCACTTGATGTGATCTGAGCCGTCGGATCGAGCCCTGGAATGACCTCGTCCGTCGGATAAAAAAAAGTTACTGTTGCAATGAACAGTTTCACCTCAACCGTGCCACCGAGCGTAAATAGCCTGCCCCACCGGGGGCATTTTCGTCATTTCACTCACATGTGGTATAAAAGGCGCCGGCCCGCGTGGAGATGACCTAGCCGCTCCCCAGCCGCACTCGCGCCCCCTCCCTCGTCCTCGCCGCCCCGCCCACATCGGCCCGCCCTCTCCTCTCCCTCTCCCTCCCTCAGTCCTCGCCGCCCCGCCCGCATCGCCGCGCCCCGCCCGCCCCGCTCGCCGTGGCCGTTGCCTCCTGTGGTCGCCCCTTCGATTTCCCCCGCTAGGGTTTCAGTGGTGGAGGTGGACCTCGCCTCCGGCGGCCGCCTGCTCATTGCGCCGGTCATCTCCGCCCCCGTCAAGGTCGCGCCCTCGGAGCTGCTCGTGATCCACCGGGGGAGGCGAGGAGCACCGGCAGATCGAGTCCCCGGCGTTTTCCTCTACGAGCTGGGGCTGGCATGCGGTTCTCCTCGCCGGTCTCACTTCTCCCCTTCCTCCTCTACGGTGCTCGACAGAGACAGCACGGCCACCCCTCTTCTCCCTCGCTGTTGGCTGCCCCTAAGCACCACGCTGCTCACCGGACCGATTTGTGACACCCCCACCGACCTGAGATCCGCCTCTGCAGGTATGAGCTCCCATCCAATGTCAGATTCTGGGTAGTTGGTGCTCCTTGTGGTCCCAGAATAAATGCCTGACAAGCACACTAATGGTCAAATTCGATAGGGTGAAAGATAATTTTAGGTCTGGTATGAAGTGAGTACTTCAGATGGTAGAGGATGCCAGTCCAGGGTCACTGTTTGATCTTGCCAATCATTTTAGATGTGGGTTCTGATATTTCCCTTCTTGGGATTATGTATGTGTATTTTATCTGGCTACATTTGCATATTATGCTTTCGATTTGAATGTGTTTTTTACTTTCTCCTGATAAATAAAGCACCTCTTGTCACTTTCTAGCTAGAGCATAGTTGAAGCATGCGCCAAAAGTGTATTTACTTTGTCTCTTCTGTTATGCTTGAACTCAGGCGCACACAAGGAGCTCTTCTCCACGATGCCAGTGGCCAGCGCACAGGGTCTCTGCTCGACCGTATCCCGGCAAGCAAGGTAGATCATGTACAGGTTGCTGCTCTGGATCTATCTTCGTACTGTGATCATGTAGAATACACAAAAGTAGGGTTTCTATTTTATTTGTGCTGAACAGATGGTGGTTTGACACTTTATTTCTAGCTAGAGCACTCTTTTCTACAAAACATATTTGATCTGACTTAAAAACATGACTACAATGTCATAATGTTATTAGCCATCATCTAAATGCTCCATCATAGCAGTGGAAAATATATTAGTCTGTCTGATGTTTAGTGCCTTGTGGGTTGCCTATCGCCACTTCGATTACACCATTGTGGTGTGCCAGTTGTTTTTCGTAGGTCAGGTATGTCTATTCTTTATTTTGAGTGACCACTGCACACTCCTAATTGCCATTTTCAGATTGTAAAACAAAGAGAAATATGTTCCCCAAACTTCTTTGGTTAGAATCAGTAGTTTCGGTGCTTTTCTAATTTCATTGATTACCGCTGATGGTAGTAGCATCTTAGGCTACCAGCTCTACAGATTATATAGTAACGATGCATGGTAGATCGGCAAACTAGGTCCATCCCTCTCTCTCGGTTGTGAGATTTTTTCCAAGTTATAGTTGCTCTGCTCTAGGTTGCTCTCCTATGGCATGCTCTGTTTAAGTTTAGTTAGAACACTAGATCACACATACGGCTTGATTGATTTCTTTATATACTAGCAGCAGTACGTGTACGTGTGTGTCTCCTTGTCTTCCTTCTCTCCATGGATTGATTGATCCCCTTACTTGTTTTATTTGAATCGGAGCAGCAGGACCTCCATGGATGAGGACGACCACCGGTACCTACACAATGATGTCGACGCCCCACACATGGCCGAGCTGGACGGAACAACGATGCCTTGGTCGCTCGCCGTGGTCACGGGTGGCCTCCTCCGTTGCTCCCCATTTGATCTGGCGCTTGCATGGTATTTCAAAGAACTCTTTTAATGGGGCATTGTATGATGTGCTATGGAAGTAAAGGATTAAGTTTGAGGCCTCCCCTTATATCTAGGAAAAAAATCATTGTTATGCATTATTCTTAGTGGAATGCTTCTGCAAATCAACTTATTCTAGATGTTGGTGTCGTAATGGTGGTTCACCCCTTACATGTTGGATAATTCTATATTTTTTAGAAAGAATAAAAAGATTTTATGGATCTATTTAGGAACTACTCCCTCCGTAAACTTATAAATTAATCTTGAGTTTGCTGAGGTACTCTCTTGATATATTAATTGTATTGCTGGTCTAGAGATACTTGAAAGTAGAACCCTTCATTCTGAGTTAGTGACAATGCTTCATGTGCAGGCGCTTTTTTCTCTTAGCTCTATGGCTGGCTTTGGCCCCAATAACTTCCAAATGATGTGTCATACCACTAGCTACTATGATGTGTTATGCGAACATCCGATTGTCCTCTCCTTTTGTAAAAGGGCACTGCTCGACATTCTTCATGTTGACTACTATATATTAGTTATACTGATGCATCACTGGTTCTTTAATTATAGTAGAACTATATAGGATTGTTAAAACTATATAGGAATCTTTTGCTGCTCTGGCTTGCTTTCGCTATCTAATAACCCAACTATTTTATCTACTTAATGAGAACCCATCGTTTTGGCTTACTTTTGCCACCAAATATATCTCCCCTTTGTCATGAACTTCTGGTTTGCCTTGCTTTTGGTATAACTGGCTGTCTCACCCTTCTGTATTGCTATTGATCTAAACTTACTATATTGGATTGATCTATCCTGCGCAATTATTTTAGTTTCCATTTGGCAATGGCTGATTCATCCCAAGCAATCGTTCTATAATCCCATTTGACAACACTAAATGCTTTGTTTAAGCACATGGACAATATGTTGAGGCAGGCACCATGCACCTATCTTTTTATTTTTCATGAGTAGAGGAGATCCTTACCAGCAGTATGTCTTTCCCGTATGCATTACCAAGCGAGTACTCCTTTTTATTTTAGTTCTTCCCTTGTCCCCCACCTTATATATTTTATTTGTAGGCTGATGATGAAGTGGAGACCTTGAAATCCTTTTATAAGGGCTTAGTGCCAGGAGATCCATCTCTGATTTAGTTGAGTAGTATAGTTGGTTGACCATCAGGTTGTAGGTTGGGTGTTTTGTAGTCGTGCGTCATCCTTTTTCCTCCATTGACACCACAATAAAAATAAGAAACACAGTCTGTATTGATCTATTTTTTCCTTGATAGGGCAGCTATACCATTTATATATTCTAAGAGGCTCCAAAATCTGAAGAAAGAGGTGGCTATACAGGATGCCAAGCATCGCAAGATTGAGGTGGCTAACACAATGGAGATCCTCCTGTATGCTTAGTGGTTATGGCTCCAGAATTGGCTCTCCTTTATTATGTTCCTGTTCTTATTACCTTTTATGTATTCTTGCACCTAGGGATAAAAAGTGCAATATAAAGGTTCATTATGGCCGAGGCAGAATTGGCTCTCCAGAATTGGCATAGATATTTTATTGTGTTTGTTTTTACAGATGTTTCATTTTACCTAGGGATAAAAAGTGCAATATAAAGGTTCATTAAACAAACTGAACTTATATATGATCATTTAGGTGCTGAATTTGTCTATCTGAACTTTATTGGTACTGAAATTATCTCATATAAAGTAAGTGATTCATTTCCCCTCGAGTGGATAAACATATAGTGGAAGAAGGGCTTCTATGTCATACCCATGCCTTCATATTTAGTTCCATGCTAAAGGATCACTAAATCTCGGCTCCTCCATTGTTTTTCTTATCAAACTAGAGGGCTTCATAAATATTGTATATATGTCTTACCAAGACATTTTCTAAGTAACACAGTGAGTTCAAATTGTTTTTTCTGTAACCTTTGATAGAAGGATCCACACATGTTTTGTTTTCTGCGTGTATATTTGTGCTACCAAGATTGCATTATATTTTTCCGAGTCCAGAGAGATGGACCTTGCTCATGATGGCGGTGAGTGTTATGTTTACTTGATAATCCTTAATTTTCCAATTCACAGCTTTGTGTACTGCTGTTATACACACACTTCCAAAAGAAATATCAGATTTTGTTCTTTCTTCTTTTAAAATTAAATATGCTTGAATTTCCTTTTGTCGATTTCTAAACTCACCTTCCTGATAGTTTCCATACATGCATATACCCTTTTTGGTCATTATAGAAATATATTGTTTTAACGATGCCTGTTAGCTACATATGTCAGAATGTAATTAATTAATTTTACTTCTCACGAAGTATATTTCTTTTGTTTCAATAAGAATTATGCACAACTCGATATTTAAAGGTGCATTTGTCTAATTTTATTTATTTCAAAACTGCATATGCAGGAGAGGCTCACACTAAGGGAGGGCTAAATTGTGAGATATCCTTGTTTGGTCCTTTCCATATACCTACAAGGCATGAATCAAGATGGCATGGTTTATCATTGAACTGAATGCTTCCATGGAACTTTGGTTTCAGGTGATAACATGAATATATACTTTTTATGGTTTAGCTAGATGGCCCTTCTAGATTTTGTCTGATTGTGTACAAGTAGTCGGGTTATAATTACCAAAACTTACTATTTTCGACCATGGCGATTACTACCTTAAACAATGCTGATTTTCTTTTAGTACTCATTGTGATTCAGAAATACATGGTAGCGTGCAACAGAATGTTCTGTGGTTATTTTACTGATGTAGCTTACCAATCATGTTATTTGCTGTTACCAATATGTACCTGATTTTGGCCATTGGCGTTTAATATAGTTATTGGTCTCATTAACAACACACGTTGGTGTCAAGACGAGCAACATGGCCTGTTATGATCAACAACTTCTGAGTCATAGGATTTGATGCATTATTCTGTGTGAAAAGGGGCAATGAATGCGTGAATTAAGTTTTTTTGGTTTGAAGCAACTAGAAATTTCTATGTATAACTATACTAACAGATGAGAGCATGTGTGCATATGTGGTTTTCAAGGAGAATTATGTGACCGTGGCGTTCGTGCTCGTCGGCGGGACGGTGCAAGGCGCAACTCCGACGCGGTCGCGTGGTGGATGTGTGGTGTAGGAAGCGGTTCCTTGCCGGTTGGACGGCGTTCACGCGCAACCCCGGCATGCACTAAGTACTGCCTCGGCTACAACCTCCCTCGGTGAGCTCCATCTTCCTCCTGCTCCTTTGCTTTGGCTACTGTATGGGACATGGCCATCGAGAATCGAGAAATAAGGATGCCAGCGAGCCTCCAGCCTCCTCAGCGACTTGGGCTTCCTGGCCGTTGGATCGAAGCGCTTGATGCAATCTGAGCCATCGGATCGAGCCCTGGAACGACCTCGTCCGTCGGATAAAAAATAGTTACTGCTGGAATGAACAGTTTCACCTTGACCGTGCCACCGTGCGTAAATAGCCTGCCCCGCCGGGGGCATTCTCGCCATTTCGCTTTGTCTGTGGCTGGCGTTCGTGCTAGGGCGATGATGATTAACTGTGGCTGGAATAAGTGTGCCTTTGAGCAATCAAGGCACCTGTGGGTATCAAGTTGGATCCTCCCTGTTGTCTCTAGAATCCTTTTTGATCCTGTGATACCTATTGATCTATCCTTGGATGGTCATTCTTGTTGAGTGATAACCAGGGCAGCTCCATTGTGTAAACAGATTGATCTGGTGATAAGAGATGATGGGGGTAGGTTATATGATCGAGAAAAGGTGAATCTGAGCCCACTATGCAATAAAACTGCAGCTACCTCCCCTAATGTGTGTAGTATTGAAGGCAAAAGAGAACTTTTAATGTCTTGCTACTTTAAAATTCGAAAAAGGTGCATTCTTCCTTTGCTGGTTACTTAGCCATGATTTTTGTTTTTCTTTGGTTCTGGTTGAGATACTAAAGGTTGTTTATTTATGAAAAGAACAAACACTTGTAGTTTTGTATGCCTCGGATGTTGCTTAGGATCGAGTGTTGTAGTGCTTTGCCTAATTACAAATAACTCTAATCAATAATAGTGGTTCTTTCCTTCTGATTTGAACTGAGAGAGAGAGAGCCATTGATTCTTGATCTTAAGGTGACCCCATTTTTCTATGCCTCATGCTCATGCTGCTCTATGTTCCCTTTTAAAAAATTCTTGCTTGCATTTTGGGTTGGTTTCTGCTCTATGTTCCCTTTTAGCGTTTCTTTCCGTTGTTGCTGCACTCCCTTTTGGGCGTTCATTTCATGCCCGGGATCTTGCAAATTGTGCCTGTGCCGAGCTTGCTTTAGAGTATGGGCTGCGGAGACGTTGAGGACCTCAAGGTGAGACACGTTCGATTAAAGACGCAGGACTCCTCTCCCCGTCAATCTCGCGCTGCTTCTGCTCACCATCCCTCTCTCTGACCGCTGCAGGTCACCGATGTTGTGGAGCTGGACGAGGTTTCCACGCAGTTCATCGACCGCCTGTTCTTCCTGGAGAAGGTGAGCAATCTTCATCAATCCATCAAGCTAGCTCTTTGTCATGCATGGAGATTGATTGCAGCACTCGAAGCACACATGATCTTGAACCTCAACAACAACCCCTACTGATTCACATCGACATCGTCGTGGTCTGTCTTCAACGACACTCAGGGCGCTATCAGATAATGGCCGTGGACCAGCAACTGCGCCAATGATCCTGCCATGGCGGCGCTATGGACGACACGTCACCATAACCACATTGATGGTCCAAGCCCCAGGTGAAAATACTCTTATGTCTCATTTCTATTAAATGAATAGTTACTTGACTTGATGTTGGTTAGGATCTATGTGGAGCTAGGAAATGTTCTGTTTGACTAGCACCATGAATATGCAATGTCCATCATTTCTAAATTTTGTTAGTTCCAATCTGGAATCACACCTTGCACAATAAGATAAATGATGCATGGGGTGCCATGGCTTGGTTAACTCATTAATATGCAATTTACTTTGTGTTTTAGAAACTGATTCACATAGAGAGCCTTTTTGCTCGGTCAAATCAGAGTTATGGTGGTAGTTGTAGCTGAAAGGTTAGCTCAATTATTTCTAAAATGCATATAATACTTGCATTACATGGCTGAAAGGTTCTCACCCAAATTATGCCTCTAATGAAATTAAGAAAATGCTTTGTGTTTTAGAAACTGATTGAAAATGGCATGGTGTACTTCTGCAACAAGGCTCCCTAAATATTCCCTATGTTCTAAACTGGATTCATATAAGGGTAAAGATATCTGAAACGTCCCTCATTTCATTTTAACACCATTACTTTTTCACCTCCTCCTCATATAATCTCTAACAAAGGTTGGCTCTATATTTTCTATGGTTTAAGGTGTACACCCTGCTATTATGTCAGAGGTTTGGGAGTTCTTACTTGGTCGTTTGATCTCGAGGACACCTTTGATGAGCACGAGCTCGTTCTGTACTTTTTTTTACTGCAGGTTCCATCAAGTAAATATACGATGTCTTCGAACTCCATTCTAATCAATAATTGCCTTATTGTAAAGGACTTATTTATTTTGCGCTCATTAATCTTGAACTATAGATTAAATCTTTTTGCTACATGTTAAGTTATGTGTGAAAGGATGAATTAATATGAGGCTTACATTCTCTGTTTTATGGAGAATACATGAACTGCTGCATGTATCAAAATGTGGATTTCTGGACTTTTTTTCCTAAAAAATACATTTGCTTATGTTCTTGCGTATTTACGTGTGACGAGTGTGGGAGGGCTTATGGCTTTTATGGCGACAAGTCATGAGTGTCGCTAATCTCCACTGCCAGTAATTTATTATACATTGTCACTGTCCTGTCTCTCGTTGTTCTGTATGGTCCAAGTAAATGAGGCTTTTCCTGCATTGGTGATTTATTCATTTTTGAGTTCCATCATTAGCATGTCTATAAAAGGATCCAGTGTAGAAAACTAAGCGTGTTGAGGTTTAATTCATATAAGAGTGTGTCGGAATGGAAATATTAAAATGTGTATGTATGAACAAGCTCAGATCCATTTCTCATGTTTATATTTTTTTAATCATGGCTAAAGATCAAATGCTACCATGCAGCACCACAGTTGGGTAGTTTTTGACATCTTCAGATACAATATGCAGGCGAATATGACATTTCTCGTGCGAGATCAAATGACTTGAGCATTACTTTGGTTCAACTGTCACTCTCATCAAGTATTATGTTTGCGAGATGAACAAGACTTTCATGACTCCTGGACAGAGGATGGTATGGATCTTAAAAACCCTACTTCTCACAAGTAGAGAATCGTAGTACCCAAATATGGCCAATTAATGTTTCTTTTTCCAGTGCTTCTCCTGTCGCTTCACGAAGCTATATCTAAAGGACCATCTCAATGAACCGGTCGAGGACATGATGGTGAAACTCAGCACTTGAGGTGTCACAAGACAGGTCCGTATAATAATGGACACGAACAAGAGGGCCATGATAACAAACAATTTGTAACTTTGTCAAAGCAGCAGGGGTCATAGAGTTTCAGAGATGAGTCTTTGCCTTTGAGATTGAAAGGGGGGAACTAACGCTTACAGCCCATAAGCTTTAAAATGCTAAGATACAAAATCGCATGTGCACTGTCTGTACAGAAATCATTATATACAGTTTATCTCACAAGTTGTTTGCATCAGGTTCATGTGAAGTGCCACCTATGAGGTTGATCGATAAGGCAGTTGAATGAAACCACTTATTAGTATGCTTAATAGCTATGGTTTCGTAGTTGTTTCTCCTTTATTATGTTCTCCTTTTATTATTTTCCCTCCTATATTTACGCTTTTGGTTTCGAACATAATGCCGGATGGTTATGTTTTGTGGTCTTATGAGCACTGAACTCGATGTTGCCTTATAATCTTACTCGATGTTGCCTTATAATCTTAAGCTGATATCGAACTCCATTATGTCTTGCATCTATCACAAATATTTTTGCTATCCTATGCGAAAGCATACACTAAATCTGGATTCCTACTAACTTCATACTATCTGCTTGGCCAAAACGTTGAGACCGGCACCCTCGCGCCAAGGCGCGTTTCCGATCTAGTAATCAACAATAGTGCTGGAATTCGAGCCGAGTTGAGCCAGCTTGGCTCGACTTGCTAGAGCTCGTTTCATTAACGAGCTAGCTCGACTCGACTCGTTACTATAACGAGCTCAAATCCAAGATTGGCTCGACTCGTATAACTCGCAGCTGGCTCGTTTAGCTTGTTAAGCTCGTTAAAGATATAAACATAAAGCCCTCAAATATTATAAAAATAATTATGTATATATTAAATATATATATCACAAAAAAAATTGTAATTTGCTTGTAACGCATGAGTCTCCTAGGAAGCTAGGCCTTCCACGGCTGGGCCTTGTGTTGTGCGCCTGGGACGTAGACTGTTTAGTGGCTGATCTTTCTTTGTATTGGGAGTGGCTGATCTATTGTATCGAGCCTAACGAGTTACCCGAGTACTCGTGAGATTGGCTCGTTTAACTTGGCCCATAAACGATCTTAATCTAAAGCTCGACTCGACTCGTTATTCTTCGACTTCGAGTCGATTCGAGCCGAGTCACGAGCTACTTGTTTAGTACGCGAGCTTCGAGCTTTTTTTCCAGCCCTAATCAATAAAATCACTACTTGCAGCAATGAACTTACCACAAGAGTCATGAGCCACTACACCCAGCTCTCCCTTATTAGTGTTTTGATCAAACGATGCATCCTATCATCACAGAGTTCTCCCTCGGCTTCTCCCAACAACTCTTCTTCGGTATAGTTTGCTTTCTCATTGCTCGAATGTTGTTTGTTGCAATCGCATGTATTGACATTGTTGCTTGTGTGGCCGGTGGCACATCATCCCCATGAATAAGACTCCTTCTACACCACAAAATATACCATGCCACTATCAGGATAGTTTCTTTAAAATCTGTTGTGCCAATATGCATTGGTGTTATCCCATGTGTAGGTAATAGTTCTTCCAACACCACACTTTCCAACAGATCAACACCATGCGAACACTCAATTTTTTCACTTGATCGCCAATGGTAAGCATAGAAAGAAGAGGATCTTTCAGCTTGAACAAGACGAGGGAACGATTCTTGGTCAGGAAAACTTAAAGCAATATATTACTGAGTATTACAAGCAGCTGTCTGGGCCTCCAGAGGACAACTGTGTGTCGCTGGATGAGTCTAGGATTGAGGATGTGCCTCAACTTACGGCTGTTGAGAATGATATTTTAGTAGCTCCTTCCTCTGAGAAAGAGGTGTTTGAGGCCATTTCCCAGATGAAGAATAATAAGGCTCCTGGCCCGGATGGTTTCCCGGCAGAGTTCTACAAGAAATGTTGGCACATTATTAAAGGAGATCTCTTGCCTTTGTTCAATGATTTATTCTCCGGCCAGCTTCACCTTTTTCAGCTGAATTTTGGAACGATAACCTTACTTCCCAAGAAGACAGAGGCAGTGCGGATTGAGCAATTCCGGCATATCTGTCTTCTCAATGTTAGTTTCAAAAATTTTACTAAGGTCGGGATGAATAGGCTCACACAGATTGCGCATACTATGGTGCAGCCTACTCAGTCTGCTTTCATGCCGAACAGGAACGTCCTTGAAGGGGTTGTGGTCTTGCATGAAACTCTCCATGAGATTCACACAAAAAAACTTGATGGCGTTGTTTTCAAGGTGGATTTCAAGAAAGCGTACGACAAAGTCAAATGGCCTTTCCTTCAACAGGCACTACGCATGAAGGGTTTCGATGAAGTTTGGAGACGACAAGTCGAATCCTTCACGCAAAAAGGGAGTGTTGGAATTAAAGTGAATGACGATATCAGTCATTATTTCCAGACACATAAGGGCCTGAGACAAGGTGATCCAATGTCTCCTATCTTGTTCAACATCGTCGTTGACATGTTGGCAATCCTAATAGGTAGGGCAAAGGAGGCCGGCCAGGTAGGTGGCTTGGTGCCTCATCTAGTTGATGGTGGTGTGTCCATCCTACAGTACGCAGATGATACGATCATCTTTATGGAGCATGACTTGGCCAAAGCGAGAAATATGAAGCTGGTGTTGTGCCTGTTTGAGCAATTGACCGGTCTGAAGATTAACTTACATAAAAGTGTGTTGTTCTGTTTTGGTAGAGCCAAAGAGGAACAAGATGCATATAAGCAATTATTTGGGTGTGAATTGGGAGCACTCCCGTTCAATTACCTAGGTATCCCCATTCACCATCGTAAGCTGACTAACGGTGAATGGAAGTGTATCGAGGATCGGTTTGAGAAGAAACTGAGTTGCTGGAAGGGCAAACTCATGTCGTATGGAGGCCGGTTGATTCTGATTAATTCGGTGCTCACGAGTTTGCCTATGTTCCTTCTGTCCTTTTTTGAAGTACCAGTTGGAGTTAGAAAAAGGCTGGACTTCTTTCGGTCTCGTTTCTTTTGGCAAAGTGATGAACTTAAGAGAAAGTACCATTTAGCCAAATGGGACGTCATCTGCCGACCGAAGGACCAAGGGGGTCTTGGTATTGAAAATCTTGAGGTCAAGAATAGATGTCTTCTCAGCAAGTGGCTATATAAGTTAGCAGCTGAGACTGAAGCTACTTGGGCACAGATTCTGCGTAACAAGTACCTCCACTCTAAGACTTTGTCGTAGGTGATAGTCAGACCGACTGATTCGCCATTCTGGAAAGGGCTAATGAGAGTCAAAGCTACTTTCTTTAATAGAACAAAGTTTATTGTTGGTGATGGCAACAATACTCGCTTCTGGGAGGATACTTGGCCGGGGGAAGCGCCGTTGGCGCTTCAGTATCCTTCGCTTTATCGTATTGTGCAGCGTCGTGATGCTCTAGTTGCAACGAGTTTGCAGTCCACTCCCCTGAATATTCAGTTTAGGAGGGTGCTTGTTGGAGACCGGTGGGAAGACTGGCTTCATCTGGTGCGTAGACTGATGGAGGTTCAGCTTACGCATCAGCCCGATAAGTTGTGTTGGAAGCTTACTAGATCTGGGAAATTCATAGTCAAGTCGATGTATATTGATGTCATCAATTCTAGTGTGATTCCTACTTCCAAACATGTTTGGAAAGTTAAGGTTCCTCTAAAAATCAAAGTGTTTATGTGGTTTGTACATAAACAAGTTATCTTAACGAAAAATAATCTGGTTAAGCGAAACTGGACAGAATCTACTAGGTGTAGTTTCTGTGATCGGGATGAAAATATCAAGCACCTCTTCTTTGATTGCCCGTTGGCGAAGGTCTTATGGCGTTCGGTGCAAGTTGCCTTTAACATTTCTCCTCCGCATTCGGTCAGGTCGTTATTTGGAACGTGGCTGGTTGGGATAGAGTCCGAAACAGCTAGACAAATTCGCGTAGGAGTGTGTGCGTTGTTATGGGCAATTTGGAACTGCAGAAATGATTTGGCTTTTAACAGAACAACAACTATTCATTTTTTGCAGGTTTTATTCCGGGTTACTGCGCTAATCCGTATGTGGTCCTTACTCACTCCGACAGAGGCCAGGGAGCGTTTGGTTACTGGATCTCTCAGGTGGGAGATGGTAGCGCGAGATATCTTCAACCGGTTTGGATGGCGATCATGTAATCGGATAGGCGACTAGTTTACCTATTCATCTTTTGCCAGCCGGTTGTGGCTTTTGGGCCTTATTTGCTTTTGTTGCTCTTTGTGTGCCAGCTTTTTTTGAAGCAGACCGCTAGACTCTGTTGAACTTATTTATTTATATAATTGTGGCCGTATGCATTTTTCTGATGCAGAGGCTGGGGAGTCCCCCTTTTCGAAAAAAAATGATATCAAGTAGCTCCAGTTTCCTCTAAACTTCCTTAGCATGGATACAATCAAACAATTTATACCTAGTATCTTGGCGGTGAATCATACATCAAGGACATTGGCTCGACAACGGTATGTGTAATATTTGCCAAACGTTGAAGCATGGAAGAATTCCCTGCAGTTCCTTCCATGAAAAAAACCAACCTTCACGAGAAGCTCCACAAAGTGCTCCATACATGATTAATAGTGTGTCCTTTCACAGTGATAGGTTCACCGCACTGTAAACAAACCGGTCCTAGTAAATCGCTATGCTACCAAATCTTCTAGACCATGACTCGATAGAGGGATCGTCAGGATTTTGTTGGCATCCATTGGCTAGAAGATGCCGCGTACTAAGATCTCATCCCATAAGCCAGTAGCAGGATTTCTCAAGTCATACGCCTAGCTCAACAAACACGTACCTTGCGGTGTTATGATCTTAGCTGTGGGGCTGTTTGGGAGCCACCTATCTTCCCAAATATATAATTTCGTTCCGTCTCCGACTCTTCAAATACATCCTCTATTAAAAGTAGCACCCCCAGCTAGTATCTTTGTGCCTAGTGAAAGATGCACCCTTTTTCATCTTTGCATTCAAAAGTTTACTATCTGGATAATATTTCGCCCTAAACACTCTAGCACACATAAATTATGGATTACACAATACCCTCCAAACTTGTCTTGCAAGCATTGCCAGACTAAAACTGCTTGGATCACAAAACTCCAAACTGCCTCGCTTCTCTTGTACACAGATTTTTCAACAGGCAAACCAGTGAATTTTCCTTCCATTAGCATCGTCACCCCACCAGAACTATGAAATTTTATCAGTGATTCCTTTGCACATGTTTTTTTGGAAACTTGAGTACAAATATCGTGTAGGACGGTATGGCTTGTGCCACGACTTTCAGAAGCACTTCTTTAGCTCTGGTAGAAAGTATTTTCTCCTTCCATCCACTAGTTACTTTAGTAATTGCTCCAACCAGATGTTTAAAACATTCAATTCTATCCACTCCAATCAACAAGGATAACCCTAGATATTTGTCGGACAATTCCTCCTGCGAATACAAAAAACAATATAAACCTTCACTATAACACCAACGATGGTATTCAACCTGAATATATACTAGATTTTGCATTACTTACTCCAGGTTAAATTTCGGTCACAATAGCAACTTATAGTGCTTTAGTTTTATCTATATGATGTTAGCTGCATTTTGTGTGACTTCGTCTTTTGGGCTATTGCATGCATCTTGAATTTTTCCAAGAAATCTAATCCAATACCAAGATGATACTGGACGGCCCGATCTTCTCAATGACTGAGCTTGGATAGCTACTACAATGATGCAAATCTTTCGGCTAGTCTGCCGCCAATGCAACGAACTTGCAACTCAATAGAAATCCGCACGACCACACTCTAGTGTCGCGGCCCGCAGACCACGAGCGGTTTTGCCAACCTTCAATTCCGCGGAACAATAGAAGCTTCGGTTTTCTTTTATTTTTCTTTTTTGCAGAAAAGAGGCTTTAGTTTGTTGGAAATATGCCCTAGAGGCAATAATAAAATGGTTATTATTGTATTTCCTTGTTCATGGTAATTGTCTATTGTTCATGCTATAATTGTATTAACTGGAAACCGTAATACATGTGTGAATACATAGACCACAACATGTCCCTAGTGAGCCTCTAGTTGACTAGCTCGTTGATCAATAGATGGTTATGGTTTCCTGACCATGGACATTAGATGTCATTGATAACGGGATCACATCATTAGGAGAATGATGTGATGGACAAGACCCAATACTAAGCATAGCACAAGATCGTGTAGTTCGTTTCCTAAAGCTTTTCTAATGTCAAGTATCATTTCCTTAGACCATGAGATTGTGCAACTCCCGGATACCGTAGGAATGCTTTGGGTGTGCCAAACGTCACAACGTAACTGGGTGGCTATAAAGGTGCACTACGGGTATCTCCGAAAGTGTCTGTTGGGTTGGCACGAATCGAGACTGGGATTTGTCACTCCGTATGACGGAGAGGTATCTCTGGGCCCACTCGGTAATGCATCATCATAATGAGCTCAATGTGACTAAGTAGTTAGTCACGGGATCATGCATTACAGAACGAGTAAAGTGACTTGCCGGTAACGAGATTGAACGAGGTATTGGGATACCGACGATCGAATCTCGGGCAAGTAACATACCGATTGACAAAGGGAATTGCATACGGGGTTGCTTGAATCCTTGACATCGTGATTCATCCGATGAGATCATCGTGGAACATGTGGGAGCCAACATGGGTATCTAGATCCCGCTGTTGGTTATTGACCGGAGAACGTCTCGATCATGTCAGCATGGTTCCCAAACCCGTAGAGTCTACACACTTAAGGTTCGGTGATGCTAGAGTTGTTATGGGAAATAGTATGTGGTTACCGAAGGTTGTTCGGAGTCCCGGATGAGATCCCGGACATGACGAGGAGCTCCGGAATGGTCCGGAGGTGAAGATTGGTATATTGGACAAAGGGTATTGGAGTCCGGAATTGTTCCGGGGATACCAGGTGATAACCAGCGTGTCCGAAAGGGGTTTCGGAGGCCCCGGCAAGCATTGGGGGGCCTTATGGGCCAAGGGGAGAGGGCACATCAGCCCACTAAGGGGCTGAGCGCCCCTCCCACCCCATCTCACGTAACCAGGAGAGGTGGGGGCGCCATCCCTAGGGCAGCCGCCCCTCCCGGCTTGGGGGGCAAGTTTCCTAGGGGGTGGGGGCGCCCAAACTCATCTAGGGTTTCCCCTGTGGCCGCCGCCCCTCCCCTAGGGAACCCTAGGGCGCCTCCCCCTCCTACCTTCCCCCTATATATAGTGAGGGAGAGAGAGGGCAGCCGCACCCTTTCCCTGGCGCAGCCCCTCCCTCCTCCAACACCTCCTCCTCCTCCGTAGTGCTTGGCGAAGCCCTGCCGGAGAACCACGAGCTCCATCACCACCATGCCGTCATGCTGTCGGAGTTCTCCCTCAACTTCTCCTCTCCCCTTGCTGGATCAAGAAGGAGGAGACGTCCCCGGGCTGTACATGTGTTGAACGTAGAGGCACCGTTGTTCGGTGCTTAGATCGGATTCGGCCATGATCTGAATCGCTTCGTGAACGACTCCACCGACCGCGTTCTTGTAACGCTTCCGCATCACGATCTTCAAGGGTATGAAGATGCACTCCCCTCTCTCTTGTTGCTAGTCTCTCCATAGATTGATCTTGGTGATGCGTAGAAAATTTTGAATTTCTGCTACGTTCCCCAACAGTGGCATCATGAGCTAGGTCTATTGCGTAGATTCTATGCACGAGTAGAACACAAGTTGTTGTGGGCGTTGATTTTGTTCAATATGCTTACCGTTACTGTTGGGGAACGTAGTAATTTAAAAAAAAATCCTACGCACACGCAAGATCATGGTGATGGCATAGCAACGAGAGGGGAGAGTGTTGTCCACGTACCCTCGTATACCGTAAGCGGAAGCGTTAACACAACGCGGTTGATGTAGTCGTACGTCTTCACGATCCGACCGATCCAAGTACCGAACGTACGGCACCTCCGAGTTCAGCACGCGTTTAGCTCGATGACGATCACCGGGCTCCGATCTAGCAAAGCTTCGGGGATGAGTTCCGTCAGCACGACGGCATGGTGACGATGATGATGCTCTACCGGCGCAGGGCTTCGCCTAAACTCCGCGATGATATGACCGAGGTGGAATATGATGGAGGGGGGCACTGCACACGGCTAAGGAACGATCCGTAGATCAACTTCTGTCTTCTGGGGTGCCCCCTGCCCCCGTATATAAAGGAGCAAGGGGGAGGGGGCGGCCGGCCAAGGGAGGGCGCGCCAGGGAGGAGTCCTACTCCCACCGGGAGTAGGACTCCCTCCTTTCCTAGTCCAACTAGGAGACCTTCCATG
This sequence comes from Triticum dicoccoides, assembly GCF_002162155.2. Lineage (NCBI taxonomy): Eukaryota > Viridiplantae > Streptophyta > Magnoliopsida > Poales > Poaceae > Triticum > Triticum dicoccoides. Next base: position 655,094,683 of record NC_041393.1, read on the forward strand.
TAGTAGGAGTAGGAGAGAAGGAAAGGGAAGAGAGAAGGGAAGGAAGGAGGGGGTGCGGCCCCTCCCCCTAGTCCAATTCGGACTAGGCCTTGGGGGGGGGGGCTGCCCTAGGCAGCCCCTCTCTCTTTCCCGTATGGCCCAATAAGGCCCAATACTTCTCCCGGCGAATTCCCGTAACTCTCCGGTACTCCGAAAAATACCCGAATCACTCGGAACATTTCCGAACTCCGAATATAGTCGTCCAATATATCGATCTTTACGTCTCGACCATTTCGAGACTCCTTGTCATGTCCCCGATCTCATCCGGGACTCCGAACTCCTTCGGTACATCAAAACTCATAAACTCATAATATAACTGTCATCGTAACGTTAAGCGTGCGGACCCTACGGGTTCAAGAACTATGTAGACATGACCTAGAACTATTCTCGGTCAATAACCAATAGCGGAACCTGTATGCCCATATTGGTTCCTACATATTCTACGAAGATCTTTATTGGTCAAACCGCATAACAACATACGTTGTTCCCTTTGTCATCGGTATGTTACTTGCCCGAGATTTGATCGTCAGTATCCAATACCTAGTTCAATCTCATTACCGGCAAGTCTCTTTACTCGTTCCGTAATGCATCATCCCGTGACCAACTCATTTGGTCACATTGCTTGCAAGGCTTATAATGATGTGCATTACCGAGAGGGCCCAGAGATACCTCTCCGACAATCGGAGTGACAAAACCTAATCTCGAAATACGCCAACTCAACATGTACCTTCGGAGACACCTGTAGTACTCCTTTATAATCACCCAGTTATGTTGTGACATTTGGTAGCACCCAAAGTGTTCCTCCGGTAAACGGGAGTTGCATAATCTCATAGTTACAGAAAATGTATAAGTCATGAAGAAAGCAATAGCAACATACTAAACGATCAAGTGCTAGGCTAACGAAATGGGTCATGTCAATCACATCATTCTCCTAATGATGTGATCCCATTAATCAAATGACAACTCTTTTGTCCATGGCTAGGAAACATAACCATCTTTGATAAACGAGCTAGTCAAGTAGAGGCATACTAGTGACACTATGTTTGTCTATGTATTCACACATGTATTATATTTCCGGTTAATACAATTCTAGCATGAATAATAAACATTTATCATGAAATAAGGAAATAAATAATAACTTTATTATTGCCTCTAGGGCATATTTCCTTCAGTCTCCCACTTGCACTAGAGTCAATAATCTAGTTCACATCGCTATATGATTTAACACCAATATTCACATCTGCATGTGATTAATACCCATAGTTCACATCATCATGTTATCAACACCCAAAGGGTTTACTAGAGTCAATAATCTAGTTCACATCGCTATGTGATTAACACCCAAAGGGTTTACTAGAGTCAATAATCTAGTTCACATCGCTATGTGATTAACACCCAAAAGAGTACTAAGGTATGATCATGTTTTGCTCGTGAGAGAAGCTTAGTCAATGGGTCTGTCATATTCAGAGCCGTATGTATTTCGCAAATATTCTATGTCCACAATGATCTGCACGGAGCTACTCTAGCTAATTGCTTCCACTTTCAATATGTATCCAGATTGAGATTTAGAGTCATCTGGATTGGTGTAAAAGCTTGCATCGTTGTAACTTTTACGACAGGCTCTTTTATCACCTCTATAATCGAGAAACATCTCCTTAGTCCTCACTAAGGATATTCTTGACCCATGTCCAGTGATATACTTATTAGATCAAAATTGTATTCCTTTGCCAAACACAGAGCAAGGTATACAATAGGTCTGGTTCACAGCATAGCATACTTTATAGAACCTATGACTGAGGCATAGGGAATGAATTTTCATTCTCTTTCTATTTTCTGCAATGGTCGAGTCTTGAGTCTTACTCAACTTCACACCTTGTAACACAGGCAAGAACTCCTTCTTTGACTGTTCCAATTTGAACTATTTCAAAAATTTATCAAGGTATGTACTCATTGAAAAATCTTATCAAGCGTCTTGATCTATCTATATAGATCTTGATGCTCAATGTGTAAGCAGCTTCACCAAGGTCTTGCTTTGAAAAACTCTTATTCAAGTATCCTTTCATGCTATCCAGAATTTCCATATCATTTCCAATTAACAATATGTCATCCACGTATAATATTAGAAATGCTACAGAGCTCCCACTCACTTTCTTGTAAATACAGGCTTCTTCAAAAGTCTGTATAAAACCATATGCTTTGATCAACTCATCAAAGCGTATATTCCAACTCCGAGATGCTTGCACCAGTCCATTGATGGATTGCTGGAGCTTGCACACTTTGTTAGCATCTTTAGGATTGACAAAAACTTTCTGGTTGCATCATATACAACTCTTCTTTAATAAATCCATTAAGGAATGCAGTTTTGACATCCATTTGCCAGATTTCATAAAATGTGGCAATTGCTAACATGATTCAGACAGACTTAAGCTTCGATACGAGTGAGAAAATCTCATCGTATTCAACACCTTGAACTTGTTGAATACATTTCGCAACAAGTCGAGCTTAGTAGATAGTAACACTACTATCAATGTCCGTCTTCCTCTTGAAGATCCATTTATTTAACATGGCTTGCTGATCATCGAGCAAGTCAATCAAAGTCCATACTTCGTTCTCATATATGGATCATATCTCAGATTTTATGGCCTCAAGCCATTTCGTGGAATCTGGGCTCATAATCGCTTCCTCATAGTTCGTAGGTTCATCATGGTCTAGTAACATGACTTCCAGAACAGGATTACCGTACCACTCTGGTGCGGATCTTACTCTGGAAGACCTACGAGGTTTGGTAGCAACTTGATCTGAAGTTTCATGATCATCATCATTAACTTCCTCACTAATTGGTGTAGTAGTCACAGGAACATATTTCTGTGATGAACTACTTTCCAATAAGGGAGCAGGTACAGTTACCTCATCAAGTTCTACTTTCCTCCCACTCACTTCTTTCGAGAGAAACTCCTTCTCTAGAAAGGATCCATTCTTAGCAATGAATAACTTGCCTTCCGATCTGTGATAGAAGGTGTACCCAATAGTTAACTTTGGGTATTCTATGAAGACGCACTTCTCTGATTTGGGTTTGAGCTTATCAGGTTGAAACTTTTTTCATATAAGCATCGCAACTCCAAACTTTAAGAAATGACAGCTTAGGTTTACTGCTAAACCATAGTTCATACGGTGTTGTCTCGACGGATTTAGATGGTGCCCTTTTAAACGTGAATGCAGCTGTCTCTAATGCACAACCCCAAAACGATAGTGGTAAAACCGATAAGAGACATCATAGATCGCACCATATCCAATAAAGTGCGGTTACAACGTTCGGACACACCATAACATTGTGGTGTTCCAGGTGGCATGAGCTGTGAAACTATTCCACATTGTTTTAACTGAAGACCAAACTCGTAACTCAAATATTCGTCTCCGCGATCAGATCGTAGAAACTTTATTTTCTTGTTATGATGATTTTTCCACTTCACTCTGAAATTCTTTGAACCTTTCAATTATTTCAGACTTATGTTTCATCAAGTAGGTATACCCATATCTGCTCAAATCATTTTGTGAAGGTCAAAAAATAACGATACTTGCCACGAGCATCAACACTCATTGGATCGCATACATCGGTATGTATTATTTCCAATAAGTCAGTAGCTTGTTCCATTATTCCGGAGAACGGAGTTTTTAATCATCTTGCCCAAAAGGCACGGTTCGCAAGCATCAAATGATTCATAACCAAGTGATTCCGAAAATCCATCTTTATGGAGTTTCTTCATGCGCTTTACACTGATATGACCCAAACGGCAGTGCCACAAATAAGTTGCACTATCATTATTAACTTTTCATCTTTTGGCATCAATATTATGAATATGTGTATCACTATGATCGAGATCCAACAAACTATGTTCATTGGGTGTATGACCATCGAAGGTCTTATTCATGTAAACAAAACAACAATTATTCTCTGACTTTAAATGAATAACCGTATTGCAATAAACATGATCAAATCATATTCATGCTCAACGCAAACACCAAATAACATTTATTTAGGTTCAACACTAATCCTGAAAGTATAGGGAGTGTGCGATGATGATCATATCAATCTTGGAACCACTTCCAACACACATCGTCACATCACCCTCAACTAGTTTCTGTTTATTCTGTAACTCCTGTTTCGAGTTACTAATCTTAGCAAGCGAACAAGTATCAAATACTCAGGGGTTACTATAAACACTAGTAAGGTACACATCAATAACATGTATATCAAATATACTCTTGTTCATTTTGCCATCCTTCTTATCCACCAAATATTCAAGGCATTTCCGCTTCTAGTGACCATTTCCTTTGCAGTATAATCACTCTGTTTCAGGCTTTGGTCCAGCTTTGGGCTTCTTCGCGGGACTGACAACTTGCTTGTCATTCTACTTGAAGTTCCCTTTCTTTCCCTTTGCCCTTTTGTTGAAACTAGTGGTCTTGTCAATCATCAACACTTGATGCTCTTTCTTGATTTCTACCTTCGTTGATTTCAACATCACGAAGAGCTCGGAATCGTTTTCGTCATCCCTTGCATACTATAGTTCATCACAAAGTTCTACTAACTTGGTGATGGTGACTAGAGAATTCTGTCAATCACTATCTTATCTGGAAGATTAACTCCCACTTGATTCAAGCGATTGAAGTACTCAGACAATCTAAGCACATGCTCACAAATTGAGCGGTTCTCCTCCATCTTTTAGCAATAGAACTTGTTGGAGACTTCATATCTCTCAACTCGGGTATTTGCTTGAAATATTAACTTCAATTCCTGGAACATCTCATATGGTCCATGACGTTCAAAACATCTTTGAAGTCCCGATTCTAAGCCGTTAAGCATGGTGCACTAAACTATCAAGTAGTCATCATATTGAGCTAGCCAAACGTTCATAACGTCTACATCTGCTCCTGCAATAGGTCTGTCACCTAGCGGTGCATCAAGGACATAATTCTTCTGTGCAGCAATGAGGATAAACCTCAGATCACGGACCAAGTCCGCATCATTGCTACTAACATTTTTCAACATAGTTTTCTCTAGGAACACATATAAAAACATAGGGAAGCAAAAACGCGAGCTATTGATCTATAACACAATTTGCAAAATACTACCAGGACTAAGTTCATGATAAATTCAAGTTCAATTAATCATATTACTTAAGAACTCCCACTTAGACAGACATCTCTCTAGTCATCTAAGTGATCACATGATCCAAATCAACTAAACCATGTCCGATCATCACATGAGATGGAGTAGTTTCAATGGTGAACATCATTATGTTGATCATATCTACTATATGATTCACGCTCGACCTTTCGGTCTCCGTGTTCCGAGGCCATATCTGTATATGCTAGGCTCGTCAAGTTTAACCCGAGTATTCCGCGTGTGCAACTGTTTTGCACCCGTTGTATTTGAACGTAGAGCCTATCACACCCGATCATCACGTGGTGTCTCAGCACGAAGAACTTTCGCAACGGTGCATACTCAGGGAGAACACTTCTTGATAATTAGTGAGAGATCATCTTAAAATGCTACCATCAACCAAAGCAAGATAAGATGCATAAAGGATAAACATCACATGCAATCAATATAAGTGATATGATATGGCCATCATCATCTTGTGCTTGTGATCTCCATCTTCGAAGCACCGTCGTGATCACCATCGTCACCGGCGCGACACCTTGATCTCCATCGTAGCATCGTTGTCGTTACGCCATCTATTGCTTCTACGACTATCGCTACCGCTTAGTGATAAAGTAAAGCAATTACAGGGCGTTTGCATTTCATACAATAAAGCGACAACCATATGGCTCCTGCCAGTTGCCGATAACTTCGGTTACAAAACATGATCATCTCATACAATAAAATATAGCATCACGTCTTGACCATATCACATCACAACATGCCCTGCAAAAACAAGTTAGACGTCCTCTACTTTGTTGTTGCAAAATTTTACGTGGCTGCTACGGGCTTAGCAAGAACCGTTCTTACCTACGCATCAAAACCACAACGATAGTTTGTCAAGTTGGTGCTGTTTTAACCTTCGCAAGGACCGGGCGTACCCACACTCGGTTCAACTAAAGTGAGAGAGACAGACACTCGCCGGTCACCTTTAAGCAACGAGTGCTCGTAGCGGTGAAACCAGTCTCGCGTAAGCGTACGCGTAATGTCGGTCCGGGCCGCTTCATCTCACAATACCGCCGAACCAAAGTATGACATGCTGGTAAGCAGTATGACTTATATCGCCCACAACTCACTTGTGTTCTACTCGTGCATATAACATCTACGCATAAAACCTAGCTCGGATGCCACTGTTGGGGAACGTAGTAATTTAAAAAAAATTCCTAAGCACACGCAAGATCATGGTGATGGCATAGCAACGAGAGGGGAGAGTGTTGTCCACGTACCCTCGTAGACCGTAAGCGGAAGCGTTAACACAACACGGTTGATGTAGTCGTACGTCTTCATGATCCGACCGATCCAAGTACCGAACGTACGGCACCTCCGAGTTCAGCACACGTTCAGCTCGATGACGATCCCCGGGCTCTGATCCAGCAAAGCTTCGGGGATGAGTTCCGTCAGCACGACGGCGTGGTGATGATGATGATGCTCTACCGGCGCAGGGCTTCGCCTAAACTCCGCGACGATATGACCGAGGTGGAATATGGTGGAGGGGGGCACCGCACACGGCTAAGGAATGATCCGTAGATCAACTTCTGTCTTCTGGGGTGCCCCCCTGCCCCCGTATATAAAGGAGCAAGGGGGAGGGGGCGGCCGGCCAAGGGAGGGCGCGCCAGGGAGGAGTCCTACTCCCACCGGGAGTAGGACTCCCTCCTTTCCTAGTCCAACTAGGAGACCTTCCATATAGTAGGAGTAGGAGAGAAGGAAAGGGAAGAGAGAAGGGAAGGAAGGAGGGGGTGCGGCCCCTCCCCCTAGTCCAATTCGGACTAGGCCTTGGGGGGGCCTGCCCTAGGCAGCCCCTCTCTCTTTCCCGTATGGCCCAATAAGGCCCGATACTTCTCCCGACGAATTCCCGTAACTCTCCGGTACTCCGAAAAATACCCGAATCACTCGGAACCTTTCCGAACTCCGAATATAGTCGTCCAATATATCGATCTTTACGTCTCGACCATTTCGAGACTCCTCGTCATGTCCCCGATCTCATCCGGGACTCCGAACTCCTTCGGTACATCAAAACTCATAAACTCATAATATAACTGTCATCGTAACGTTAAGCGTGCGGACCCTACGGGTTCGAGAACTATGTAGACATGGCCTAGAACTATTCTCGGTCAATAACCAATAGCGGAACCTAGATGCCCATATTGGTTCCTACATATTCTACGAAGATCTTTATCGGTCAAACCGCATAACAACATACGTTGTTCCCTTTGTCATCGGTATGTTACTTGCCCGAGATTTGATCGTCAGTATCCAATACCTAGTTCAATCTCGTTACTGGCAAGTCTCTTTACTCGTTCCGTAATGCATCATCCCGTAACCAACTCATTTGGTCACATTGCTTGCAAGGCTTATAATGATGTGCATTACCGAGAGGGCCCAGAGATACCTCTCCGACAATCGGAGTGACAAAACCTAATCTCGAAATACGCCAACTCAACATGTACCTTCGGAGACACCTGTAGTACTCCTTTATAATCACCCAGTTATGTTGCGACGTTTGGTAGCACCCAAAGTGTTCCTCCGGTAAACGGGAGTTGCATAATCTCATAGTTACGGGAACATGTATAAGTCATGAAGAAAGCAATAGCAACATACTAAACGATCAAGTGCTAGGCTAACGGAATGGGTCATGTCAATCACATCATTCTCCTAATGATGTGATCCCATTAATCAAATGACAACTCTTTTGTCCATGGCTAGGAAACATAACCATCTTTGATAAACGAGCTAGTCAAGTAGAGGCATACTAGTGACACTATGTTTGTCTATGTATTCACACATGTATTATGTTTCCGGTTAATACAATTCTAGCATGAATAATAAACATTTATCATGAAATAAAGAAATAAATAATAACTTTATTATTGCCTCTAGGGCATATTTGCTTCAGTTACTAGTCCTATCTTGTTTCGACGGTATTGTGGGATGAAGCGGCCCGGACCGACCTTACACGTACACTTACGTGAGACAGGTTCCACCGACTGACATGCACTTGTTGCATAAGGTGGCTAGCGGGTGCCAGTCTCTCCCTCTTTAGTCGGATCGGATTCGATGAAAAGGGTCCTTATGAAGGGTAAATAGCAATTGGCATATCACGTTGTGGTTTTGGCGTAGGTAAGAAACGTTCTTGCTAGAAACCTGTAGCAGCCACGTAAAAACTTGCAACAACCATTAGAGGACGTCTAACTTGTTTTTGCAGCATATGTTGTGTGATGTGATATGGCCAAGAAGGATGTGATGAATGAAATATATGTGATGTATGAGATTGATCATATTCTTGTAATAGGAATCACGACTTGCATGTCGATGAGTATGACAACCGGCAGGAGCCATAGGAGTTGTTTTTATTTATTGTATGACCTGTGTGTCACTGAATAACGCCATGTAATTACTTTACTTCATTGCTAAACCGTTAGCCATAGTAGTAGAAGTAATAAGTTGGCGAGACAACTTCATGGAGACACGATGATGAAGATCATGATGATGGAGATCATGGTGTCATGTCGGTGACGATGATGATCATGGAGCCCCGAAGATGGAGATCAAAAGGAGCAAAATGATATTGGCCATATCATGTCACTATTTGATTGCATGTGATATTTATCATGTTTATGCATCTTATTTGCTTAAAATGACAGTAGTAAATAAGATGATCCCTCATAATAATTTCAAGAAAGTGTTCCCCCTAACTGTGCACTGTTGCGAAAGATCATTGCTTCGAAGCACCACGTGATGATCGGGTGTGATAGATTCTAACGTTCACATACAACGGGTGTAAGCCAGATTTACACACACGAAACACTTAGGTTGACTTGACGAGCCTAGCATGTACAGACATGGCCTCGGAACACAAGAGACCTAAAGGTCGAGCATGAGTCATATAGTAGATACGATCAACATGAAGATGTTCACCGATGATGACTAGTCCGTCTCACGTGATGATCGGACACGGCCTAGTTGACTCGGATCATGTATCACTTAAGATGACTAGAGGGATGTCTATCTGAGTGGGAGTTCATTAGATGAACTTAGTTATCATGAACATAGTCAAAAGGACTTTGCAAATTATGTCATAGCTTGCGCTTTCGTTCTACTGTTTTAGATATGTTCCTAGAGAAAATTTAGTTGAAAGTTGATAGTAGAAATTATGCGGACTGGGTCCATAAACTGAGGATTGTCCTCATTGCTGCGCAGAAGGCTTATGTCCTTAATGCACCGCTCGGTGTGCTGAACCTCAAACGTCGTCTGTGGATGTTGCGAACATCTGACATACACGTTTTGATGACTACATGATAGTTCAGTAATGTTAAACGGTTTAGAATTGTGGCGCCAAAGACATTTTTGAAACGTCGCGGAACATATGGGATGTTCCAAGGGCTGAAATTGGGATTTCAGGCTAGCGCCCACGTCAAGAGGTATGAGACCTCTGACGAGTTTCTTAGCCTACAAACTAAGGGAGAAAAGCTCAATCGTTGACCTTGTACTTAGATTGTCTGGGCACAACAATCACTTGAATCGAGTGGGAGTTATTCTTCCAGATGAGATAGTGATGTTTCTCCAAAGTCATTACCACCAAGCTACTAGAGCTTCGTGATAAACTATAACATAATATGATGATCCTTGAAATATTCGCGATGTTTGACACCGCGAAAGTGGAAATCAAGAAGGAGCATCAATTGTTGATGGTTAGTGAAACCACTAGTTTCAAGAAGGGCAAGGGAAAGAAGGGATACTTCATGATATGGCAAATCAGTTGCTGCTCTAGTGAAGAAACCCAAGGTTGAACCCAAATCCGATACTAAATGCTTCTATAATGAGGGGAACGGTCACTGAAGCAGAACTACCCTAGATACTTGGTAGATGAGAAGGCTGGCAAGGTCGACAGAAGTATATTGGATATACATTATATTGATGTGTACTTTACTAGTACTCCTAGTAGCACCATGGTAATAGATACCGGTTCAGTTGCTAAGTGTTAGTAACTCGAAATAAAAGGCTACGGAATAAATGGAGACTGGCTAAAGGTGAGATGACGATATGTGTTGGAAGTGTTCCCAAGCTTGATGTGATCAAGCATCGCATACTCCCTCTACCATCGAGATTGGTGTTAAACCTAAATAATTGTTATTTGGTGTTTGCGTTGAGCATAGACATGATTGGATTATGTCTATCGCAATATGGTTATTCATTTAAGGAGAATAATGGTTACTCTGTTTATTTGAATAATACCTTCAATGGTCTTGCACCTAAAATGAATGGTTTATTGAATCTCGATCGTAGTGATACACATGTTCATGCCAAAAGATATAAGATAGTAATGATAATACCACATACTTGTGGCACTGCCATTTGAGTCATATTGGTATAAAACGCATGAAGAAGATCCATGTTGATGGATCTTTGGACTCACTCGTTTTTGAAAAGATTGAGACATGCGAACCATGTCTATTGGTATATACGCATGAAGAAACTCCATGCAGATGGATCGTTTGTACTCACTTGTTTTTGAATCACTTGAGTCATGCAAATCATACCACATGGGCAAGATGACTGAAAGGCCTCGTTTTCATTGAAATGGAACAAGAAATCAACTTGTTGGAAGTAATACATTTTGATGTGTGCAGTCCAATGAGTGTTGAGGCACGCAGTGGATGTCGTTATGTTCTTACTTCACAGATGATTTGAGTAGATGCTGAGTATATTTACTTGATGAAACACAAGTTTGAATTATTGAAAGGTTCAAGTAATTTCAGAGTGAAGTTGAAGATCATCGTGACAAGAGGATAAAATGTCTATGATATGATCATAGAGATGAATATCTGAGTTATGAGTTTGGTATACAATTAAGACATTGTGAAAATTGTTTCACAACTAATACCACCTGGAAGACCATAGTGTGATGGTGTGTTCGAACATCATAGATGCACCCTATTGGATATGGGGCATACCATGATGTCTCTTATCGAATTACCACTATCATTTATGGGTTAGGCATTAGAGACAATCGCATTCACTTCAAATAGTACACCACGTAATTCCGTTGAGATGACAGTGTATGAACTATGGTTTAGAGAAACCTAGGCTGTCGTTTCTTGAAAGTTTGGGGCTGCAACACTTATGTGAAAAAGTTTCATCCTGATAAGCTCGAACCCAAAGCGGATAAATACATCTTCATAGGACACCCAAAACAGTTGGGTATACCTCCTAATTCAGATCCGGAAGCAAATGTAATTGTTTCTAGAAACGGGTCCTTTCTAGAGAAAAAGTTTCTCTTGAAAGAATTGAGTGGGAGGATGGTGGAGACTTGATGAGGTTACTGAACCATCACTTCAACCAGTGTGTAGCAGGGCACAAGAAGTTGTTCCTGTGGCACCTACACCAATTGAAGTGGAAGTTGATGATAGTGATCATGAAACTTCGGATCAAGTCACTACCAAACCTTGTAGGACGACAAGGATGCGTACTGCTTCAGAGTGGTATGGTAATCCTGTCTTGGAGGTCATGTTGCTAGACAACAATGAACCTACAAGCTATGGAGAAGTGATGGTGGGACCGGATTTTGACAAATGGCTCGAGGCCATAAAATCCGAGAGAGGATCCATGTATGAAAACAAAGTGTAGACTTTGGAAGAACTACTTGATGGTCGTAAGGCTGTTGGGTACAGATGGATTTTAAAAGGAAGACGGACAATGATGGTAAGTATCACCATTAAGAAAGCTCAACTTGTCGTTAAGATGTTTTCCGACAAGTTCAAGGAGTTGACTACGATGAGACTTTCTCACTCGTAGTGATGCTAAGAGTCTGTTGGAATTATATTAGCAATTACTGCATGATTTATGAAATCTTGCAGATAGGATGTCAAAACATTGTTTCCTCGACGATATTCTTGAGGAAAGGTTGTATGTGATACAACCAGAAGGTTTTGTCAATCCTGAAAGATGCTAACAAGTGCGCAAAGCTCCAGCAATCCTTCTAAGGACTGGAGTAAGCATCTCGGAGTTGGAATATACACTTTGATGAGATGATCAAAGATTTTGGGTTTATACAATGTTTATGAGAAACTTGTATTTCCAAAGAAGTGAGTGGGAGCACTATAGCATTTCTGATGAGTATATGTTGTTGACATATTGTTGATCAAAAATGATGTAGAATTTCTGGAAAGCATAAAGGGTTATTTGAAAAGTGTTTTTCAATGGAAACCCTGGATTAAGTTGCTTGAACATTGAGCATCAAGATCTATAAGGATAGATCAACAATGCTTAATAGTACTTTCAAATGAACACATACCATGACAAGATTTTGAAGGAGTTCAAAAATAGATCGGCAAAGAAGGAGTTCCTGGCTGTGTTATAAGGTGTGAGTATTGGGTAAGACTCAAGACATGACCACGGCAGAAGAGAAGAAAGGACGAAGGTCGTCCCCTATGATTCAGACGTAGGCTCTACAGTATGCTATGCTGTGTACCGCACCTGAAGTATGCCTTGCCATGAGTCAGTCAAGGGGTACAAGAGTGATCCAGGAATGGATCACAGGACATTGGTCAAACTTATCCTTAATAACTAGTGGACTAAGGAATTTTCTCGATTATGGAGGTGGTAAAAGAGTTTGACGTAAAGGGTTACGTCGATGCAAACTTTGATACTAATCTGGATGACTATGAGTAGTAAACCAGATTCATATAGTAGAACAGTTATTTGGAATAGTTCCAAATAGCGCGTGGTAGCTGCATCTATAAGATGACATAGAGATTTGTAAAACACACAGGGATCTGAAAGGTTCAGACCCGTTGACTAATAACCTCTCTCACAAGCGAGATATGATCAAACCCCATGGGTGTTGAATTCATTACAATCACATAGTGATGTGAACTAGATTATTGACTCTAGTGCAAGTGGGAGACTGTTGGAAATATGCCCTAGAGGCAATAATAAAATGGCTATTATTGTATTTCCTTGTTCATGGTAATTGTCTATTCTTCATGCTATAATTGTATTGACTAGAAACCGTAATACATGTGTGAATACATAGACCACAACATGTCCCTAGTGAGCCTCTAGTTGACTAGCTCGTTGATCAATAGATGGTTATGGTTTCCTGACCATGGACATTAGATGTCATTGATAACGGGATCACATCATTAGGAGAATGATGTGATGGACAAGACCCAATACTAAGCATAGCACAAGATCGTGTAGTTCGTTTGCTAAAGCTTTTCTAATGTCAAGTATCATTTCCTTAGACCATGAGATTGTGCAACTCCCGGATACCGTAGGAATGCTTTGGGTGTGCCAAACGTCACAACGTAACTGGGTGGCTATAAAGTTGCACTAAGGGTATCTCCGAAAGTGTTTGTTGGGTTGGCACGAATCGAGACTGGGATTTGTCACTCCGTATGACGGAGAGGTATCTCTGGGCCCACTCGGTAATGCATCATCATAATGAGCTCAATGTGACTAAGTAGTTAGTCACGGGATCATGCATTATGGAACGAGTAAAGTGACTTGCCGGTAACGAGATTGAACGAGGTATTGGGATACCGACGATCGAATCTCGGGCAAGTAACATACCGATTGACAAAGGGAATTGCATACGGGATTGCTTGAATCCTTGACATCGTGGTTCATCCGATGAGATCATCGTGGAACATGTGGGAGCCAACATGGGTATCCAGATCCCGCTGTTGGTTATTGACCGGAGAACGTCTCGGTCATGTCTGCATGGTTCCCGAACCCGTAGGGTCTACACACTTAAGGTTCGGTGACGCTAGAGTTGTTATGGGAAATAGTATGTGGTTACCGAAGGTTGTTCGGAGTCCCGAATGAGATCCCGGACATGACGAGGAGCTCCGGAATGGTCCGGAGGTGAAGATTGGTATATTGGACGAAGGATATTGGAGTCCGGAATTGTTCCGGGGGTACCAGGTGATAACCAGCGTGTCCGAAAGGGGTTTTGGAGGCCCCGGCAAGCGTTGTGGGGCCTTATGGGCCAAGGGGAGAGGGCACATCAGCCCACTAAGGGGCTGAGCGCCCCTCCCACCCAATCTCACGTAACCAGGAGAGGTGGGGGCGCCACCCCTAGGGCAGCCGCCCCTCCCGGCTTGGGGGGCAAGTTTCCTAGGGGGTGGGGGCGCCCAAACCCATCTAGGGTTTCCCCTGTGGCCGCCGCCCATCCCCTAGGGAACCCTAGGGCGCCTCCCCCTCCTCCCTTCCCTCTATATATAGTGAGGGAGAGAGAGGGCAGCCGCACCCTTCCCCTGGCGCAGCCCCTCCCTCCTCCAACACCTCCTCCTCCTCCGTAGTGCTTGGCGAAGCCCTGCCGGAGAACCACGAGCTCCATCACCACCATGTCGTCGTGCTGTCGGAGTTCTCCCTCAACTTCTCCTCTCCCCTTGCTGGATCAAGAAGGAGGAGACATCCCCGGGCTGTACATGTGTTGAACGCGGAGGCACCGTTGTTCGGTGCTTAGATCGGATTCGGCCACGATCTGAATCGCTTTGTGAACGACTCCACCAACCGCGTTCTTGTAACGCTTCCGCATCGTGATCTTCAAGGGTATGAAGATGCACTCCCCTCTCTCTTGTTGCTAGTCTCTCCATAGATTAATCTTGGTGATGCGTATAAAATTTTGAATTTCTGCTACGTTCCCCAACATAGTTTTCAATAGAACGATTCACCTTATTTCAAAGAACTCGGTGTAGAGGAAAACCAGATGGATGCTTGCGCAAGCCCTGGCAATATCCATTCTTATTGCAACATGGTCTGACCTCGAAGCCACAACTTAGAGCATCTCCAGCCGCGCCCCCAGAACGCCCCCAGGCGATTTTTCCGCGCCGACGCCGAAAAAACAGGCTAGTCGCGCCCCTAGGACACCGAATTCCGCCGGCTCAGCCCGTTTTTGCGCCCGGCGATCGCAGGCCGAACCCGGCGCACTCGAGGGCGCTCGGGGGCACCAGCGCAAGAGAAAAGTGCTCCTGGGGCCACATTAGCAGGCGAAAAGTCAAGCCACCCGTCCAGATTCGCCTCCTACCCCCCACGCTCGGCCGCCACCCTGCGCCACCCTACCGATCCCGGCGCCGTCCACCACCCACCGCAGCTAGGTACACCATCTCCCTCCGGGAAAAAGAAGGGGTTTCGTCGAGGCAGCCTCTTCGCCGCCGTCCAGGCAACTTTTCCAGCGTTCTGGCCGCGCAGGGTCTGTACACCGGCGGGCTTGCGCCCACCTCGCCCGCAAGGTGTTCGCTGAATTGCCCGGCCTAGCGATGGACTCCGAAGATGAGGAGGCGCTCGCGGCGTTGATGGAGGAGGAAGCCGAAGCCGACGTCTAGGAGCAGGAGCATCTCATGGTGCTCGCCGCCCTCGTCGGCCTGCTCGCGAGCAGTTAAAAGCCACGGTGAGGTGGCTCGGCGGCTGGGCGGGTGAAAGCAAAGAATCGGCATCGTCTGGAAGGCTACTGCATGCTCTACTCGGACTACTTCGCCGACACTCCATTGCACGACGAGAAAACATTTCGGCACCGTTACCGGATGAGCCGAAAGCTTTTCCTCAGGATTGTGAATTCCATCCGGGAGTTCGACAGCTACTTCAAGTGCAAGATGGATTGCACCGGCACACTTGGATTTACCTCGATCTAGAAGTGCACGACAACTATGAGGATGCTTGCATACGGAGCTCCCGGTGATTCACTCGACGACTATGGGTGCATGGCCGAGTCCACCACCATTGAGTGTTTCTACAAGTTCTGCAGGGCAGTGGTGGCAGTGTTTGGACCGCAGTACTTGCGAACACCCAATGCGGAAGACACTGCTCGGATCCTAGCACAGAATGCATGCAGCAAGATGATTTCCTAGGATGCTTGGAAGCATTGACTGCATGCATTGAAAATGGAAGAACTGTCCATTTGCTTGGCAGGGGCTGTACAAAGGCGCCAAAAGCGGTTGCAGTGTGGTACTTGAGGCAGTGGCCACACAGGACCTCTGGATTTGGCACTCTTTCTTTGAGATGCCAGGAACTCACAATGACATCAACGTCTTGCAGTGCTCCCCAGTTTTTGCCAAGCTTGTTGAAGGTCATTCTCCTCCGGTGAACTTCGAGGTCAATGGGTGACCGTACAACAAGGGGTACTATCTAGCTGATGGCATCTATCCGAGATGGTCGACATTTGTGAAGACCATCTCAAACCCTATGACAAGAGGCAAGAACGCCTGATTTGCGAAGATTCATGAGGCTTGCAGGAAGGATGTCGAGCGGGCATTTGGTGTGCTCCAATCTCGATTTGCTGTTGTCCGGTTCCCTGCTCTGACCTGGTCGAAAGATCAAATGTGGGAGATCATGACTTGTTGTGTCATCTTGCACAACATGATCATTGAGAGCGAGCAGGAAGAGCCAATGTTTGACACTGAACCATATTACATGCAGGGTCCTCTTGCCCAAGTTGATCACCAGCTACCGTTAAACTAGACTGACTACCTCAATATGCGTCAGGAGATCCGAGACCCACAGGTGCATCAAGAACTGCAACACGATCTGGTGGAGCACCTATGGAGGCTCAATGACGAGGCTGGGAATGACGTGTGATGAAACTTGAGTTTTTATTTGTTCAACTATATAATTTGTATTGAACTATTTGATTTATGTGATGAAACACGCCGAAACACGCCGAACCATGCCGAACTATGTGACGAACTAATTGATTTCTATTTGTATGCAAAAAGTCACGCCGAAACATGCTGAAACACGCCGAATATAGGCCGATTCACGCAGATATCGGGCCGTTTTTGGACATAATTGGGCCGAACATTGGGCCGAAATCGGCACCTGGGGGCGACCTGGGGGGCGACGGCTGGGTGCCGAACCGCCCCCAGCGCCGAGTTTATCGCCGGCTCACCCCCAGGTCGCTCTTTTTCGGTGCCCTGGGGGGCCGAACGGCTGGAGTGCTCTTAAAAGGGTGTATAAGGACTTTTGTACGTCCAACATATCGTTTGAGTTGAAAATAAACCGAACTTGTATTTTTACCAAGCCATTTGATTTTTTTAAGGACCAGCTCATATGATTCAACTTTGGAAGCTCATGGTAAAAACCGTAGTGGTGTTTTGAAGATTTTGACTTAACCCTTTTTCCCAATATGAGGATGGTAACATATAGTTTGGAAATCACACATGCTTAGTTTTCCAAAGTGCGACTTTTATTTGAAGCAAGTATGCGGATTTTACAACCTTTTCAATTCCAGAGCTATGAAGGGCAATCCGAATACAAAAGGGAATATCTTGTGTTTCCATCTTTGTTTCTCCTTACTCGATGACGGTCCCCCCTTCCCACACCTCCCTCGTGCTCAGGGCCGGTCCTGAGATTTGGGGGGCCCGGGGCGAAACTAAAATCTGGGGCCCCTTAATATAAAGATCAAGATAACATATTTTTCATTTACTTTGATACTGCTCTAAATTGAAATTGTTTACAGCGAAAGAAACATTCGAATGCCTTTAAGATAGAGCTTTTGCAACATCACTATAATACCATAAAATTGATCATTGAGTTAAGCTGATAAGTTCATAAAGAATTTGACGCAACTTAGAGGTTAATACTTTTCTGTAGACATCGTCTCATAATCAAGGAACACAAACTATGTACATTATTTGTCTTTCTTTATATTCGGTAGGTGTTATATCCTACCACATTTTCTTGATTTACCCTTTTTTTAGTTTCTGAATTACAAAGTGTACATATGGCCAATTACTCAGAAGTGCATCGGAGGCCATGGTCTTGCCGTGTTGGGGACTGGAATTGGGCGCTGGCGGTGGTGTGTACAATGGGAAAAACGAGGCGTCGGTGTCTTGCGCTACTATCCGTCAATGATGGTCATGCATGCCGCTGGGCAAGGCCTGGTATCTTGGCGTGATTGATGTCCAGTACTTGTCATCTCAAGGAAAAAGAGGAATGGTCGTGGGCTGTTGCGTGCGGGGCTGCCAGCTGACTCCCTGGGCCATGGCCTACCTGCGAACCTGGGCGGGGGCCCCTAGATTTTGGGGGCCTGGGGCGGCCGCCCCCCTGCCCCTCCCCAGGGCCGGCCCTGCTCGTGCTTTGATCCTTGGCGTTGCCTATCTTCACCCTCTATGAACAGAAATCGTACACACCATCATTGCCAAACATGTTCTATTGAGAAGGAACAGAATCCTCCTATAACACGCCTTATTTCACTCGATGCACAGGTCGTGTGCATATCAATCATGCAGAAGTTGGGGTGGGTATGCTCACTGTGCATGTAGTATCTCCTTAATGCTTCACCTTGAGTTCATAAATCCACTGTATTTTGAAGGAAAAAAACACTCAATGATGCAGGGACCGGAAGCAGTTCAAACTTTTTTCTTAAGAAATACTCACTCTGTTCCAAAATATAAAAACGTTTTTAACACTACATTAGTGTCAAACAGCCCGCTCCATTTGAAAGTTGGAATAGTTTGGCACGAAAGCATGGAAGATGTTGGGCTTCGCTGAGAATCTGGCCGACCGAGGGGTGTAAACTCACAAATTCCCCGAATTAAAAACGTCAAAGAAAGTGAAGAAAAGGCGGCGATTTCTATCCCCTCCCCTCGCTCCCCCTTCCGACAGCAAGTGCGAGCTACTGAGCTCTGCTCTGCTCCGCCCCCCCACCCTCCCGTCGCGCGCGCGGCCGCCGCCGCCCTCCCTGATCCGAGAGCCAGAGAAGCCGGTAAGTCCCCTCCCCTCGCCCGATCGTCCCACGCGGCTCGCGAGCTAGGGCTCCGCGCGCTCGATCGCCGCTCCCGCCGCGCGCAGCCGACCTCTGCAGCTCCGCTTGTTCGTTTTATTTATTTATTTTTCTTAAAAGGGAAGCTCTCTTCTCTACCCTCTTGATTGGCTTGATTGTTTCATATGGTGTCCTCGTCCTGATTAGTGGGTGTTATCTAGTATCATCTTTGAGATCGATTCGAAGAACCCTCGAGGAAAGATCGCATGTGTACACTGTAGCTGGTGCTGGGCTCTGACAGAAAATGTAGAAAAATGACCACTTTGGTCTTCAGGTTGACCCATCCAAGATCCGGTTCCGGTCAACTAGTTATTTACCCAGGTGAACTTGTTGGATAGTGTTTTTAATCCTTGTCTGACAGGTGGGATGTAGTCTGCAGCTTATCTGCTGCTACGCGATGTGCTTACTGGTTGGTTCATAGTCTGTTCGACTCCTGTGATCACCTTCAGTATTGCTTTGGTCTTATAAAAGTATAGCATAATTCTTCAGTTTTGGATAGGGAGAAAAGAGGCACTGGGATCTGCAAGTGTCTGAAATTCTCACTCATCCGAGGCAGAGGAATTACAGCGAGCATATGCACG
This sequence comes from Triticum dicoccoides, assembly GCF_002162155.2. NCBI lineage: Eukaryota > Viridiplantae > Streptophyta > Magnoliopsida > Poales > Poaceae > Triticum > Triticum dicoccoides. The sequence continues at coordinate 655,114,265 of NC_041393.1, forward strand.
CTTTGCTATGCTTCTGTGTTGGTGGTTCCTTATCCATCCCCATTATTGCTAGTCGCTCTCATGTGCCATTTGGCTTGTTGGGATTGGTATGCAGTGTCCGGAAGTATCCCACGTGTAGGTATTAACTACGAGAGACAAGGGCTGACTAAATGGAGTAATTAAAACATTCTCCGGATATCTCCCTACTGGGTGGTTAAGATCTGCATATGCATCCCATAGGGTACGATATTAAGAGCTAGGAATTTGTGTGTTCCGACATCACTCTCCCCGTAAGGTTTGCTGTATTTCCTAGTACAATCAGGTAAACATCTAATGCTAGTATGCTAGTAAAAGTCATCTTGTTGGTTGCAAAAAGTTGGTATTACATTTCATCTGCTGTTTCTTGCTGTGTTTAAATGCTTGTTCTCTGTTTCTTGCAGTAACTTTCTGTCTTTGAAGCCCATTGGAGGTCCAAGATCTTGTCGATGTTCATCTGGAGATAGCATGTCATGTCTGAACAACAGGATCATGTCAGTAAAAGCTCCAGCTCAAGCATCAGCACCAGCACTCAGGAAAGCGAGGAGGAGGTGTCCGTAACTATCGGTAGCCTCCTCGCTCACGCAAGGAACGACAAAGCACATAGTCTTGGGAGGCGTCTCTTGCATTTGGGTTCCGTCCCGGTAATCAAGAGCCAATCAACATTTGTTTCCTTTTAATCTTCTAGTATTATTTGCTTCCTTGGGCTTTACCTTTTGCTGAGTCATAGTTACTTTGATGAACTGTCTCTGAAGTCTGAACTGAACATGATTTGTCGGTGTAGTGCTCAATACTGTAATTACTAACATGCAGTGTAAATTTATAATTCTGAATTGCACATTGCCAAATGAAATAATAATTCTGTGAAGTTATTGGCTTTGGTCTTTGCCCATCTTTTATAACAAAACTAGTAACACCCTGTTTTGCGGCAGCACCATCCTCGAGTTAATGGAGAGATCCCTAATGTTGATAATGCAACCTTGGATCATGAAAGACTGTTGGAAAGGTAAATATGATATTTACCCCTTCCCTCCACTTGAATGTGGACATCATTTGTAGGATTGATCTTGCAGCATATATGTGCTGTTGCACCTTCTTCTGAAGTTGCATCTTTTGCATGTAAAGTTCATTTAGCATTACCTTTTATTTGCAGGCTGGGGACTTATGGTCTGGCCGAGTTTCAGATAGAGGGAGATGGAAATTGTCAGGTTTGTTTACATGTTTACCCCCAAAAAGTAAAAAAAAAGTGCATGAGGCTTAATAAAAAACACTGTTCCATTTCTTGAAGATAACATGTTAATAAACCTATTGTAGCTTTCAGTATGTTCTCACTTTTTAAACCCTACCAATGACCTATTGTTACAGTTTCGAGCTCTGGCAGACCAAATTTTTCGCAATCCTGAATATCACAAACAAGTGAGGAAGGCAGTCATGAAGCAGGTAGCCTGTTTGTCTCAGCCCATGGACATTCTGTAGTAATCTAAATAAAAGCATTGATCATCTTGCAGACTTGATAATACAATTTCATTGATATGCAACTATGCTGAAGCCTGTCTCTGCTTTTTAGCTAAAGGAATTCAGAAAACGCTATGAAGGCTATGTACCAATGGAATATAAGGTGTACTTGAAGAAAATGAAAAGGTAGCACAGATTGTGCTGCTTAAATGATCATGTTCACTGTTGACAGAGACAGTATACTAGGCTTCAAATATATTCATAGCTTCGTATATATGTCCTGCAGATCAGGGGAATGGGGGGATCATCTGACCTTACAAGCGGCTGCAGACCGGGTAACATGCACTTCTAGTTTGATGATGGTTGAGTGGTTTCTGTAGCAAAACCTTGTAATTGCAGCATTTTGACATTAATGTTCCTGTTGTTTCTAAAACTCTGACTATAGCTCAAAGGCCTGAGGCACAAAAAAGAAGTCCCACTTCGAGTCTATTCAGTAATATGTGTGTCTGATGTCATTGTTCACTATTCATGTAAGTTGATATAGCATTCCCTGTCTAAGATGGCCAAAATAATGTTACCATTAACATCTGTTCGTAGTATTGTGTTGAATCTTATAAAAAAAAGTTTAGTGATCAATCAGGTTTCTGTCTATATTAATGCTTCTCTTGGAACTGTCATGTTCTTGTCAAGTCATCAACACACACTATCATGGCATTAGCATGTGTCATTACTCATGTTTTTTATCTTCCTGACTCCTTTCTCCCTTTGTATGTCTACTTGCTCACAGTTTGGTGCCAAAATTTGCTTACTGACGTCATTTAGGGACACCTGCTTAATCGAGATAGTCCCCAGGGACCTGACTCCGACAAGAGGTGAGAGCCGGTGCACTAGTATCTCTTATGCTCTTGTGTTAAAATCCTGAATTCTAGAGAGATTCGCCTTTTCCACGGCGCCCCGCGAAGATTTCGCTGGAAACATGCTAACTAATATGTTTCCTTGGCATGTGTTTCAGAGCTTTGGCTTAGCTTCTGGTGTGAAGTACACTACAATTCCTTGTATGCGACTGACGGTGAGCGTTTGTTTTGCTTAGACATGCTGATTTGGGGAACTACCAATGTTCATTTGCATCATTACAGGCCATTAAAATTTTAACAATCCATTCCAGTTACTGCATTATCCGGTCATTGATCAGTTCTATCTTCTAAAAATGAGCTCCTGTTGTGCGCACTGCAGATCTCCTGACTCGCAAAACTAAGAAGAAGCATTGGTTGTTCTAGGGCGGTACCGACTTCCGGGAGAGAGGAGCTTCTCTTTGCTGCAGCTGTTCTTCTCCCTTGAGCTTAGCAGGGTCTGCAATACTTTACTAGCGCTTACTGTTACTTTGTAAAATCCAAGTTGAGACTGCGCAGGAATTTTACGGGAACACATCCGCAAAAATATCGAAACGTGACCCAGGTTTGTGTAGGATTATGAGGCAATGTACAGTAAACTTCGATGTACTCCTTCCGTCCGAAAATACTTGTCATCAAAATGAATAAAAGGGGATGTATCTAGATGTATTTTAGTTCTAGATACATCCCCTTTTGTTTATTTTGATGACAAGTATTTTCGGACGGAGGGAGTAGTATTTAGCAAGGAAAAAACACATGGAATGTCCAACTCTCAGCTCCACGAGTCTTATGTTCTACAGTGGCAACTGTGTTTCCTTTTTCTTTTTTCTTTGCGGTGTTATCAGTCAATGATCATTAATTTGTTGGTCAATGATATTTCCATGCCGTAAAATATATATTTGAATCATGACTGTAATTGTGGAGTGTCAAATCTTTCACTGTTCTACGTTGGCACTGAGAAAATTATATACTCCATTGTCTCAAAATAAGTGTCGTGGCTTTAGTACAAATTTGTTCAAAACGGAAAACAAACAACAGAGTGTAATTAGTACAAATTTGTTCAAAACGGAAAACAAACAACAGAGTGTAATTACAAATCAGTATCATGCTTTTAAGAGCAAGTAGAATAACTAATCAGTATCATGCTTCTAAGAGCAAGTACAAGTGTAATTACTAATCAGTATCATGCTTTTAAGAGCAAGTAGAATAACTAATTAGTATCATGCTTCTAAGAGCAAGTACAATAAGGTGACATAAGCGGGCTATAAGACTTAAAATAATATATTTTTGCTGACGGGGTGTAAGACTTAAAATAGTATATTTTTATTGACGGGATGTAAGACTTAAAATAGTATATTTTTGCCGAGTTGGAAGAGAGAGAAGAGAAATGGGCTACAAACTAACAGCGGCTGTAGCAGACACTCCTACAGACTTTGCGAGAGAGGAAGGTAGACCATGTATCAATAAAATAGTACTTATTTACATCTAACTATTGTACCTGCCGGCTATAAGTTTGACTATAAATAACGTGGCAACATCATATAGCCAGTTAACCATGCTCGAATAAAAGGCCGATGACCATACGGTGGCTTTATTCTTTGCTTACGTCCAATATCCACAGCCTGCAAATGCTTTTGTTGTTACTGCACAGGCTGCATTGTATTTGTAGACACATTTTCCTTTTTCTTTTCCTTTAATATTCCCTTTTCCTTTTCCTTTTTCTTTTCTTTTTTCTTTCTGAAATTACCCAGGTCATGAGATTTTTTGGGGCTCGGAGTGAAACTAGAATCAGGGCCCCTTTGATATAAGCATGGGCTATTTTACAAATTTATGTCCATTGCGAAAAAACCATAAAAGAATAGAGCATAGGCTACGGAAAAATACACAAAAGCTCCTGGATGCTCCACCCCCCTATAAAATACCAGGAAAATTAGAAAGTACTGGAATTTTGGGATATCAAACATGGGTGCTCATTCTACTCACGCTGTTTATTTTCGTTAAGAAATGGCATTCGTGGCTAATAAAATACACAATGACCTACGATCCATCCAAACAATCCTTTTATACCTTTTATACATAGGATTTTTACCTTCTTTACCGAGGATATCAGAATGTTCTTTTTTCAGGAAACTTCACATGGTTGTAGATTGGGCACCCAAGTTTGGTATATCAAAATTTCAGTTTTTTAAATAAAACTGTTTTTTAATTTATAATATTCTTAATAGGGGGTGGAGCACCGAGAGCTACAAATCCTCTTCCATAGGCATATAGGAAAATAGAGACATACCTTCTCCCCAAAGACGAACCTATGAACAAAATAGAGGGTGGCCCACTCCAAAAGAAAACATTCCACCTAATCCAAGTGTCATTTAATATATGGCAACAGAATAACATAAAAACCTCAATCAAGTATCGCAACATTAGTGTTCAGAAAATGTATTTCGAATTTGTGAAATTACAATACAAATAGTCTTACATGAAAGATATACAGTAGAAGTTGAAGATTACAATATATACTAGCTAACTATAAACCGGTTCCGCTAGAAAATCATTTCTCTCCAACTTTGAAGAGATTTAGCTGTGAACTTCAACTTTCGACAGAGCCTGATTAGAAGGTTCGAAATGGAACAAAGACATAGTATAAAACACTACCTCTATATATATAAGTTTTTTTTTTGCAGTTCAAATTTGAGCTGCATAAACGTCTTATATCGATCATGTGACGGAGAGAGTATATTTGATCTCCATTCCTATATACTTACACAGTCCTCCTGCATATGCGTAGATATTGTTGCCTAATACGAGTATGTTCGTGGACGGATCAAGCTTTCATGGCAGAGCGCCGGAGCAAACCTCATGCCCTGCAGGTGTTCTCCAACACAGTAGACGGTCTGCAACGCCCGTGCCTCGGGGTCGTAGTATCCCAACGCTCTCCCCGTGCTGAGAAGCAGCCTCCCGTCTTTGGGGTCAACAGCCAACAGCCTAGTCTCCTCCGACGGGTACATCCGCCGGAACTCCCCGAGCTCGACACGGCGCGGCCATGCCGACCAAGAGCCGCCTTCCAGCCGCTTCCAGACGTCGATGGCGTTGGCGCGCGTGTCCGAGCACAGGACGCACACGCCACCTTGGAGCTCGACGACGGACGTGATCCGGCCGCGGCCGCACGGGGGCCCTGGCAGCACCTCGAACTCCCCCGTGCCGACGTCGAGCGCCAGCAGCTCGCACCTCGAATCGTCGTCGTTGTCGTCGTCTACCATCCAGTAGAGCTTGCCGTCGGCGTAGGCGGGCTGCACGTCGACCGCCGGCGGCCTTGGCGGAGGGCTGATCGGGATCCACGCCGTGGCGCCTACGAGCTGCACGTGGCACTTGGCCTTGACCGGCTGGCCATGTCGACGGCTCTTGCCACGACGGACGACGACGAGGCGTGCCAGCACGTGCTTGCTCGTCCGCGAATCGTACCCCAGCCCCATCGCGGCAGCTGCAGAATCATGGGGATCGTCGTCGTCGTCCAACATATCCGTTCTTTATAAGGCTGCCGTACGCCATGCTAGGGTTGCAAATGAAATCGACGACGACTGAGCCGGCCTGCTGCGTGTAGCTGACGAGGACGAGGCCGTGGCAGGGCGTGGAGCACACCGCCCTAGACTCGCGGTGCTCGTACAGGAACGGCATCATGTCGTCGTACTCCACCTGCAACCTCTGGCAGAGCTCCAGCGGGTACAAGTCGAGCACGTGGCTGAAGAGCCGGCCCTGGACGAGCATGACCCCCGGGCTCCTGCCCAGGTTCGCGTGGAGCGCGTGCGTCCGGACGAACCGGTCGGTCTCGGCCACCGCGCGCCACTCCCTGCACACGCACCTCAGGGCGGCGACCGACTGCGCCGGCAACCACTTGAGGACGTCCGACCACGCTTTCCTCCACGGGGACGAGAAGATCACCTCCTCGCTCGTGCGGCCTACGGGCACGAGGCTCTCCTCCAGCAACCCCACGGTGCCGCGGGTGATCGTGGCTCCTTCGTCGTCGCCGGCGGAAACGAGCTCCGTCGGCGAGACCAGCACCTCCGGGACCGGGACGCCGCCGCCCTCGAGGTCGAACGCCAGCACGCCCTCCTCCGTGGCGAACATGATCTTCGTCCGTCCGTTGCCCGCGAGGTAGGTTTCGAGGGGAGAGACCCAGTGTACCCGCAGCAGGTCGAGCTCGGGCCTAAGGGTCTGATGGTGCAGCACGCGGTAGAGCTTCTCCCAGTACCCGGACTCCCGGCAGGCCAGGCGCCAGATGCAGTAAGGGTCGGCGTCGCTGCGAGTGGGAGGTCGACGCTCATGGAAGACGCACAGGCACAGGCGTCCGCCCAGCACCGTCAGCTCGGGCGGACTGTCGTCGTCTTGCACCGACGGAGGCGTGCTCAGTGAACCGAAGGTCTCGTCGCCGACGTCGAAGGTGAGGATGCTGCCGCCATGTTTTCGTCGTGCCTGGAGGAAGTGCAGGTACCCGTCGCACAACACCGCCGAGCTACCGCTCTCCAGTGCGCCGACACGTCGAGCGAGAAGACCTCGCAGCAGGGGGTGGAGCGGAAGGAGGAGAAGAGCCGCACCACCTTGTGCTCCTTGGTGACCGGGCTGTAGCCCATGCCGTAGGACTCGCCGTTGCGCCGCCGGCAGTTGTAGCTGTCGGGGAGGGGCAGGAGCGCGCCGGTGCTCGGGTTGCAGACGAAGTGGCGGCGGTGGGGCGGGCGGCGGATCAGGACGAGGCCATGGCAGGGCTTGGTGAGGACCTCGTCGAGGTGCCATCTGTTGTCTGGGTGCGCCGTGGTGAAGAAGAGCTTGGGGGTCGGCTGCTGGTGACGGTTGGCCTCGCGGAGGTGGAGGTCCACGAACGGGTCCGACTTGAGCGTGGCGGCCCACGAGCGCGACACGCAGCGCAGGCGGCCGACCGACTTGGCCGGCAGCCGGGCGAAGATCTCCAAGAGGGCGTCGTCCGGTAGCGTCGTCGACGGCGCGCCATGGCTCCGCGCGCGCTTGGTACTCCTCGCGGTCGCCGGTGTCCGCAGCAGAATGGTGCCGTGGTCGAAGACGGGGCACGGCAGCGACGGCGTCGTCGTCGTGACCATGCGTGTATGCGCAGATCGATCCCGGTTTGTTGCCCGTTCGTCGCGTGGCGCGCCTCACCTGATCGCCGTCGTGCATCTTATATAGGCCCGTCCCGCCGTCGATCGAATTCGATGCGGAGTCGGTGCGTCTCGGGCCGCCGACTGCAGGTTACACCGCCGGATACTCAAATTCGGATTCAGACGAAAAGGGCTTGCATTTTGTTTTGTCTTTTCTTTTTCAGTTTCGCTAAAGCACGCCTTGATGTGTCATAAGTATTACACATCTAAATTTCACATCAATGATCTTACGTGAAGATTCATTTCTTTTTTGAGTTAATAACATTTTTAGTACATAAAGTTGCACGGTACATACAAATTCATACATAAAGTTGAAAAATGACACAAAGTAGTCCAACAACTTGTGTTTGAAGTGAGTAAATTACTGAAAGCCACCACATTTGTGGCACGAATACTGCAAAACCACCACTTTTGCCAAAAAAATTTAAAAACCATCACTTCCTCGGCAAGTGAGTAACAAAAAGCACTAAACGTGTTGTGAGCCGCGACTAACTGAGAATCTGACTTATCGGGCCCACCTGTCGGAGCCACGTGGCAAAGGGGAAACGGAATAGCGGAAACGGCCATTAGGACCCCGCTAGTTAAGCCCTGGGCGCCGGCCCTGGTGCTCTCATTCCCCTCCCTCTCTTCTCTGTTGTGCGCGCAACCATGGCAAGTACTCCCTTCGGCGATGTCGAGGGTGGTGACGACGGCGGCTCCAGATCCGGACGGAGTCGCGGGCGGGACCTGCTTGGGGTCGACTATGAGTCGTCCTCCTCAGAGGGCAGCCCGCTATCGCCGTGGCGCGGGCAGAGGGCGGGGGCGGCGGCGCCGCCTGCTGCTCCATTTGGATCCAGATCCATTCAAGCTGAAGGAGCGGGAGACCAACCCGATGAGGATGAGCCGCCATCTTCTTGCCGTGCAGGCAAGGCTTCCGCTGCGGCGCGGTCGCCGTCGGCTGCAGCAGTCGTCCCTACTAACGCCGGCGACGACACGTACGACCTCTATGCCCTTCTCCTTCTGCTTTCGTTTTATGATTTGATTCGTTCTTGAGGTTCAGTTTGATCTAGGGTTTTGTATTGCCTCTGAATTTAGTCCTGATTAGGGTTTGAGTACATATTAGAACCTACAATTATTTTGTTCTACAAATTTTGTGAATATTTACATTGTTAGGATTGCAGTGTACTTGTGTTGTACAAATTTAGGTAATTACACTGTTAGGATTACATTCCAGTTGTACTATGTGTTGTTCAAATTTATGTTATAGTAACTTGTACGTTTTAATTGGTATTGTAGGTCGAGCTATGAGCAGTGGGACATGCATATTGATTTTGAAGGGATTAAATACATCAGGAAAAAGTTCTTTAAGAAAGACATAAGATATTACAATCTTATGTATGTGATGCTTGACAATGGGTATAGTTTTTCAGACTGCCTCTATTACATGAGCTGTGGTGGAATAGGATTGGATGGTTTTAAACTGCTTGACAGTCAGATTAAGGTGGATGAAATGCTTAGGCAAAACCAGGACATCAGGAGGATCACATTGTCAGTTACTAAGGGCAAGAGGCAGCAGGCAATTGTTGTGTCTCCAGCAAAGAAGGGAAAGAGAAAGGCAGCAAAATTAGTTCAGATATCTGATGAAGAATATAGCAGTGATCCTGATATAGTGTTTGCAGTCAGTGAAGATGGTGTGGCCCATAAGTAATTTGCTGATTATGTTGGTTAAAGTTCAGGCAGAGGCACAGATGAGTTTTTGTTCCTGGGCACACAACAGAGTGTAAATTACCAGCCCATCCAAACTATGCCACCTCCCCATAACTCTCAGATAGAAGACAATGCCAATTATGCAGACATGGATCTGGATTCAGAAAGTGAGGAGGAAAATAGCTCTAATGAAGATAGTGCTGACTTGCAGTCAACTGCAGCAGATATGAAGAAGGCAACACTGCACTTTGAGGGTGACACAGAACCAGAGGACATTTATGATGTTCCTGAGGAGCAGGAAGAGGAAGAGCACACTGAACAAGTTGCAAATGTAGCTGAAAAAGAACATTTCACTGAAGATGGAGTACTGCAGCCGCCTGTGCTTAAGATTGGAAAGAGAGTGGGGCCAACAACAAGAACACACTCATCAGCCAATGATCCAATTGAGCCTGACTGGCTTCCCTCGGGTGATGAGGATGAAAATCTTGGTTTTTTGGACTCAGAGGATGATAATGGCAATGAGCCTATGTCTTTTGTTATTCCCTCAGGAAGGAAAACAAGAGTAGAGAAGGCAAAGCCAAGAAAATGGTATGATGAAAGCAAACTCAATCCAGAGCAGCAATTTTGTTTGAAGCTATGTTTCAAAGATGTGTACCAATTTAGGAGTGCTCTACTTAACTTTCACATCAAGCAGCTGAGGTCTTTCAGATATCACAGGAACTGCAAAGACAGGGTCATTGCTTGGTGTGACCACAAGGACAAAGGATGTCCTTTTTATATTGTTGCTTCTCAGATCAAGAATGAGCAAACATTCTGTGTAAAGAAGTTTAGAGCAGAACATACTTGCCCAACTAGTGACAAACATAGTAAAGTGAGTTCAAAGTGGCTAGGAAGCACTATCTTAGAGACAATTAGATCAGACCCAAACACAACTGTGCCAGCATTGGTAGACAAGGCAAAGAGGAAATTTGGAATTGAAGTTCCAAAGATGATGGCATGGAGAGCTAAAAAAGGCAGCAAAGGAAATTGTCCTAGGAGATCATAAGAAGCAGTACCATAGGTTGACTGATTATATTGAAACAGTTAAAATATGCAATCCAGGATCTAGATGCATTGTCACAATTGTCACTCCAAAAAGCATAAATGAAAACCCACATCCAGGTCCCAGATTCCATGGTCTTTTCTTTTGTCTCAATGCACCTAGGGGGGGTTTTCTAAATGGATGTAGTCCTTTCATTGGTTTGGAGATGCTTCACAAAGCTTACAACTGGAGCACAAATCCTAGCAGCTACTGGTAGGGATGCCAACAACAACATGTATCCCATTGCTTTTGGAATTGTAGGAGTGGAGGACACACCCAGTTGGAGCTGGTTTCTCACCCAACTTAAGTATACTCTGGGAGGCACAGAAGAGGGAAAGTTTGGCAAATACACCATCATGTCAGATAGGCAGAAGGTCAGTGATCTATTTTCTCTTTCAAACCTAGTTACTTTCTCACCCAACCTAACTATGCTTTAATTGTTTATTAGTTAGTGATTGTTTGAACTTAAGATTGAAACCTAGTTATTTTTTTTAAATCAGGGCCTGCTTAATGTTGTCAATGCTGTATTTCCAAACTGCCCACAAAGATTTTGTTTAAGGCACATTTATGCAAATTTTCAAAGAGTTGGATTTAGAGGTGAAGATCTGAAAAAAATGCATGGACAGTGCTAGCTATTCCTACACAAAGCATGGTTTTGATTTAGCCATGGCTAATTTGAAGAATGAGTGTGAGGATGCATGGAGGTGGTTATCTGGTATTCCAGTGCACACATGGGCTAGGCATGAAATGGACACAATTTGCAAAACAGACCTGGTAGTCAATACCATAAGTGAGGTCTTCAATAAATATATCTTGGATGTTAGAAACAAACCAATAGTGACAATGATTAATGGAATCAAAGATAAGTTGCTAGTCAGGTTTGATGGAAAAAGAGAAAGTGCAACAACTTCTAGATGGGAAATAGCTCCAACATATGCAGAGAAGCTGGAGATGAGCAATAAATATCAAAGAGATTGCAAAGCAATTAGGGCAGGGACTAACCTGTGGCAAGTAAGTAGTGGGCCAACGACCTATGCTGTGAACCTTGAGGAGCACACTTTTGGATGCAGGAAGTGGGACATGTCAGGGTTGCCATGCAACCATGGTTGCAGTGCAATTTACAAGGCCAAGATGCAACCTGAGGATTTTGTAAGTCCTTTCTTGAGGAAAGCAATGTATTTGGAGGCATACAAACCAATAGTGTATCCAGTTCCTGGAGAAGATGCTTGGGTCAAGTCAGGAAAACCTGATATTGAGCCTCATGTATTCCACAAAGAGGACCAGAGTGGAAGAAAAGAAGAAAGATGAAGAAGGGAAGGTTTGAAGTGCCTAAACCAAAAGATACCTCTACGATGGCTACAATCAGATGTGGCAACTATAGGTTAATTGGCCACAGGTTTACAGGTTTACTAATTGTGGACAACCTTTGAGGCCTGATCTCCAGCTGAGGAAAAATAGAAGCATGGTACATATTTTTAATCATTGTATCTGATTTAGCTTATGTAGATTTTAATTGTTGTTTGTTTTAAAAACTGCAGGAAAAGAGAAGACAAAAGGCAGAATCCTACACCCCACCTGATGCTACTGCTGCTCCTATGGCACCAAGAGCTGCTCCTAGGACACCAAGAGCTGCTAGTAGGGCACCAAGGGCTGCTTTCTCAGCACCAAGGCCAGCACCTAGGCCTCCATGTGGAGAAGGGACTTCTTCTGCTGTTGGTACTTCTACATCTACATCAACTGTTGTTGCTGCTGCTAAAAAACAGAGGTCAGTGAGAGGTGGAAGAGTTGGTGGAGCATCTAATGCTGCAATAGGTTCCAGGAAGAAACCTCAAAAATATGGAAGACTGAAGAGCTACTTCACAGCAAGTGGAAATGTGTGATCTTTGATATCTGCCAATGCTTGCAACTTTTGGGGCTAGAACCCTTGTATTTGTCCAAAGAACCTTGGATGTGTGATGATTTGAGTCCTTTGAACCTGTGTTTGAATTGGGGTCATGTGAACCTGTGTAATTTGAGTCCTCTGGACCTATGTGGTAATTTCAGTCCTGTGAACCTATGTGGTATTTATGTTATGTGAACCTATGTTATGTGTGATCAAGCCTTCATGCTGTTGTGGAGTTATTTTGATCTAGCAGAATTATTGTTGGTTTTTGGTGAAGCCTAAATGTTGTTATTGTAGTAGAATTATTGTTGGTTTTTGGTGAAGCCTAAATGTTGTTACTGTAGTAGAATTATTGTTGGTTTTGAGTGCAGCCTAAATGTTGTTATTGTAGCAGAATTATTGTGGGGTTTTTGGTCAAACAAAATGTTTTGGGTGATTTTGGTCAAGCTAGAATAGGGGTCATCGAAGCATCGACAACAACCTAAACTACCGTACCCTATAATAGGGTTCATCGAAGCCTCGACGACAACCTAAACTACCTTACCCTAGAATAGGGGTCATCGAACCATCAACGACAACCTAAACTACCTTACCCTAGAATAGGGGTCATTGAAGCCTCAACGACAACCTAAACTACCTTACCCTAGAATAGGGGTCATCGAAGCCTCGACAACAACGTAAACTACCTTACCCTGGAATAGGGGTCATCGAAGCCTCGACGACAACCTAAACTATCTTACCCTAGAATAGGGGTCATCAAACCATCGACGACAACTTAAACTACCTTACCCTAGAATAGGGGTCATCGAAGCCTCGACGACAACCTAAACTACCCATCCCTAGAATAGGGGTCATTGAAGCCTCGACGACAACCTAAACTACCCTACCCTAGAATAGGGGTCATCGAACCATCGACGACAACCTAAACGGCCTACTCCTTAAACAAAAATTGGTACTTCTACTTATACATCTACATCTACATCATCTGCTGATGATGCTAAAATACCTCATAAATATGGAAGATCTAGAGTACATCTACATCAATAGGTTCAACAAAAATGTGGCAGAAATAGCATTATCCAACAACACAAGTTAATTCAGCAACACAAATTAATAGCATTATCCAGCAACTCAAATTAATCCAGCAACACAAATTAATAGCATTATCCAGCAACACAAATTAATCCAACTTAAATTCAGTACAAATGTCTTGCACTTTTAGTGACACAGATTGCAGATAGAGTACTCTAGCACATACAACTACAATAACATCGAATCATTCATCAACTATCTCTTTGATCTTTCTGATCTTCCCCTTGGTGGCATTCTTCTCTTTGAACAGATCACCTATAGTGTACTCAGGTGCCTTTTCTCTTGCTTCCACTTCTCCTTCTCCTCCAACAACATGGACCTCTCCTGCTTGATCTTGTCCATCTCCTGCACAAGCTTCACCTTCTCTTCCTTCTCTTGATCCCTCTCTTTCTCTGCTTTGGCCCTCAGCACTTGATGAATGTTAGTGTCTGACTTGTCAGCCAAGTTCTTTGTCTCAATTTGTTCCTTCAGGTCACTAATAACCAACCTTGCATTGCCTAACTGGGTAATTGCATCCTCCTTGTCAGCCACCATTTTGGCAAAGTCAACTTTAAAAAACCTCAGGTCATTTTCCATCTTCCTCTTCTCTTCCATTGCCTTCACTACTTTTTCAGCATTAAGTACATTCTACCTCAACCTATTGGTCGTCTCCTCCTCATACATAGTCCAGATGGTATTTAAAGCTTGCTTCAATAGGACTGACCACTCAGGGTCAATCCAGTCCACAAAGTTGAACTTTGGTACATCCTATGAATGTGTGAAGAAAGGAAATATAATTAAACCAATTTCTAAAAACATTATTGATAAAAATAAAAAAAATCCATTAATTAGTCATGTATCTACTACTGCATTGCCTACTATTGGAAAGAAAATATACAGCTAAAATAATTTCAAAAAACAATGGCCACAACATTTAAGAAATTGGAAACTGCCTAATTTCAGACTTATTGTATAGAACTATTCCACTGCCTACTCATGCACTTTGTACAGCTGTTGTATAAAGATTTATGGCCAGAGATATATACTTTAAACTGCCTAATTTTAGACTTATTGTATCAGTCAACTGAGCAATTCAGTTGATTCACATATTACAGACCAATTCTATCAGTAATGAATTCACATGTTTCACAAAATCAATTCAACACTTTAAGAAAATCACCTTTTTTGCACACCCCAGGAACCTCCTGCCACTATCAGTCCATTCAAAGGCAACAAACTTCTCACAGGGGGCACGATGCTCACAACATGCAGGATGATTCAAAGAAATGCCGCCCCAGTCCGTGGACTCCATTTTGGCAGGTACCTAACCAGAGGGAAAATGAATTCACATGCTATCGGAAAGAAATTCCCCTTTCTCCCTAACCCTAACCCTAGATGCACCTGAGCAGAAACTTACCCGGCTCACATCGTTAGAGGAAGAGTCGGAACAGTCGGAAGGCTCAGACCAAGAAATCATGTCTCCCCTCCCGACAGCGGTGCGAAGCTGCTCGCGACGGCAGCGGCGGCCGCGGTGCGAGAAAGGAACGAGCAGAGCAGAGAAGGAAGCGGTTGGGGAGGAATGCCCTAACGCGCGCGCGCCCTGGGCTTAACTAGCGGGGTCCTAACGGCCGTTTCCACTATTCCGTTTCCCATTTGCCATGTGTCTCCGACAGGTGGGCCCGATAAGTCAGATTCTCAGTTAGTCGCGGCTCATAGCACGTTTAGTGCTTTTTTTTACTCACTTGCCGAGGAAGTGGTGGTTTTTTGAAATTTTCGACAAAAGTGGTGGTTTTGCAGTATTCGTGCCACAAATGTGGTGGCTTTTAGCAATTTACTCGTTTGAAGTACATCTACATACATTTCCGTCCCTGGTCGTTATCTCCATGTTAACTCTGTGTGGTCTCTAAGTGTAGGGCCCACCAGTAAACGGGAAAAGAGGAAAAAAAGAGAAAGAAACCTTGCGCGTTGCTCTCCCGCAGGACTCGAACTCGAGAGTTCGCTGCAAGTGCGTGACCGGCTAGCAAGTGAGTTGCAAATGTATATAGGTCCTGTTTGTTTAGGCTTTTGCAGCTTTTTTGCTTTGACTAAAAAGTCATAAAAGCTTCTAAATAGGTGCTTTTGGAGCTTTTACGGCTTTTGATGAATCAATATAACAATATTTAGCTCCAGAAGCCATAAAAGCTCCAAAAGCACCTATCTAGGAGCTTTTATGGCTTTTTGGTCAAAGTGAAAAAGCTGCAAAAGCAGAAGCAAAAGCCCAAACAAACAGGGCCATAGTCCTTTTATATATCTTTCAGAAGGAGAATTGATCTGAACAAAAAACCTATACACTGTACGCGAGCGACACTTTACCTTCAAGAAATTGTTTGGCTCACTGGCCAACTAAACCAGACGTGTTTTTTTACAAACCGGGGGTAAAAACCAAGCTGTCGAAGGATATTTACAAAGTTTACCGATTTCCATGCCGAATCCATTAGTGAACTAGAAGTAATGACCAAAAGAATCAAAAACTGGCTCAGACATTTCATCAAACACGTAGAGCGTGGGGTGAAAATATGAGGGGAGTTTGACGTACCCGGAAGCCGTCGGGTGGCAAAGCCCTGAGTTGGGATGGCCGCGGAGCACCTATACAGGCGGAAGTTCGGTGACGACAATGCGGAGAAGGGTGAACAGAGAAGAGAAGAGTGTTGCCCAAGCAAGGAGAGGGGAGGCGGATATGACCAAATTGCCGCGGACACCGTCAGTCCTACATGGTGGGCGGGCCCAGCCACATCCGGGACTCCCCACATCTATCCCATATATGGCCGGATATGGGGAGTGCCGAACAGTCCAGGCGTTTAGGCCGGATATGGGTACCCCGGTTAGGTGACCTTTTTTGGTCCGGATAGTGACAGGGCAACCCGTCCGGGGGTTTAGGGCAGGTATGGAAGGTCTGGTTATAGACGCTTTTAGTAAAGAAAATACTCCCTTTGTCCGCGAATAAGTGTACTTCTATTTTTGTCATAAGTCAAAATTTATATTTTTGACCAACTTTATAGAAAATAGTTGTAACATATAATACTAATTTGGTGCCATAAATGTTGTTATATTTTTTCTATAAAGTTGGTCAAAGTTTTAAAACCTTGCCTTAGGTCAAAAGCTAGACACATGTACCTATTCGTGGACCGAGGGAGTGCATCCTAATCTATAGTGCCTAAAAAACCAGCTGATGAACCAGTAGACGGGCAGTAAGGCCATAACAATCTGACGTTTGGTTTCAAAAATTATGTGGAGAAAGAACAAGAACAAGAACGGTTCTGACAATCATATAACAGGGAAACTATGACTAACTAGAGAATACCCCGCGCGTTGCTGCGGGAACCGATTGCAATATATTTCAGTGATTTGTTTGTATGAAGCTTCCATTGTTGAATTACTAATATAAACTAAGCTAAAATAAATATTATATATTATGATTGATTATTGTGTTGAATATAAGTGTCGTAATATAATGGAAAACTTTTTTCATGCATGTTGAGGTGAAAAGTGTGCATGAGATCAACTAATAATGGAAAAAAAATTCTTATGCATATAGTGGTGGGCCTTTGAGGAGGTAGCGTGTATGCATGTTGAGATAAATAGGATAGTGGGGATCAACTTTTTATGTATATAGGATTAAACAGCAAGTAACGGTTGGTGGACTTGCTAGCCTCTCTAGGTCAGTGTTGTGCGGTCTTTGGTTCAATTTCTGTCGGCTTCCCTCGATATTTTATTTTTCACTTTATTTCTCTATCATCACTTATAGGCAGGGTCTGCACTTAAGAGAGTGCGGGCCTAGTCTCGCTGGCTTGCCAAGTAAATAGAGTTAATAGAGATAATGGCCTGGAACGAAAATGTATGTAAATGTACCTCAAACGCAAGTTGTTGTACTATTTTGTGACATTTTTTAACCTTGTGTATGAATTTATACCTGTTGTGCAAGTTCATGTACTAAAAGTGTCATTAACTCTTTTTTTTCAAGGAAACAGCAGGAGCTCTGCCTTTGCATTAAGAAGAAGAGAATTGACCAGTTTATAAGAAAACTAGCCGAAAAGTGATACATCGACACACACCAGCCCCGGGGCTGCAAACCTAACGAGCCGACTACCCTGTCGCCCACACGACCAGAGTTGCCACCCCACCACATGACCCGGAGCCGCCACTCCGGCTGACAAACCACTTAAAACTCACACACGTCGTCCCCGAGGCCGCACTCCACACGAGTCGACGACTCTGCCGTCCACGCGACCAGAACCGACACTCCACAGCACAGAGGTGCTCTTCGGAGCCGCCGCTCTGACTTCCCCGCCGGCCCCGAGGCCGCGCTCCACCTGAGCCGACGACGCTGCCGCCCACGCGACCAGATCCGACACTTGGCTCCGACTCTTTTATTTTCCTTTCTATGCTTGCTTGTGTAACTTAGATGTGCAATAACTAAGGTATATCTAGACATTTAAAAGCTGTCGAAATATATTCAAGACTGGTCTTGCTTCAAAGTCTTTGTCACCAGGAACACAAATCTGCAAACGGATCATAATGGAATTTTTGTCACCATAGTGAAGATTTTTGGTTATCCAAAAAATATCCTTTCCAGTCTCTACCAGATTGTCGTTTCTCGCTTTCCCAAGAGGAAAACGGAATAAACAATGCTGCGAATAGTTTCGCACAAGACGTTTAATCTGGAAGACGTTTTCCCGTGACCTCCAACAAAGTGACTTTGCCCCCGTGCCCATGGTGGTCGTTACTTCGGTGGCAAAGTGAGGAGACGCGGAGGCAAGCAGCAGCCTCGAAGCCCCGAGGCACCACGCGCCCCGTCCGATTCTCCGGCGAGCCGAGGCCGCCGCGGAGGAGGAGGAGGAAGGGCAGAGGGGGAGGCCCTCGCGGGGCGCGGCGGCGGCGGAGGAAAATGGTGGTGGTGGACGCGGCGGAGTTCGGGGCGGAGGGGTTCGACCCGAAGCGGTGGATCAACGCGGCGCTGGACGCGCGGCACCCGTCCGAGCCGCTCGACCGCTTCCTCGCCGACGCCGAGGAGCGGCTCCGCGCCGCGGCCGACGACGCCGGGGCGGCCCTCGAGCGGGACAGCGCCGACGCGCTCCGCCGCGTCCCGCTCGCCTGCCGCGACGCGCTCAGGCTCCGCGACGACGCCCTCGCGCTCCGCTCCCACCTCGCCTCCGTCCTCCAGTCCCTCTCCCAGGCAGGTGCCCCCCGCCCTTCCCGCACCCCTCTGTCGTCCCCTGTCGGATCTGGATCTCGCGCGCGGCTACGCCCGGCATGTATGTATTGTTGCGAAATCGAGAGTCGTTTTAATGTGGTGTTTTGGAGTAGGCTATCGGCGAAAATGTGCTAATTCGCATACTGCAATTCAGTCTGGGAACGATTTAGGTATGATTCAGTTTGAGCATGTATGGCTCGTTCATGCTTACAGTTCGGACTCTACTGTCGCTACCATGTTTTCAATTGGATCTGGATCTCAAATTCCGAGGCCATGCCACTTGTATCTGTGTGGTCTTTGCCTTTTTTGACATAGCATTTTGTTTCTAAGATAATAAGATTATTATGCTATGTTCATAACATAATGTTAGATAGGACTATCCAAAATAGTACCAAATTCACAATGTAAGCTTTGATTTGATCTGTTTGGCCTTCGGACGCACTGTCTCCTTTGTTGTTATGTGGAATTTGATCCCTCAATTTTCCCGGGCTTAGTAAGACCCTGCTAGATTTTGGTACTTGAGTTAGAAAAATAAGGAAGAAGAACATATTAGTTTGGGATGCTACCATGTTTTGTACTTATATACACCATAATTATGCACACAGAAAACTCTTGAGCATACTGTATAAAGTACATAGAAACTCACAAAATTCAGAGCTGATGTCCATGTAAACTGTGTCTATTGCCATAAAATACTGAGACCTATAGTTCTAGTTAATTACATGTTCAGAATCTTCTTGAAAGAGCTGCAGCAGTAGCATTTTTTTCCCAGTGTGACTGAGTGTGTACTTCTGACTGCACTGTAACTGTCTAATACAATTGTATGACTACAGCAACATTTTGTATGTCTTTTTTTGCGGAATACAATTGGATTTAATTTATGCTAGATTATTTGGAATTATTGATCCCTTATTCTAGTGCAATGGGAACATTGAGAAGTACTCCTTCCGTCCCAAAATAAGTGACTCAACTTTGTACTAACTTTAGTACAAAGTTAATACAAACTTGAGTCACTTATTTTGGGACGGAGGGAGTATATATTAGTGAAGTTAAAGCACACATGCCACCTGCATGTATCACAAACAAATTTGGCACACATTTTCAGCTTTATTTTGTAAATGTGTCTGTTAACCAAGTACTTATGATAATTTCTCCAACCAGGCTGAGGGCTCATCTGCTGAGTCAATAACTGCGCTAGCACGGATTGATACTGTGAAACAACGCATGGAAGCTGCATACACGACATTGCAGGTATGTTTTAATAGTATCTACCATGGCACGACACATGTCACTAGAGTACCTGCTTTACTCAAGTGGTAAGTTCTTATCTAATAATTGTGAGAGTCTGTTGGCTGGAATTGCAGGATGCAGCTGGACTAGCTCAGTTGAGCCAAAGTGTTGAGGATGTGTTTTCGAGTGGCGATCTTCCAAAAGCCGCAGAAACCCTGGCAACCATGAGACATTGCTTGTCAGCAGTTGGGGAGGTACTTTACTCTCCCTTCTCTCTTTCTCACCAAGCATCTATGCAGGGTCTTTTCGTTTAGCTTGTTAAATGTTGCTTTCAGGTTGCAGAGTTTGCTAATGTGAGAAAGCAGCTTGAAGTATTGGAAGAAAGGCTGGACGAAATGGTTCAGCCCCGTTTATTGGATGCCCTTTCTAACCGCAAGGTTTCTGTCTCAAAATTAGCTCATTGTTAATGCTCCATGAAACATCTTTATTTATTTTATTTTGAACCTCTTCCTGTGCAATTTTGTTTGAAAGATTGATGCTGTGCAAGATCTTCGTGGTATATTGACACGTATTGGGAGGTTCAAGTCACTAGAGGTGCAATACACTAAGATTCATATCAAGCCTCTGAAGAAACTATGGGAAGATTTTGACCTAAAGCAAAGGGCCAGCAGGGCAGAGGTGGAGAAGCGTGGTGGTGAAATCACTAGTGTCTCATTCTCAAGCTGGCTGCCAAGTTTCTATGATGAGACACTACTTTACCTTGAACAAGAATGGAAGTGGTATGTCCATGTGATCCTGTTTTCTTTTATTCTGTTTTGACAAATACTTGTGGTTCTAAATTAAGTCAACACACAAGGTGGCCCATGGCAGCAGTTTGTAACTATCTTTGGGCCACATGAAAAATGTTTGCCCCACCGACTATCTATAAACTGTAGTGTTCTAAAATGCTAATACCTGCAGGTGCTTGACTGCATTCCCTGAAGAATACAGATCACTAGTCCCAAAAGTACTTGTGGAGACCATGAATGAGCTGAATTCAAGCTTTGTCTCTCGTGTTAATGTAGCAACTGGGGATGCTGTTCCTGAAACCAGATCTGTTGCAAAAGGTATACTTCACATATTTGTTTTTTTATTGGCAAGTTATTAGTTGTTTTTTCTTGTTTGTTGTGGAAGAGCACTTAGTTTTGTTCCTTAATTAGTTGATTTATTTTCTCTATCTCCAGGTGTACTGGATGTTATATCAGGTGACTTGCCAAAAAGCATCAAATTGCAGAATAAACATCTTGCTGCACTAATCGAATTGCACAACATGACTGGCACTTTTGCTCGGAACATTCAGCACTTATTTTCAGAATCAGATCTTGGAGTTGTGCTGAGTACATTGAAAGCTATTTATTCCCCATATGAAACCTTTAAGATGAGGTAAGCATTAAAAGTCGTTTTATCTGATAAAAGCAAAGGAAATAAGAAAAAAAAACTTATGTTGCATCTTGTTACCGCCTGTATTTACAACAAGTTGTAGTTATCAATGCATAACACTAAGCAGTTAGTTCTGTATAGTGTATACTAAGTTTCATGTCATGTAGGTATGGGCAGATGGAGCGCGCTGTGCTTTCTGCTGCAATGGCCGGTATAGATATCCGTGGAGCCATCTCCCGTGGTTTAGGTGCACAAGGTATAGAGCTAAGTGAAACTGTCCGTAGGATGGAGGAATCCATCCCACAGATGATAGTACTTCTTGAAGCAGCTGTTGAGAGATGCATTAGTCTCACTGGTGGATCAGAGGCAGATGAACTGGTACTGGCTCTTGATGACGTCATGCTGCAATACATATCTAATCTACAAGAAACTTTGAAGTCCCTGAGGATGGTATGTGGGTTGGATAATACCACACATACTGATGCCTTGAAAAAAGATGCAGGGTTAGAGAAAAAGGAAGCGCCACGATTGGTGGATGTGTCTGAAGAGGAAGAATGGTCAATTGTCCAGGGTGCTTTGCAGGTTCTTACAGTTGCCGATTGCTTAACTAGCAGGACCTCAGTTTTCGAAGCTTCTTTAAGGGCTACTCTTGCCAGGATTGGAACAAACTTTTCTCTTTCCGGATTTGGTTCTAGCATGGATAAATTATCTGCTGGTACCGCTGATGACAACTCGGGAGCACCTCTGGGTGGGAGGGCAGCACTTGATATAGCAACCATTCGACTCACCAATCTACCAGACAAGTCTAAGAAACTCCTCACTGTGCTAGAACAGGTAAGTTATATGCTTCTAAAATGTCTTGCATTTAGTGTTACAACGCAGGGGTCAACTGTAAATCTGAACAATTAGCTAGTGACTGAACTTGCAAATGATGCATGTTAACCCTTCTCTTATTTAAGTAGCAATTGAAGTCCCGAGTTATTTGACTTTTGATCTGATGGTTCAGACCGCAGACTGCATTTTCTTATTGGGCTGAGTCAGCAAATGTCTATTCTCTATCAAATGATGGATTTCTGTGTTTGGTAAAATATGTATGCTTGATCATGTGATAATATGCTCTTTACATGGTAGCTCAAGATTGCTGATCATGAGCGAGTCCACATATTTACTTTAAACAGAACATATGGAGTAAAACTGTTGGGTTTGATTTGATTATAATCTCTTTGCTCCACATGAAATTTAGCAGCAACTTTCTTTTGTACTCCCTCTGTTCCTAAATATATGACGTGTTGGTAGTTCAATTTAAACTACCAAAACGTCATATATTTAGGAACGGAGGAAGTATTACATTAAGTTATTACTATTCAACTCTGGCATAGAACCTATTCATATACCTCTTGATTCTTGCACATAGAATTTATTTGCCCTTCATCCTCTGTTCATTAAAAGGAACTTGTTTCTGTTGTACAGTCAAAAGATCCAAGGTTCCACGCTCTTCCCGTCACGTCACAAAGAGTTGCGGCTTTCTCAGACAAAGTAAACGAGCTTGTATATGATGTGCTCATTTCCAAAGTCCGGCAGCGTCTCAGTGAGATTGCTCGCCTCCCAATCTGGTCGTCCGTGGAGGAGCAGGGTGGTCTTCCTCTTCCAAGCTTCAGTGCGTACCCACAGGCATACGTGACCAGTGTCGGGGAGTATCTCCTCACTTTGCCACAGCAGTTGGAGCCTCTGGCTGAAGGCATCTCAGGCAGTGAGGCTGGCAACGATGAGGCTCAGTTCTTTGCTACAGAGTGGATATTCAAGGTAAGTGATACCACATTCGAAGTCACATAATCTGGACTTAGCATCTTCAATAAGAGTGTCCATTACCCTGTTTACTTGTAAAATATGCTGTCAACAAAATCAACCATGCTCCAATGCTTATTTTGTTTTATGTTGCAAATTATGTAGGGAACTGTGCGTTATACATATTGAAAATATGTGCATCACAATTGAGCAGAACAATACACTAAATCCCCTCAACAGTCTTGTCATATGTATATAGGAACAAATAAGAAAAAACACGAAATCAAATGCTTTGAAATGAAACCATGCCGAAAACTATAGTATGTTTTCTTGACCTTCGTTTCCATGTCTCAGGTTGCCGAGGGTGCCACCGCCCTGTTCATGGAGCAGCTGCGCGGGATCCACTACATCACGGACCGGGGCGCCCAGCAGCTAGCGGCGGACATCGAGTACCTGAACAACGTCCTCTCGGCGCTGTCGATGCCGATCCCTCCGTTCCTGTCCACCTTCCATGCCTGCATCTCGACCCCGAGGGACCAGGTCCGTGACCTGATAAAATCGGACGGCGGAACCCAGCTGGACCTCCCCACCGCCCATCTGGTCTCCAAGATCCGGCGCATCTCGCTAGAGTAGTGAAACAATGTTGATCGCTGTGGTATATTTGCAAATCGAAGTTAATGTAAAGGCATGCAACTTTTCTTCTTTCCAACTTTTTGTTGACGGTGAGCTTTTACCTTGTAAGTTGTAACTGCACTGCCTTCAGATATAAGTATAGAATAACGAACTGTATTACAGAAGAATTTAGCGCTTGTGGTGTATCAGTAAGTCGACCAAGAAAAAAAAAGGAAAATTGTTAGTCGGCAGGTGCCAGTGTTTCTGTTTTGTGGTTGTTACGGGATCTCTTACTAACTCCAGTGAAATTTTACACCCAAACAGATAACCAGAAGTCATACATGTGCTATGGAGACATATTAGTGCAAACATGAGTAAAAAACCTGCACATGGGGTCCACCTTAACCTTAAGATCCAAAACCAAATCTTATACAGTGGGATTTCAAGCCGAAAATGCCAAATGAAAGCCGAGCTCCATGGAGGCCGAAACTGAAATATTCAAAATTCATAGAGAGATAATGTACATGTGTGTAATTTTCCAGGATGAAATACGATATGAGAGCTACACACATACACACAAAAAAAACAAATCTGTTGATTTTTAGTACATGCACTATTTATCCTCAAAGTTCATGATTTGTTTTTGCACAACTCCCATTTCAAGGTATTTCATCCTGAAATTTTACACACATACACATCACATCCTCGTATACTTGTATTTGTTTTCAGATTTTTCCAAAACTTACAAGTTTGAATTTTGATTTTTTCAAAATTTGCAGCCTCCAAAACGCCCTACTCAGTTTAAGCCAGCTATAACAAATGTGGTGGATCTATCACAAGACCAACTTAAGGCATAAGATTGGAGACGTAGGTGTTTTATATTCATCCAAAACAGATAAGACACCTAAG
Source organism: Triticum dicoccoides (assembly GCF_002162155.2). NCBI lineage: Eukaryota > Viridiplantae > Streptophyta > Magnoliopsida > Poales > Poaceae > Triticum > Triticum dicoccoides. The sequence goes on from NC_041393.1 coordinate 655,138,692, forward strand.
TCTCCAATCTTACACCGATATATACACAAGCATAGAGTTCTCCAATTTTGAATAGACATCTACTCCCTCCGTTTCAAAATAGATGACTCAATTTGTACTAACTTTAGTACAAAGTTGGGTCATCTATTTTGGAATGGAGGGAGTACATCTCATAAAATTGCAAAATATTACCCATCGATGCCACTCATAAGTGATAAAAAACGTTTCACGCAGGGAATCCCTGCTTGGGCCGGCCCATACCCTCTATACTACGGTCTGCGCGTTGGGAGACGCACAGCGTGCCTGTTTGGGCCGGCCCATGTCCGTTGGCCTGTTTTTTAAATTTCATTTTTTATTTTTGATTTCCTTTTCCGTCTTTGATTTTACACTTTAAATAATTTGGGACTAAAAAAAGTTTCCTAAATTTTTTAAAAAGTGAATTTTGAAATAAATTATTTAATAATTTATAAATGTTTGTGGATTCAGAAAATGTTTGTGATTTTTAAAAAAATGTTCGCAATATTGAAAACAAATGTTAGGGAAATAAAAAATATTCATCAATTTAAAAAAAGTTCGTGTATTAAAAAATGTTAATGAAATTGAACAAAATTTTGCCAATTCAAAAATGTTCATGAATTGAATAATATCCTAAAAATTCAAAAATTGTCTGTGACTTACAAAATAGTTTAATGATTCATAGTATGTTCGTGGATTTTAATCATGCATTTAAGAAATGTTTGTTAAATCAAAAAATGTGTGTGAATTTCAAAAATTGTACCACCAATTTAGAAAAGAAATGTTCGCCTATTCAAGTAAAATGTTTAAAAAAATGCTCAGAATTTTTTAAAAATTATTTGCAAATAGTATGAAATGTTCACAAATTCAATTTTTTTCATGATTTTACAAAATGTTCGAAAATATGTGAAAGTGTTCACGAATTTGAAAAATGTTCATGATTTCAGATATGTTCACAAGTTTGGAAATGTTCATGATCACCAAAACTTGTTCACGATTTCACGAAAATAAGAGTGATACTGTATCTTTGGTGATGCGGCAAAATGTGGTCATGACCATCGAAGATTACGATTTTTTTTCTTTCACTGCAATGCACGGGCCGTTTTGCTAGTCTTACTTATGCTAACACTAACATGCAAGAGAGTCAGTCTTTGCTCTGATGTGTGTAGTTTGATTCCATGAAGATTCTCGGGTTTTGCGCCAGGAATCGAGGGCGTGCACGCGAACCAGCTCTGGCTTCCACAATTTGAATGTGACTCGTTTAATGAAGATAGCACTCTTGAGGCCACAAAGGCCGCCCGGGAGAGAGCAGTCAGGACAGACCCCCAGTTGTTACCTTGGTTGCGATTATGATCGCATTTGTTTTTGCATTGAAATGTTTTACATAATTTCAGTGTATGGTTTAATTAGATGCTCTATAGAGCTATATGTTGTTCAATGAGAACTATGTATGTACTTTGGTTTTAATGTGATGATAAACTTCTATTAATTTTGTCACTTATCTATTCATGAGAGGGTTGTAAATTTATGATGTGGCTTTGAATGATGCATTTTGAACACAGAAAAAGAAAATCCCTTTGTAACAGACGAGTTTCCGTATGAAACCCTGATACTTCGAAGGAGATTGTCTGTTTTGTGCATGAAATGCATCCAGTTTTTGCCGTAACCCTCTGTACTTTCTTGTACATGCTATGTGGGTGAAATGATGATACCATGCCAACTTGGAACCTTCTCAGAGTTCATTTCAAATGCTTTTCAATTTCATGGTCTTATAGCTCAAAATAATCAGTAAATGCATGAAAAATAACAAATGAAGTCAGAAAGGGTTGTAAATTGATGATGTGGCTTTGAATGGTGCATTTTGAACACAGAAAAACTATGGAGTTCAAATAAGTTAAAAAAATGAAATCCCTTTGTAACAGACGAGTTTTCGTATGAAACCCTGATACTTCGAAGGAGATTGTCTGTTTTGTACACGAAGTGCATCCAGTTTTTGTCGTAACCCTCTGTACTTTCTTGCACATGCTGTGGGTGAAATGATGATACCATGCCAACTTGGAACTTTTTCAGAGTTCATTTCAAATGCTTTTCAATTTCATGGTCTTATAACTCAAAATAATCAGTAAATGCATGAAAAATAACAAATGAAGTCAGAAAGGGTTGTAAATTGATGATGTGGCTTTGAATGGTGCATTTTGAACATAGAAAACTATGGAGTTCAAATAAGTTCAAAAAAATGAAATCCCTTTGTAACAGATGAGTTTCCGTATGAAACCTTGATACTTCGAAGGAGATTGTCTGTTTTGTACATGAAGTGCATCCAGTTTTTGCCGTAATCCTTTGTACTTTCTTCCACATGCTATGTGGGTGAAATGATGATACCATGCCAACTTGGAACCTTTTCAGAGTTCATTTCAAATGCTTTTCAGTTTCATGGTCTTATAGCTCAAAATAATCAGTAAATGCATGAAAAATAACAAATGAAGTCAGAAAGGGTTGTAAATTGATGATGTGGCTTTGAATGGTGCATTTTGAACACAGAAAAACTATGGAGTTCAAATAAGTTCAAAAAAATGAAATCCCTTTGTAACAGACGAGTTTCCGTATGAAACCATGATACTTTGAAGGAGATTGTCTGTTTTATACACGAAGTGCACCCAGTTTTTGCCGAAACCCTCTGTACTTTCTTGCACATGCTATGTGGGTGAAATTATGATAACATGCCAACTTGGAACCTTTTCAGAGTTCATTTCTAATGCTTTTCAATTTCATGGTCTTATAGCTCAAAATAATCAGCAAATGCATGAAAAATAATAAATGAAGTCAGAAAGGGTTGTAAATTGATGATGTGGCTTTGAATGGTGCATTTTGAACACAGAAAAACTATGAAGTTCAACTAAATTCAAAAAAAATGAAATCCCTTTGTAACAGACGAGTTTCTATATGAAACCCTGATACTTCGAAGGAGATTGTCTGTTTTGTACACGAAGTGCATCCAGTTTTTGCCGTAACCTTCTGTACTTTCTTGCACATGCTATGTGGGTGAAATGATGATACAATGCCAACTTGGAACCTTTTCAGAGTTCATTTCAAATGCTTTTCAATTTCATGGTCTTATAACTCTAAATAATCAGTAAATGCATGAAAAATAACAAATGAAGTCAGAAACAAAATAAAATAAAATAAATAAGTAATCTAAAACAAAATAATATAAACTTTAATAAAATAGATAAGTAGAAACAAAATAATAATAAAACTAAACTTTAATAACATAAATAAAATTTATGAAACTAAAATCATATAAAATTGATGCAACTAAAATTATCAAAGTATTTTATGTTCGAAATCATCAAAAGCAAAAATAATTTTCATAAAGAACTTTTTTTGTTAGAAACTTTAATAGCAAATGGAATTATCATAAAATAAAATTAATAAGTAATTATAAATAAAATAAAATAAAATAAATAAGTATTTTTTTGTAAGTAGAAACAAAACAAAATAAATAAAGCAAAAAAGAAAACAAAAACACTGGGAAAAAATAAAAAATTGCCACCAACTGGGCCACCACGGCCTGAATACGACTAGAAACCCATCCATGGGCCATGATTCAGGCCCGCAGAAGGCCCAAAAGGCCCATCAGGCATAGTAGTAACAATTAGGCCTGTAAGCCTGGAATGGAGAGGAGCTCGAGAGGGGTGCGACAGTGGGGCTTATAAACCACTGCGTGCCCCTCTCAACTAGCGAGGTGGGACTAAACTTTGGCCGCGACGCGGGCAGCACAGGGGAATTGGTCCCGGTTGGTGGCACCAACCGGGACCAAAGGCCTCTGCTTCCCGCCCTTTGGGCTGCTGAAAAGTGACCACCAACCGGGACTAAAGGCCTCTGCTTCCCGCCCTTTGGGCTGCTGAAAAGTGACCTTTGGTCCCGGTTGGTGGCACCAACCGGCACTAAAGGGGGCATTGGTACCGGTTGGTGCCACGAACCGGTACCAATGCCCTTGGTATATAAGTAGCACTTGTGAAATTTTTAGATTTCCCCATCGTTAGTTGCCCCACCCCACCCGACGAGCCGAGCTCATCGACGCCGCGAGGCTGCCCCGACGCCGTCCGCCGCCCCTGCCGTCGCCCCCAAGCGCGCCGTCGCCGTTGCCCGTGCCTCGTCGTCCCCGAGCCTGCGTGCCCCTGCCCCCGCCCCCGAGT
>NC_041393.1:655143318-655194991 GCF_002162155.2 Triticum dicoccoides
CGCGCACCGCCCCTGTCCTGCGCGGCCGCCGCCCCTGCCCTGCGCTGGCGTCCTGCGCCGCCCCGCCGCCCCTGCCCTGCATTTTTTTCATAGCATTTTTTTCATAAATGTATTTTTTTGTATATGTGTGTGTATGTGTATATATGTGTGTACATGTTCATAATATATTTTTGTGTATATGTGTGTGTATGTTTATATATGTGTGTACATGTTCATAGTAGTTTTTTTCATAAATGTATTTTTTTTGTCAATTTATGTATATGTTCATATATATAGATTATTTTAGTTTGTGTTTAGTTTAGTATTAAGATTAGGAAAATTTCAGATGTGTAATTATATTTATTTATATGTGTAGTTAATTTAGATGTTGTAATTTGTTCATAAAAATTGTGCACTTTTGTATAGAAACTTTATTTTTTTTTCATATGTACGAAAATGTAGAGTGAAAACGAAAACAAATATATAAGAAAAAACAAAGGAAAAAATGAAGAAGGAAACGAAAACCGCCCGGCTCGGCCACCACCGCATTTTCATAAAGTGTTTCCACCGCATTTACATGAGGGGGGACGTCGGAAAAAATAAGAAGAGGAAGAAGAAGAAAAAAAAGAGGAGAAGAAGAAGGAATAGAGGAGTGGAAGACTTTTTTCTTCTACTCCTGTATTCCTTCTTCTTCTCCTCTTTTTTTTCTTCTTCCTTTTTATTGCAAACTAGGCCAGAGGGTCAAGGGTCGGGAACTAGGGCAGAGGGTCGAGGGTCACCCTCTCGACCATGATAACTTATACCACGGGAGCACCCTCGGCCCTCTCACTCAACCAAAACTCTCGAGGACACCCAAACCCTAGAAAAAGACGATGTCGGTCTCCTACCCCCTCCCGCCGCGCCCCGACCCGACAAACTCTCTCGAGGCCACCAAAATCTACCAAGTTAAAAGAGCGTTGTCGTCGAGGCCACCCCAAACCATTGAAGCGTTGTCAAGGCCACCCCAAACCCTTGAAGCATTGCCGAGGCCACCCCAAACCCTAGAGAAGCAGTGTCGAGGCCACTAATATGATTCCTTATTGTGATTAGCTAGCTAGTTCTACATTTGCCACTAATATATCCATCTGTCATGTTTGAATAATAATTGCCATGTTGTAAATATTTGCAGAAACTATGGAGCACCCCCGAGACGAAGCAACAAAAGTGATGTTGGGGGACATAATCGCAAAAGGAAGTGATGTCGTTGCATCGTTTCTCAACGACACCGATGGTCTGGAAGGACGGGGTAGTGAAGAAGAAGGCTATGATTATGATGGCTCCGGTGACCCATTAATGCCGGTACAAGAAGAAGGCTATGATTATCATGGCTCCGGTGACCCAATGCAGGTACAAGAAGGAGACCGCGATGACGGCTCCGGTGACCGAACCGAGTCCGACCAGGTATATATATTAGTTAAGCCCGTGCTGACTAGCTAATTGATGCATTCATTGTTTTCATATGTACACATATTAATTAAATCTCATCTTTCTTCTTTTCTCTAGCCCTCCGGATCGAGCACAACTTCGGTAAAGAAACAGGGCCCGAAGAAAAAGTTGCGCTCGGATGAAAGGTTTGAGATCACAGCAATCACGCGAGATGACAAGCCGATTGAACCCATCCGGACAAGGGATGCATTTCGCGCTTAGTGCGGGGTTCTTGTTAGGGACAAGATCCCGATCAGTATCCACCAATGGTTAAAGCCTTAGAAAGAAGACCCTGAGGTGTCTTATGTCTCTGATATGCAGAAAGAAGATCTTTGGACCATGCTTAAGGAAAATTTCACCCTACCGCCAGAGGAGGATCCGGAGAAGCCAGTTAAAAACAATTGATAAAGTCTCATGCTCTTAAGAAGATGGCAAAACTATTCAGGAGGTGGAAGAATGAGCTGAAAACAGAGTTTGTCGACGAAGAACTGACACCAGAATTCACCGGAAAGTATGAGAAGATCAGAGATCACTGGACCGCATTTGTGGCCCACAAGACATCGGAAAAGAGTAAGAAGATGTCAGCGACAAACATGAAAAATGCTGCGAAGAAGAAGCATCACCATCGCACGGGGTCAGGTGGCTACGTCAAATCCCAACCTTTGTGGGACAAGGCTAAGAATGACCTGATTGCTAAAGGGGTCGAACCAGAGACATTGAACTGGCCAGACCGTTGCCGGACTTGGTTCTTCGGGGTTGGCGGAACCTTGGACCCTATATCAGGGAAGTGCGTTTGGACGGAAGAGCAACTGCGAATACTTGTCAGGAGGCTTCAGGAGTATATCGAGAAAGCGCAGCAAGGGACGTTCGTTCCAGACAGAGAGAACAACGAGCTCACAATGGCCCTCGGGAACCCTGAGCACCCGCTAGGCTCCCTTCCATGGAAGGCTGGGTTTTCGGACGCAGGGGGTTACAAAAGCCAGGAGAGGAGGAAGAAAGTGGAGCATAGCCAACTGCAGGCGCTGCACGAAAGGGTACAAGGGCTAGAGGAATGAGAAGCAAATCGCAGCGAACGACCTGCCGAAGCTTCCCTTGAAGCTACCCCGCCATCTCAGCGGAGAAGCAGCATGGCTTCCACTGAGCAGACTCAGCAGCTGGTGCCTGTCTTCACGGCTCCTGCTAGCTACCCCGTTGAAAGTGCAACTATCCCTAGGTGGTTTTGGTAATTCCTAACAACATATAGCTCATTGAGCTAATACTATTCCAAGATAAATATTTCAGGAAAGCTCAATGATTGGCATGACATGGATGAGAAAAGTGGACCCCTCAAAATGCTAAGGACAAAAGGATTGGCTCAAGCTGAAAGCTCAAGACTCTACATTTTATATTTTAGTGATCCAAGATCACATTGAGTCTATAGGAAAAGCCAATACTATTAAGGAGGGATGAGGTGTTGCTTAATGAGGTTCTTGCTCAAAGTGCTTAGTGATATGCTCAAAAACCCTCAACTACTTTCTCACATCCATATATGACCTAAACCAAAAGTCAAACTTGGCCCCACCGATTCTCTCTATCCGGCGCCATCGATTTCAGATGTCATAGCCACTGCCACAAACCCTAGGCAAATCGGTCTCACCGATAGGGATCTCGGTCTCACCGAGATGGGATTGTAATATCTCTGTTTCCCTTCGTAACGTTTCAGTCCCACCGAGATGAGCGATCGGTCCCACCGAGATTGCAATGTAAACTCTCTGTTTCCCTTTCGTAACATTTTGGTCCAACCGAGATGAGCGAATCGGTCCCACCGAGTTTACCTGACCAACTCTCTGGTTAGCTTATTACCAAAATCGGTCTCACCGAGTTTGTGTAATCGGTCTCACCAAAATTACGTTATGCCCTAACCCTAACCATATCAGTCCTACCGAGTTGCATGTCGGTCCCACCAAAAATCCTAACGGTCACTAGATTTACTGAATCGGTCTGACCGAGTTTCTCAATTTGGTCCCACCGAGATTGGTAAGTTGTGTGTAACGGTTAGAATTTGTGTGGAGGCTATATATACCCCTCCACCTCCTCTTCATTCGTGGAGAGAGCCATCAGAACAAACCTACACTTCCAACTTACATTTTCTGAGAGAGAACCACCTACACTTGTGTTGAGGTCAAGATATTCCAATCCTACCATATGAATCTTTATCTCTAGCCTTCCCCAAGTTGCTTTCCACTCAAACCTTCTTTCCTCCAAATCCAAATCATGTGAGAGAGAGTTGAGTGTTGGGGAGACTATCATTTGAAGCACAAGAGCAAGGAGTTCATCATCAACACACCATTTGTTACTTCTTGGAGACTGGTGTCTCCTAGATTGGCTAGGTGTCACTTGGGAGCCTCCGACAAGATTGTGGAGTTGAACCAAGGAGTTTGTATGGGCAAGGAGATCACCTACTTCATGAAGATCTACCGCTAGTGAGGCAAGTCCTTCGTGGGCGACGGCCATGGTGGATAGACAAGGTTGCTTCTTCGTGGACCCTTCTTGGGTGGAGCCCTCCGTGGACTCGCGCAGCTGTTACCCTTCGTGGGTTGAAGTCTCCATCAACGTGGATGTACGATAGCACCACCTATCGGAACCATGACAAAAACATCCGTGTCTCCTATTGCGTTTGCACTCTCCAAACCCTTCCCTTTACATTCTTACAAGTTGCATGCTTTACTTTCCGCTGCTCATATACTCTTTGCATGCTTGCTTGAATTGTGTTAAAATTGCTTGATTTGTCTATCTTTGATAAAATCTGCCAAGAACTAAAATTGGGAAAAGGATAAGCCTTTCTTTGGTCAAGTAGTCTAATCACCCCCCCTCTAGACATACTTTCGATCCTACAAGTGGTATCAGAGCCTTGGTCTCCATTTGCTTTGATTTCCATAGCTTTTGGTGGTCATAGCCTTGGTTTCACAACCTAGGAGATTATGGCGTTTAGCGAGGGAAATTATCACCGTAGAGGCCCTTACTTTGATGGTACTAATTTTGCTAGTTGGAAGCATAAGATGAAAATGCATATTCTTGGACATAACCCTGCCGTATGGGCTATTGTATGTATTGGCTTGCAAGGTGAATTCTTTGATGGGAGAGAACCGAACCGTGAAGCTAGCGCAGAAGAGTTGAAGATGCTGCAATACAACGCTCAAGCTTGTGATATCCTCTTCAATGGATTGTGCCCCTTATAATTCAACAAAATCAGCCGTCTTGAGAATGCAAAGGAAATTTGGGATACTTTGATTGACATGCACGAAGGTACTGACTCCGTCAAGGAATCCAAATTGGATGTGCTTCAAAGTCAAATTGACAAGTTCAAGATGAAGGATGGTGAAGGCGTCGCTGAAATGTACTCTAGGCTTGCTCTCATCACAAATGAGATTGCCAGCTTAGGAAGTGAAGAGATGACCAACAAATTCATCATCAAGAAGATCCTAAGAGCCTTGGATGGAAAATATGATACTGTGTGCACATTGATCCAAATGATGCCCAATTACAAGAATCTCAAGCCAACAGAGGTCATTGGAAGAATTGTTGCTCATGAGATGTCACTCAAGGATAAGGAAGAGCTCCATAACAAGTCAAGTGGTGCTTACAAAGCCTCATGTGAAGCTCCCACATCATCAAGTGAGAAACAAGCCTTCAATGAAGAATTGAGCCTAATGGTGAAGAACTTCAACAAGTTCTACAAGAGTAGAAGCAAGGAAAGAAGTTCCAAGTCAAGGTCCTACAATGACAAAAGATATTCTTGTCGAGAGTGTAGTTGCTACAATTGTGGAAGACCCGGACACTATTCCAATGAGTGTACGGCTCCCTACAAGAGAAGAGAAGAGTCACCTAAGAGAAGAAGTAGAAGAGAAGAATCACCACCAAGAGAGAGGAGTAGTAGAGATGATCGTTATGAATGAAGAACATCCCAGAGGAGCAAGGATTCGGAAAGGAATGACAAATCATCAAAGAGCTACACAAAACGAAGACATCAAGCTCATGTTGGTGAATGGGTATCTGGCTCTGACTCCGAACATCACTCAGAGAGAAGCTATCACTCTGACTCAGAACATACTCAAGATGAAGGTGTTGCCGGTCTAGCACCTGTGTCAACCAACTCCTATGACATATTTGATTTACCAAATGAAGGACCTGGAAGATGCTTCATGGCTAAAGGCCCTAAGGTATTACACCCCGAGTATGTTGACTTTAATAGTGATGAAGATGACTTGTTAGGTGATGATGATTTACTTGTTGACAACTCTAGTGATGAATACTATGATGAAATGTCAATTAATCATGCTAATCAAGATAAAACGAATGACAATGATAAGGAGAAGATTGAGCTTCTAACTAAAGAACTAAACACTCTTAATTTAGCTCATGAAACTATCTTAGGAGATCATCGAGAACTTTTAAGGACTAATGAGAAATTGCATTTTGAAAAGCTCGACCTTGAGCAAGAACATGAGTTTTTAAAAGCTATCAATGATGATCTTCACAAGAAAAGTTATTCTTACATTGCCAAGCGGTTACTCTTATCTATTTACATGCCTCAAGTCAAGTCTAGTAACAAGAACAAGAAGGATTCTTCCTCTAGTAGTAACAACAATCATCATGCTAAATCAAATGTTGTTGATTCTAGTAGTTCTCTTGATTCCACTAATGATTCTCTTAGCCAAGTTACACTTGATCAAGAAAACAGCTTATTGAAGGGAATTATAGAGAAAGGTGTTTACAAGAGCCTTGCCGGAAGTAAGCAATTCGAGGAAATTGTACGCAAGCAAGGAAGGCACCGGAAGAACCAAGGTGTTGGTTTTGAACGAAAGTCCAATGCCAATGGAGTTGAGTGGGAAGAAGATCAATACCCCAAGACGGAGTTTGTTCCTCAACAAGAGAAGTATGATCCTACTTCTTTGAAAGGGACGCAAGCTCAAGATGATCTTCCACCACAAGACCACAAGCATAAAAGCAAGGACAAGCTTCAAGAGGATATTGATGCATTTGAAGAAGCTCCTAAAGCCTTGGTCAAGTGGGTTCCGAAGACTACGTCAAGTTCTACTTCATCAAGTACGACTACAACTCCAAGGATTCCCATCAAGATGGTGTGGATCCCGAAGAAGAAGAACTAGAGAGTTCTTGAGGGTGACTCCGCCAACATACTTCACTCTTATCATTTTGGCGAGGACAAGTGCAATCAACTTCCACATCTTGCACTAGTTCATGGAGTCACAAACCCTCTTGTTGGTAAGACAAGGGACAAGGTAACCTAATGCTTTCATGGACATCATCTTGTGTGTGCATCACTCTATGTCTATGGATATCCTTGTTTGTTCCTTGTGGGACTAACCCGTGTAGGTATTGAAAGTGCAACTCACTCCAAAGGATTGCTCCAAAAGATCTACATCAACATAGAGCATCCACATCTTCAACACCTACATGAAGTCAACATCGACAAAACCCAAGGTTAGTTCATCCCTCTCTGGGGGATCTCACATCTATGGGGAGCTTTACTCTAAGAATTGAGCTAAAGCAACTCTAATGATGTGAACACATCAATGCATTATGTAAAAGTGGCAACCCCACTTGAGCTTAAACGATGAGTATGACCTATGATCAAATGGTCTCATTTGACTCCTAAGTCAAAATACTCATATATAGATGACCTAGTCATCGCCAATTGCTTGATAGATGCTAGAATTGGTTGTGCATGCTTTGACACATATTTCATCTGCCATTTCATTGTGTGAGCATGTCGTTTGCATATTTTACTCATTCGAGGACATCCACTTGTAGTTTTGCTTGTTTGGCTTCTTTTCTTTTTGCCAAGTGGATGGACAAGAATGCCTAAGAACCTTCTCTAGCTATTTATGCTATTCTTGTCTCAAACTCTATTCATGCTACATCACAAAGTTTGATCAAGTCAGATTCGAACCACTCTGTGTGAGGAGCACTCCAAGTCCCTGATTCGTCATAGATTTAAACTTCCAAAACTTCTTTGTGCGTTTCGGTCTGACCGATTCATCCTTTTCGGTCATACCGAGATCACTAAGTCGATCTAGGTTTTCAATCTCGGTGTAACCGATTTGAACTTTTTGGTCATACCGAGTTGCAGCAACTGCTTGCAGTTATGCATCTCGGTGCCACCGAGTCGTCCCACTCGGTCACACCGACAGGGTCAGGCTATTTATACCCCCGGGCCAAAATTTGGAAATTTCTCCAAATCACTTCGCCTGCGCTCAGCCTGCTCTGCCTCCCTGGGTCTCTGGATCGTCCTCCTCGTCACCAGCCGCCTCCCGCCGCTGGTCTCCGCCGCTGTCAACGGAAATCGTCTCCACCGTTGCCGCTGTAACAAGTCCACCGCCGAACTTAGGGTATGGACTTGATCCTTGTGCTATCTCATTCTGATTCCTAGCACATTGCCTTGCCATGTATCTTGCCACAGTTGAGATCGTCCTATCCAGCAAAATTGATTAATTTCGATTAAGAATTTAGGGTTAGGTTTCCGCCGAAATCATCTCGGACTGATCGAGTTGTAGAAATCGGTTCCACCGATTTGGCTTAGGCCATTGCACATGTGATTCTCGGTCTGACCGAGAATTGCAAATCAGTGTGACCGAGTTTAGGACTTTGTGAAACCCTAGCAGTATCGGTGCCACCGAACTGTGACTCAGTCTGACCGAGTTCACTAGTTTAGGTTCCAAAAGCTGCTTTGGTCTCACCGAGTTTACAAATCGGTAGATCCGAAATGCTTTCTATGGAAAACTAAAACTAAGTTTTTAATTCATTCTTTTGCAAAAACCTCTGTGCTTTGTGATGCTCATCCCCTCTATCTCATCTATATCTATTCACATGGTATGTTGTCAGTGTTTGCACTATGTCAGATCAGAGTGACAGCCAGAACTGAGATGAATAGCAAGTTCACTTGAGTGAGGGCACTAGTCCCTACAGTTCCTCAGATGAAGCAGCAAGAGCACTCCTAGCAACTTGCCTAAAGCTGCCACCAGGGCCAGAAAGAAGAGAACCTCAGATTCTGAGGATGAGGATTATGTGGCAGAAGAGGATGAAGCCACCTCCAGGAAGGTGCTGAAGAAAGAATATGGCACAACTGCTGCCACCAAGCCTGGCTTGAACAGGAAAGGTCCAGCCAAGAGGACTCCTATGCTGAAGGTCAGAGGATGAACTCAAGAGACTATGAGATCTGAACCCAAAGAGCCAGAAGTGACTGAAAAGAAAAGGAAAGAAAGAGCTAAGAAAACTATGGCCAGAGTAGTTGGAAAACCCTCTATGATGGAAGAAGAGGAAGAGGCTGCTGCACCAACACCTAAAGCTCAAAAGCTTATGGGAGATGCAATCAGATCAGGGGCTGCTCCATCTAAGCCCAAAGATGCTCCCAAGCCCAAGACTGCACCCAAGAGGAACACTAGGAGCATACCAGCTGCAGAGAAGAACATGGCCCCAGTGCCTGAAGATGCTGAAGAAGAAGATGATGATGAGTCACATGTCTTGAGGAAGTTGAAGCCCAAAATTCTAGATCACAATGATGCTCACCCAGTAGCTGAGGATATGAAGCTCAGGAAGGATGCATGACTCAGACAATGGAGATTGACAAATCCCTATGCTGACAGGAGAAGGACTGCTGTGGACTACACGTTCCATATATACAAAGGAACAACGAGACTTCTACGAGACAGTGCTACTTGATAAGAAGCCAATTGTTTGTGATATGAGATGGGTGAACTGGGAGTACATCAGGAAGAATGAAGAACACTATCCTGGAGTCTTTGACAGCTTCAAGTCTTGTGGGGTAGATGACTTTGTTGGGCAAAAGCTCACAAGGTGGAATGATGAGCTTATTATGCAGTTCTACTCCACAACTCACTTCTACCCAGATGGAAGGATTATCTGGATGTCTGATGGTACTAGGTACCAATCAACAGTTGAAGAGTGGGCAGAGTTGATCAATGCTCCTAAGGAAAATGAAGATGACTTGGATGTCTATGCCAAGAAGAAGAAGGATCACAACTCCATGGCACATATGTACAGAGAGATCCCAGATGCTGCTGTTGAGACTCACAAGTTTGGATCAGTACATTACCTTCTGTCAGGTTTGCCAACAATCAACTGGATCCTCAGGCACACTCTATTGCCAAAGTCAGGTGATCACAAGATGATCAGAGGCCATGCAATTAATTTGCTTCACATATTTGATGTGCCTCAGAAGTTCAAGGTCATGAGCTTAATTGTTGAGACTATCAAGAGAACTGCTACTGACCAGAAGAGAAGTTGTGGGTATGCCCCACAGATTCAGGAGCTCATCAACTCCAAGATGGGCATAGGCACATATCTCTTGGACAAGGATCACATGCCTATCTACCCAGACTTTGAGGACAACACTATAGTGATGGATGAAAATGAACCATCTTCTGTGTAAGCACAAGCAAAGAAGGAGAAGGCAAGGACTGAAAAGGCTGCAAAGATGCCAACTGCTGAAGAGGCATCTCAGTACTTCCTGAAGAGCAAGCAAGATCAGCTTGTCTACTTGATTGCCTCCACTCTGAGGATTGAGAAGGGGTTGGCCACCCTGACACAAAACCAGGAGAGCTTGGAGAGGATCATGGAGCAGAAGTTCTATGACTTAGATGTGAAGGTCACTGAGATACAGTCAGTTGTTGAGCAACTTCAGGATGAAGTGCAGGAGAGGAAGGGCAAGACTACCACTGATGCATTTGCTAGAGTGCCCAGAAGTCAAAGATCAGCTGCAGTGCCAGTGACAGACACCAGAGCAACTTCATCAGCACCAGCAACAACTTCAGTGCCACCAGCTCCAGTAGCCACTCCACCAGCTCCATCATCCTCAACTGATGCCTTCTTCCTTGGAGTCATTACTACACCACCACATCAAGACCAAGCCCGAGAGTCGATAGCACTATGCATTATTTATGAACTTTTTGGTAACTTGTTGCCAAAGGGGGAAAAATGTATAGATCATAGGCTTCGAGAGAGAGTGTTGCTTTTGTTCTCTCTTGTTTTGGTGGTTGAACTTTATTTGTTTGCTTGTTTGAGATACATTCTATGCGTTTGTGTGATACTTGGATGATCATGTGTTTGATCATATACAGTGCTACCTTAATGCTTGTTGGATGACATTATCCTTTTATCTCCATATGATCATTCGCTTTGCTTGGTGATGAGTGCATGTATTTAATTATTATCATTTTGATCACTCCACCAAGATGTATGTGACATATAAGAGTAACCCATGATCCTAATTCATTGTGCATTTGCAGTCCAAAGCAAATCTCAAACTATGCACAAATTTAGGGGGAGCTCTTGTTTTCCACATACTTCTCAAAGCGACAATGTTTTCAATGTTATTATCATTTGTCGAAGCTTTGATCTATATGTTGTCATCAATTACGAAAAAGGGGGAGATTGAAAGTGCAACTATCCCTAGGTGGTTTTGGTAATTCCTAACAACATATAGCTCATTGAGCTAATACTATTCCAAGATAAATATTTCTAGAAAGCTCAATGATTGGCATGGCATGGATGAGAAAAGTGGACCCCTCAAAATGCTAAGGACAAAAGGATTGGCTCAAGCTCAAAGCTCAAGACTCTACATTTTATATTTTAGTGATCCAAGATCACATTGAGTCTATAGGAAAAGCCAATACTATTAAGGAGGGATGATGTGTTGCTTAATGAGGTTCTTGCTCAAAGTGCTTAGTGATATGCTCAAAAGCCCTCAACTACTTTCTCACATCCACATATGACCTAAACCAAAAGTCAAACTCGTCCCCACTGATTCTTTCTATCCGGCGCCACCGAGTTCAGATGTCATAGCCACTGCCACAAACCCTAGGTAAATCGGTCTCACCGATAGGGATCTCGATCTCACCGAGATGGGATTGTAATCTCTCTGTTTCCCTTCGTAATGTTTCGGTCCCACCGAGATGAGCGATCGGTCCCACCGAGATTGCAATGTAAACTCTTTGTTTCCCTTTCATAACGTTTCGGTCCAACCGAGATGAGCGAATCGGTCCCACCGAGTTTACTTGACCAATTCTCTGGTTAGCTTATTACCAAAATCAGTCTCACCGAGTTTGTGTAATCGGTCTCACCGAAATTACGTTATGCCCTAACCCTAACCATATCAGTCCTACCGAGTTGCATGTCGGTCCCACCGAAAATCCTAACGGTCACTAGATTTACTGAATCGGTCTGACCGAGTTTCTCAATTTGGTCCCACCGAGATTGGTAAGTTGTGTGTAACAGTTAGAATTTGTGTGGAGGCTATATATACCCCTCCACCTGCTCTTCATTCGTGGAGAGAGCCATCAGAACAAACCTACACTTCCAACTTACATTTTTTGAGAGAGAACCACCTACACTTGTGTTGAGGTCAAGATATTCCAATCCTACCATATGAATCTTGATCTCTGGCCTTCCCCAAGTTGCTTTCCACTCAAACCTTCTTTCCTCCAAATCCAAATCCTGTGAGAGAGAGTTGAGTGTTGGGGAGACTATCATTTGAAGCACAAGAGCAAGGAGTTCATCATCAACACACCATTTGTTACTTCTTGGAAAGTGGTGTCTCCTAGATTGGCTAGGTGTCACTTGGGAGCCTCCGACAAGATTGTGGAGTTGAACCAAGGAGTTTTTACGGGCAAGGAGACCGCCTACTTCGTGAAGATCTACCACTAGTGAGGCAAGTCCTTCATGGGCGACGGCCATGGTGGGATAGACAAGGTTGCTTCTTCGTGGACCCTTCTTGGGTGGAGCCCTCCGTGGACTCGCGCAGCCGTTACCCTTCGTGGGTTGAAGTCTCCATCAACGTGGATGTACGATAGCACCACCTATCGAAACCACGACAAAAACATCCGTGTCTCCTATTGTGTTTGCACTCTCCAAACCCTTCCCTTTACATTCTTGCAAGTTGCATGCTTTACTTTCCGCTGCTCATATACTCTTTACATGCTTGCTTGAATTGTGTTAAGATTGCTTGTTTTGTCTATCTTTGATAAAATCTGCCAAGAACTAAAATTGGGAAAAGGATAAGCCTTTATTTGGTCAAGTAGTCTAATCACCCCCCCTCTAGACATACTTTTGATCCTACACCCGTGGATGACGGAGTCTCAACATTGCCACCTTATGGCGCGATGGATGACATTGAAAGTCAAGGCGGCTGTTGGCTCTGTTTTACCTACTGAACCTGGCACAACCTACCACGGCCGGTCGATTCCAGAAGGATATGCTAGGGTGATGGTGGATCAAATAACTGACGGATTTGAGGACCTTGAGCTTGACCACCCTACGGGTGAAGGGGAGATTCGGCTGGGTTCTTCTCTGAAGACTCCATGCCTATGGCGGAAGGGGCTAATCAACCTTCCGAACTGGACGCCTCCGCCGCCTCCACCTCCTCCGGCGAGTTAGGGCACTCCGCCTCCTCCTCCACCTCCTCCTCCGGCGAGTTAGGGCACTCCGCCTCCTCCTCCGGCGAGTGATCAGGGCACCCAGCCTCCTTCTCCGGCGCGTGGCGGCACTCCGCCTCCTTCTCCGCCTGTGCCGGTGCGCCCGAGCAGCCAGCCTCCTCCTTCTCCGCCTCGTGAACAAGGGCGGAAGAGACCCGCCGCTGCTCCGGCTGCTCCGGCGCGTCGTCCTTCTCCTCCGCCTCGTAAGAAAGGAAAGACAGCCGCATCCGCTCCGTCTGCTCCGGCATCTAGCAGTATAGCCAGAGGCAGGCAATACAGATATGGTCCTTCTCTGAAGACTCTAGAGAAGTTACCATACGAGAGGAGCCAGGAGGAAAACACGAAGATCATGCAAGCCGAAGTGACCAACTTCTTTGAAGGGGTGAAAGCAAAGAAAAACCCACCTCCGGAGGAGAAGATAGATCAGGTAAAAGCGAAGCTTACTCTGGCTGCCCTGAAGAAACCACCAAAGTCTCCGGTGAAAGACAACTATGAGCGCATTCTTACAAAGTCATTTATCGAAGCGGAGCGGTCGGGAAGTACGGTCAGTGGTCAAAGGTTAGCAGAACGACGAGCTGGGAAAAAAGTTGCCCAGCTCGGCGAACAAGCGAACCAATCGTTCCCCCCCGCTCCAGGTGTCTAGCATCGTCGCTAATCGTCTTGGCGGGACAATGGTGCCCGGTTATAACGATCTTGGAGATTACCTGCCCGACAATGCACATTTTGATATAATGGAGGTGGACGAACACAAATACGAGTACGGGAAGCCTCTCGTCAAAGATGAAAGATCTCTAACAACGACGATGTGAAGATTCCATGATTGGTATATGAAAACCTACAGAGAGTCTGAGGGGAGGAATATTTTAACGCTGAGAGTTAGAGAGTAGCATGACCTCGTTGGAATTGAACCGTTGAACATTTGAGGAGTTCTTCGAGTTTTTCAATCTAAAGGCCCTCGATAAGTTAATGATCACTTGCTACTGCCTATAAGTAGTACTACTTCTGTCATTAAGTCTCTATATATAGGTCATCTCTTTCATTGCATGTATTTTTAATTACCCTCACTATATTATGCAGATTGAAGATCGCCGAATTGAAGAAAAGACAAATCGGTGATATTGGGTTCATTAACACAAATCTCATAGATGCATATATGATTAAATTTCAGGCCAAAGATACTGAGGCCAAGCTGCTACAATCATTTGTGGTAAATCAAAACAAAGCTATAATACTCTTCCCTTACGAATTCCAGTGAGTGTTACTATCTTGTGCATATTCGGTTTCCCTTATTAGTCGAGGTTATAGTAATGTAATTGATGAGTTATGCATGCATGCGCAGGTTCCACTATATTCTCCTAGAGATTAAGCTTGAGCAAGGACTAGTAACCGTCTTAGACTCGAGATGAAAAGATCCCAAGGAGTATGCGGACATGACTGCAATTCTAGAGAAGTAAGTTAAATCGAGCATTATCGCACCATATCGGCAACTTCAATTTGTTCATTTCCGGATATCAAGTAATTGTTTTGTTTGTCTGGCAGGGTTTGGAATAAATTCACCTCAAAAAATCTGGGACTGCCGAAGAAGCTGGAATTTAGACACCCGAAAGTAAGTACTATAGTAGCATGTTCCACGCATCTCCTAGTGATTCAAGCGCTAGTTTCATCAATGCCATTTAGCATGCTTGCTAATTATCAGTTTGATTGACCTCTATTTCTTGTAAAGTGGTTGTGGCAGGAACAAGGGAATAATTACTGTGGATACTACATTTGTGAGTCCATCCGCCACACGACCTGTGAGCGGGGCTACTCCGACAAACAATATGAAGTGCGTAAATGATAATATTCACAATTTTATTTTATTACCATCATTTGTGTTTAGTTTCATTTATTCATATATATGTATTGACCCCCTTCTTCAAATAAGATATTTCGGATGCGGGATGAACTCCTACCACCAGATCGTATGCGAGGAATTCAAGAGGAATTGGCGGCATTCTTTCTTGACCATGTGATCGCTAAAGACGGAGAATACCATGTGGACCCTAATCAGTTGGTTTTTAATTAGGAGACTATATTGTAAGAGATAATTATATTGTATATATGTAGCCAGTAGCGTCAGATAGATATACGAGAACTGGTTGTTCGACCAATCTCTCAAAGAAGGAGAGGTGGTCGATATCACTCCTCTCTGTATGCATATGTTCATGATGACCTTCTGTTTCCTTCATTTGCTTACTACCTAGCGTGTCTAGTCCTCTCTATACATATAGTACGTAGCGTCGACCAAGCACGGAGATAAGAGAGGACACTTCTCTGTATTAATTAGCTAGCTAACACAATATATGAAACACCTAAATTAACCCCCCCAAACCCCCAAACCCCCCCTTTAAAAAAAACAAAAACCCCAACACCTGAAATGCTGACGCGTGGATGCCTATTGGTCCCGGTTGGTGCCACCAACCGGGACCAAAGGGCCTCCTGCCTGGGCTCGCCGCACCGGCCATGTGGAGGCCCATCTGTCCCGGTTTGTGTAAGAACCAGGACTAAAGGTCAAGGGCATTAGTAACGACCTTTTAGTCCCGGTTCCAAAACCGGGACAAAAGGCCCTTACGAACCGTGACAATTGGCCCTTTTTCTACTAGTGAATCAGAAATATGCGCGAAGACCGATAATAACACAGATGATTGCTTCTAATAAGATGTGTGTGTTGTGCCATGGGATTGCATGCAGAACAACAACACACACACACACACACACTTATAAAGACATGGTTGCATAACCAAATTAAACATCCACTTACATAGGTGGCTAACTGCAACAATGACATTTGCACACACCAAAGTAAATTATTACATGCATAATTACATAGGTGGCTACTACACACATGTCATTTCCACACACCAAAGTAAACTATATATTACATGCATGATTAACTAGCATAAACGATCATCTGATCATCATCTACTACTTGTGATGCTTGCTCTACTTCTGACTTGATCCGGGCTCGTCGATTTGGGTAACGAGGCACTTCCTCATGTCAACGATCCGCCTGTGCATCTTATAGCATGTGTACACGCTCTTGATCGTGAACCTGAGGTGAGGTTCATCCAGTTGCCACATCTAGGCCCTGTGCCAGGATACGGGACTTGCTCTCTGGGCGTCCTACTTCATCTTTTCGTAGTAGGGGTCGATGATGGCCGAGGCGAGTTTAACCAGGGAGTCCTTCTTCTGCCGCCCCAGACCGTGTAGTGCTCATGGATTTTGACAAGGTTCTTGCAGGCCAAGCCCGTAACCCTGAGCGCTTTTACATCGTCGGTGGCTTCCACCGTAGCGAACTTGTAGTCGGTGCTGTTGACAAACCTGGCAAAACGGACGCAAGGCTCTGTGGCCATGCAATAGTGGTAGATGAGGACATGATCGTGCATGCACAACTAGGCGACGGTAACCTTCTGATCTTTGTTGAGAAGATCGGCGGTGTACTAGAGGTCAATGCCGACCACCTTGTACTTGTCTCCAGCAAGCAACTACTCAATGGTGTTGATGTAGTCGTCCACCACGGCCGGGTCGATGGTGTACACCACCGAGAGATCTGTCTCCCTTGCGTGGGTCTCCACTTTATGCTCGTCGAACTCCATTGGAGCGCCACTAGACATCCCCTCTCTATGTGTCATCGTGTGTGTGCTTGTTGTGTTGTGGGGTGATATGTCTCCAACGTATCTATAATTTTTGATTGTTCCATGCTATTATATTACCCCTTTTGGATGTTTATGGGATTTATTTTACACATTTATATCATTTTTGGGACTAACCTACTAACCGGAGGCCCAGCCTGTATTGCTGTTTTTTGCCTATTTCAGTATTTCGAAGAAAAGGAATATCAAACGGAGTCCAAACGGAATGAAACCTTCGGGAGCGTGATTTTTGGAACGAACGTGATCTAGAGGACTTGGAGTGCAAGTCAAGAAGCAACCGAAGCTTCCACGAGATAGGAGGGTGCGCCCCCCCTATAGGGCGTGCCCCCCGTCTCGTGGTCCCCTCGGGCGTCCACCGACGTACTTCTTCCTCCTATATAAGCCTACGTACCCCGAAAACATCCAGGGAGCACCCGAAACACAATTTCCACCACCGTAACCTTCTGTATCCACGAGATCTCATCTTGGAGCCTTCGCCGACACTCTGCCGGAGGAGGAATCAACCACGGAGGGCTTCTACATCAACACCATAGCCCTTCCGATGAGTTGTGAGTAGTATACCACAGACCTACGGGTCCATAGTTATTAGCTAGATGGCTTCTTCTCTCTTTTTGGATCTCAATACAATGTTCTCCCCCTCTCTTGTGGAGATCTATTTGATGTAATCTCTTTTTGCGGTGTGTTTGTCGAGATCCGATGAATTGTGGGTTTATGATCAAGTTTATCTATGAATAATATTTGAATCTTCTCTGAATTCTTTTATGTATGATTGAGTTATCTTTGCAAGTCTCTTCGAATTATCAGTTTGGTTTGGCCTACTAGATTGATCTTTCTTGCCATGGGAGAAGTGCTTAGCTCTGGGTTCAATCTTGTGGTGTCCTTACCCAGTGACAGAAAGGGTTGCAAGGCACGTATTGTATTGTTGCCATCGAGGATAAAAAGATGGGGTTTATATCATATTGCTTGAGTTTATCCCTCTACATCATGTCATCTTGCTTAATGCATTACTCTGTTCTTTGTGAACTTAATACTCTAGATGCAGGCAGGAGTCGGTCGATGTGTGGAGTAATAGTAGTAGATGCAGGCAGGAGTCGGTCTACTTGTTGCGGACGTGATGCCTATATATATGATCATGCCTAGATAATCTCATAATTATTCGCTTTTCTATCAATTGCTCGACAGTAATTTGTTCACCCACCGTAATACTTATGCTATCTCGAGAGAAGCCTCTAGTGAAACCTATGGCCCCCGGGTCTATCTCTTATCATATTTGCTTCCAATCTACTTTTATTTGCATCTTTATTTTCTGCATCTATATTATAAAATACCAAAAATTTATTTATCTTATCATACTATATCTATCAGATCTCACTTTCGCAAGTGGCCGTGAAGGGATTGAAAACCCCTTTATTGCGTTGGTTGCGAGTTCTTTTGTTTGTTTGTGTAGGTGCGTGGGACTTGTTGAGAAGCCTCCTACTGGATTGATACCTTGGTTCTCAAAAACTGAGGGAAATACTTACGCTACTCTGCTGCATCACCCTTTCCTCTTCAAGGAAAACCAACGCAAGCTCAAGAGTAGCAAGAAGGATTTGTGGCGCCGTTGTCGGGGAGGTCTTCGCTCAAGTAAAGACATACCAAGTACCCATCACAAACTCATCTCCCTCGCATTTACATTATTTGCCATTTTACTCTCATTTTCCTCTCCCCCACTTCACCCTTGCCGTTTTATTCGCCCTCTCTTTCCCAATCTTCTCCTCCTCTTTCTTCCGTTTGCCTTTCCGTTGCCATGGCTGAGTCAAAAAGAACTGGGGGATCTCTCCCTAGTTTTAGTGCCTTGGATAGCCCCTCTGTCCTCTCTAAGCTCTTAAATAATGATGCTATGGGGAGACCTGCCAGGGTTATCAATGAGAATTTAAATAATTGTGATGAAGATGACTCCGGAATTTTTCGTTATTTGCTTGACGAGTCTTTAGAAGATGCTTGGGATAGGTTATTAAGGATTCGGGCTAGCTATGTGCCACAATATCAAATTGAAGTTTACTTAAAGAGTTTTTATGTTGGCTTGCCCGCTTCTTTCAAAAAAGCTCTAGATTCTATTTTTGAAGAAGGTTTTCTTGAAGGGGATGCTATAGATACATATGAAAAAATGAAAACCATATTTGGTCACCCTTTGAATGACAAGATTGAATCAACTACTCTCTTGTGCTTTTATCAAAATGAAATTATCAAAGAGATGAAGTCTAGCTTAGATGCAAATTTCCGTAACGTGCTTAATCTTACTTCATCCATTAATGGCAATGTGCTTACCCTAAATAGAATAATGAATGCCATAGAAAGAAGACCCTCTTTCTCCTTTTCAAGTGCCAAAGATGGCACTACTTAGATCTATCTTCGCTTTTATGCCTAGCTAGGGGCGTTAAACGATAGCGCTAGTTGGGAGGCAACCCAATTTTCTTTATGTTTTTTGTTTTTGTTCCTGTTTAGTATTAAGTTTTTGTTTCTACTTTCTGTTTACATGAGTTTTTAGCTTTTAATTAGTGTTTGTGCCAAGTAGAACCTATAGGATAAACTATGATGATAGTTGATTTGATTCTGCTGAAAAACAGAAACTTTGCGCTCACGAGAAAAAAAATCAATAAATCGCAGAAACGTTCTTTTGCATTGATTCTTTTTGCTTCTGATCAATAAAAAATTGTGCAGTACGTCCTATTTTGGTAGGATTTTTAGAGTTCCAGAAGTTTGCGTTAGTTACAGATTGCTACAGACTGTTCTATTTTTGACAGATTCTGTTTTTCGTGTGTTGTTTGCTTATTTTGATGCATCTATGGCTAGTAAAATAGTTTATAAACCATAGAGAAGATGGAATACAGTAGGTTTAACATCAAAATAAATAAATAATGAGTTCATTACAGTACCTTATGTGGTGGTTTTGCTTTCTTTCCCTAACGAAGCTTATAAGATTTCCTGTTGAGTTTTGTGTTGTGAAGTTTTCAAGTTTTGGGTAAAGCTTTTATGGACTATGGAATAAAGGGTGGCAAAAGCCTAAGCTTGGGGATGCCGAAGGCACCCCAAGATATTCAAGGATGGCCAAAATCCTAAGCTGGCATCCCCTCTTTCGTCTTCGTTCATTGGTAACTTTACTTGGAGCTATATTTTTATTCGCCACATGATATTTGTTTTGCTTGGAGCGTCGTGTATTATATCAGTCTTTGCTTTTTAGTTTACCACAATCATCCTTGCTGTACACACCTTTTGGGAGAAGCCTATTTTATTAGAATTTGCTAGAATACTCTATGTACTTCACTTATATCTTTTTGAGCTTGATAGTTTTTGCTCTTGTGCTTCACTTATACCTTTTAGAGCACGGTGGTGAATTATTTTGTAAAAATTGCTGGTCTCTCATGCTTCACTTATATCTTTTTGAGAGTCTTTTAGAACAGCATGGTATTTGCTATGGTTATAATTTGGTCCTAGAATGGTAGGCATCCAAGTTGGGTATAATAAAAACTATCATAGGAAGTGAATTGGATGCTATGAACAACTTGATACTTGATAATTGTTTTGAGATATGGAGGCAGTGATATTAAAGTCATGCTAGTTTGGGTGATTATGAATTTAAAGAATGCTTGTGTTGAAGTTAGCAAGTCCCGTAGCATGTACGTATGGTTAAAGTTGTGTAACAAATTTGAAACATGAAGTGTACCTGGCTTGTGCATCCTTATGAGCGGCGGTCAGGGACGAGCGATGGTCTTTTCCTACCAATATATCCCCCTAGGAGCATGCGCGTAGTGCTTGATTTTTGATGACTTATAAATTTTTGCAATAAGTATATGAGTTCTTTTGACTAATATTGAGTCCATGGATTATACGCACTTTTACCTTTCCATCATTGCTAGCCTCTTCGGTACCGTGCATTACCCTTTCCCACCTTGAGAGTTGGTGCAAACTTTGCCGGTGCATCCAAACCCCGTGATACGATATGCTCTATCACACATAAACCTCATTATATCTTCCTCAAAACAGCCACCATACCTACCTATTTATGGCATTTCCATAGCCATTCCGAGATATATTGCCATGCAACTTTCCACTGTTCCGTTTATCATATTCATGACATACATTACTTTTGTCATATTGCCTATGCATGATCATGTAGTTGACATCGTATTTGTGGCAAGGCCACCATGCATTATTTTTCATACATGTCACTCTTGATTCATTGCACCATCCCGGTACACCACCGGAGGCATTCATATAGAGTCATATTTTGTTCTAGTTTCGAGTTGTAATTCATATGTTGTAATCAATAGAAGTGTGATGATCATCATTTTTAGAGCATTGCCCAAAGAAAAAAAAAGAAAAAAAAGAAGAAAGGCCAAAAGAAAAAAGAAAGGCCCAATAAAAAGAAAAAAAGAAAAAAGAAAAAAAAGGAAAAAAAGAAAATAAATAAAAAGGGCAATGCTACTATCTCTTTTTCCACACTTGTGCTTCAAAGTAGCACTTTGTTCTTTATGTAGTGAGTCTCATATGTTGTGCTTCAAAGTAGCACCATGTTTTTCATGTAGAGAGTCTCATAAGTTGTCTTTTTCATACTAGTGGGAATTTTTCATTATAGAACTTGGCTTGTATATTCCTATGATGGGCTTCCTCAAATGCCCTAGGTCTTCATGAGCAAGCAAGTTGGATGCACACCCACTAGTTTTCTTTTGTTGAGCATTTATTTATAGCTCTAGTGCATCCGTTGCATGGCAATCCCTACTCTTCATGTTGACATCAATTGATGGGCATCTCCATAGCCCGTTGATTATCCTCGTCAATGTGAGACTTTCTCCCTTTTTGTCTTCTCCACACAATCCCCAATCATTATTCTATTCCACCCATAGTGCTATATCCATGGCTCACGCTCATGTATTGCGTGAAGGTTGGAAAAGTTAGAGATTATTTAAGTATGAAACAATTGCTTGGCTTGTCATTGGGGGTATAGAAGTTGGGAACATCTTTGTGTGACGAAAATGAAGCATAGCCTAACTATATGATTTTGTAGGGATGAACTTTCTTTTGCCATGTTATTTTGAGAAGACATGATTGCTTTGATTAGTATGCTTGAAGTGTTACTATTTCTTTTATCAATATGAACTTTTATTTTGAGCCACTTGGATCTGAACATTCATGCCACAATAAAGAAAATTACATTGAGAATTATGCTAGGTAGCATTCCACATCAAAAATTCTCTTTTTACCATTTACCTACTCGAGGACGAGCAGGAATTAAGCTTGGGGATGCTTGATACGTCTCCAACGTATCTATAATTTTTGATTGTTCCATGCTATTATATTACCCCTTTTGGATGTTTATGGGCTTTATTTTACACATTTATATCATTTTTGGGACTAACCTACTATCCGGAGGCCCAGCCCGTATTGCTGTTTTTTTTGCCTATTTCAGTATTTCGAAGAAAAGGAATATCAAACGGAGTCCAAACGGAATGAAACCTTCGGGAGCGTGATTTTTGGAACGAACGTGATCGAGAGGACTTGGAGTGCAAGTCAAGAAGCAGCCGAAGCTTCCATGAGATAGGAGGGTGCCCCCCCTATAGGGTGTGCCCCCTGTCTCGTGGGCCCCTCAGGCGTCCACCGACGTACTTCTTCCTCCTATATAAGCCTACGTACCCCGAAAACATCCAGGGAGCACCTGAAACACAATTTCCACTGCCGTAACCTTCTATATCCGCGAGATCTCATCTTGGAGCCTTCGCCGACACTCTGCCAGAGGGGGAATCGATCACGGAGGGCTTCTACATCAACACCATAGCCCTTCCGATGAGTTGTGAGTAGTTTACGACAGACCTACGGGTCCATAGTTATTAGCTAGATGGCTTCTTCTCTCTTTTTGGATCTCAATACAATGTTCTCCCCCTCTCTTGTGGAGATCTATTTGATGTAATCTCTTTTTGCGGTGTGTTTGTCGAGATCCGATGATTTGTGGGTTTATGATCAAGTTTATCTATGAATAATTTTTGAATCTTCTCTGAATTCTTTTATGTATGATTGAGTTATCTTTGCAAGTCTCTTCGAATTATCAGTTTGGTTTGGCCTACTAGATTGATCTTTCTTGCCATGGGAGAAGTGCTTAGCTTTGGGTTCAATCTTGCGGTGTCCTTACCCAGTGACAGAAAGGGTTGCAAGGCACGTATTGTATTGTTGCCATCGAGGATAAAAAGATGGGGTTTATATCATATTGCTTGAGTTTATCCCTCTACATCATGTCATATTGCTTAATGCGTTACTCTGTTCTTTGTGAACTTAATACTCTAGATGCAGGCAGGAGTCGGTCGATGTGTGGAGTAATAGTAGTAGATGCAGGCAGGAGTGGGTCTACTTTTTGCGGACGTGATGCCTATATATATGATCATGCCTAGATAATCTCATAATTATTCGCTTTTCTATCAATTGCTCGACAGTAATTTGTTCACCCACCATAATACTTATGCTATCTCGAGAGAAGCCTCTAGTGAAACCTATGGCCCCCGGGTCTATCTCTTATCATATTTGCTTCCAATCTACTTTTATTTTCATCTTTATTTTCTGCATCTATATTATAAAATACCAAAAATATATTTATCTTATCATACTATCTCTATCAGATCTCACTTTAGCAAGTGGCCGTGAAGGGATTGACAACCCCTTTATCGCGTTGGTTGCGAGTTCTTTTGTTTGTTTGTGTAGGTGAGTGGGACTTGTTGAGAAGCCTCCTACTGGATTGATACCTTGGTTCTCAAAAACCGAGGGAAATACTTACACTACTCTGCTACATCACCCTTTCCTCTTCAAGGAAAACCAACACAAGCTCAAGACGTAGCATGGGGCGCGATCGAAAGGTTGATGAAATTAAGGTTATAATGGCCGCGGGAATTAAAAGGGAAGCCGGACGACCTGCAATATCGATCGGCACGCCGTGATCGCAGTTCTAATTCATAGCGCGTAGCTCGATCGTGCCGCATGTAACTGCATCGCGTGGCAACGTGTGCGACACAACCGCATGCATATGGGGCCCCCGATGTGATCGTGAGCAGGCCCAACCGCTGGCAGAGCGCACGCGAAGGGACGCGAGCAGAGCGCTCCGCGGTTGCCTCAGTGACAAGCAACCATATATATGCATATAGCAGTTGAACACGAAAGGAAAAGCTGTCCACAAGCTGAGCGCGCCGACGGACACGATCAGAGCGTGCCGCAGCGCCTAACGGTGAGCAGAGCTTTCCGAGGGACATGAGCAGAGGCCGGCACAGTGATACGGGGCAAATAAGATGAACTATGCGAGCGATATAGGAGACATCAAGCACGAATCAGATTAGAGTTGCGTGTGCGATACGTGGCATACAGTTCATCCATCCTAACTGTTTGTGATGGAATAAGCTATGTGTGTTGTGGGAAAATGCTTGTTTGTATATAACCTCAAATTTAACCAACAAAATGTTAATGCATGTTACAAAAATCATATAACTGGAAACTATGTTCAAATACAAATCTAACAATATAATCTTTGGTGACATGCATTCGTATTTTATTAATTAAATCATACTTATAAACTAGGACGAGGTATAGTAGGTAATTAAATCGCAAACATTTTTTTTATTAAACGTATGTGTACGTGTCCTTTCATCCTCCTCTCGCACGTCTTGTCACCATGCTGCCGCAGACGGTTCAAGCGCAAGCTTGAGCAACACGCGGGGGCGTTCTTTTGGCCAAACAGTGGTGACTGTTCCCGTGCAACCGCGCAGGTTCCCGCGCAAGCTTCTCGCCCGACTCGGTGAAATCCCCCAAAATCCTAATGCTTACCAGCCTACTATATAAACCCTCACGGCCGGTGAGTCCCGCGTCGCATTTTTCCCTCCCTCCCTGTAGCTTATCTCATCCGCTTCTTCCACAATCGGCAATGGCACCGGTCTGTCGTCGTCGCTCAGCCACTCCGCCATCATCAGAGCACAACTCTAGCTGGGAGGCTACACCACGGTGGCGGCGCAGTCCCTGGCGTAGTGTAGTGCATGTAGCGTCCCTGTTGGGTGTGCGCGGAACACCCACCACACGCTCGGCCGCCGGTGCCCGTCGGCAGCAGTTGCCGGCCGCCGTCGCTACCACAACATCGTCGAAAGCCAGGGCCATCGCCCGCTCCGCCACCGCGGCCCTGAAGGTAGGAGGTGGCCATCGTGGTCGCCACCCCACTGCCGGCCATCGTGTCCATCACTCGCTCCGCCACTGTGGCCCAAAGGCGGGAGGTGGTGGTCGTGGCTACCACCCCATCGTCAGTCGCCGTGGCCGCCAGCCCACCGTCGACCGCCGGGATCATCACCCGCTCCACCACCATCGCCCGAAGGAGGGAGGCGGAGGTGGAGGCTCGCATGTTCGGCAGCGACATTGCGCGCTACATCGAGTTCCTCTGGGAGGAGGAGGAGCGCCTCGTCGAGCATGCAAAGAGCCTTACCACCGCCGTGGCCGCGACACACGCTGATGTAGAGGCGAGGAATAAGGAGATCTACGAGCAGTTCGACCACTTCAAGAGGGGTCGTCTGGAGTGGCAGAGGGCGTTCGAGGTGAGCGTTGCTAAAGGTGCAACAATGACAGGCACCGTATTGCAGTTGTCCAGCTCGTCGGTAGGCTCCTCCTCCTCTTCCTCTTACTGAGCGTGCTCAGCAGAGGAGAGGCTGCCGGAAGTAGTACAAAGCACCTCCGTAGTAGTAGTATTTAGGGGGTATTTTGTTCAGTTCATCTAACTATAGATGTGGTATAACTGTACAATGTACTTAAAATTAGCTAGTATATATAGTTGAACTAGCTAATTCAGTACGTGGTTGGCAACAATTGGGGAAAAATTTGGCCGGTTCAGCTGTCGAGTCGAACTTTTTGTATAAATTAAGAATGACTACTTAATCTATGAATGAAATCTATGCTTAATTACTGAATTTTAGTTACAAAAATTAGATAGTGCTAGTGATTTTTAGCTGCATATTTTGACAAATTGTAGTGTTACAAGGATTGACAAATGGCAATGTTACTAGATCAACAAATGTCAATCTTTCCAGTTTGACAAATGGCAATATACTCAATATGAGAGATGAAAATCTTACCAAATTGTCTGTACGTGGTTGCACACGGGTCATCCAAAAAAACCGTTTGCGTTGAAGGGAGGTACAAATCCTCCTTGCCAAATCTTCTCTTGGCTTAGCGCCGAAGTCTCGCTTTGCACCCCTTATTCAATCTGAACTGTTTGCATTGAAGAGATGCACAAATCCTGCACAATGAATTTCCCTTGGCTTACTGCGGAAGACCATAGCTCTCACTTTGCATACATGTGTTCTATCTAAAATGTTTGCGATGAAAAGCTGCACAAATCCTGCTCGGCACATTTTCCCTTGGCTTACTGGGGAAGCTGTCAGTTTACGTATGGGTGTTCTATCTAAAACGTTTGCGATGTTAGAGTGGCAGCTATTTGTTACAAAATGCCTTATGACTATTATTCGAGTGTGCCTTCTCTCAAAATGGAAACAAAAATTACCACAACATGTCAGGTGCCATTCCATGATACCATGCCAAGTTTCATGAATTTCAGACGAGTTTCGAATTTACTAGAATTTTAAAACAAAGTATCTCAATGTTTTGCCGGCAATCAACAGTGCCCTGGTGCTTGAAATTCATTCCCATTTCTTGCATGGGACCTAAACATGCTCCCAAGGACACATATTTAATTTTTCAACCAATTTATATGCACTGGAGCATGTGCACGTAGTTCAAATTTGAATTATGCACATAAAATGCCTAAAAAACCCAGTTAGTGTATAAAAATGTCCAAACGAACCATGAAAAATTCCAAAATTTAACACAACACTCTTGTTGTTCTATGCTGACAATAGAATTTTTTTGAAAGCAATAACAGGCAACGGGTATCGTTTCGTCCCCAAAGGTGGCACATTCCCTACCGAAACCATCAGGCTTGTTGTGAGAAGCTCTAGTTTGTGAGAAGCTTATACCCAAACCTTCCCCAAATGGGATAAAAGTTTTACCACGGCATGTCGGGTGCCATTCCATGACAGCATGCCAGGTTTCATGAATTTCAGACGAGTTTTGGATTTACTAGAATTTAAAAACCATGTATTTCAATGTTCGCGGCCGAGTGACGGTGGCAGGGTGTTTGACATTCATTCCC
Organism: Triticum dicoccoides; assembly: GCF_002162155.2. Taxonomy (NCBI): domain Eukaryota; kingdom Viridiplantae; phylum Streptophyta; class Magnoliopsida; order Poales; family Poaceae; genus Triticum; species Triticum dicoccoides. The sequence continues at coordinate 655,170,141 of NC_041393.1, forward strand.
ATTTCTTGCATGGGACCTAAGCATGCAACCAAGGACACACATTTTAATTTTCAACCAATTTATATGCATTAGAGCAGGCACATATAGTTCAAATTTGAATTATGCACATAAATGCATTGAAAACTCAATTAATGCATAAGAATGTCCTAACGAACCCCAAAAATTCCAAAATTTAACACAACACTCTTGTTGTTCTTTGCTGACACTAGAAAAAAAAATTGAAATCAAGAAGAGGCAACGGCTATCGTTTCGTCCATTAAGGTGAAACGTTCCCTACCAAAACTACCAGGCTTGTTGTGAGAAGCTCTGGTCTGTGAGAAGCTTATACCCAAAACCTGCTCCAAATGGGACAAAAATTTACCACGGCATGTTGATGCCGCTCCATGATAGCATGCCATGTTTCATGAATTTCAAACGAGTTTTGGATTTACTAGAATTTCAAAACCAGGTATCACAATGTTTGTGGCCGAGTGATGGTGGTAGGGTGCTTGACATTCATTCCCATTTCTTGCATGTGACCTAAGCATGCAACCAAGGACACATATTTGAATTTTCAACCAATTTATATGCATTATAGCATGTGCGTGTAGTTCAAATTTGAATTATGCATATAAATGCATTGAAAACTCAATTAATGCATAAAAATGTCCAAATGAACCCCCAAAAATTCCAAAATTTAACATAACACTCCAGTTGTTCTATGTTGACACTAGAGAAAACATTGAAATCAAGAAGAGGCAACGGATATCGTTTCGTCCAGAAAGGTGAAACATTCCTTATCATAACCATGAGGCTTGTTGCGAGAAGCTCTGGTTTGTGAGAACCTTATACCCCAACCTGCCCCAAATGGGACAATATTTTTACCACTGCATGTTGATGCCATTCCATGATAGCATGTCAAGTTTCATGAATTTCAAATGATTTTTCAATTTTCTAGAATTTTAAAACCATGTATCTCAATGTTAGCTGTCGTGCGACGGTGGCAAAGGTGTTTGACATTCATTCCCATTTCTTGCATGGGACCTAAGGTTGCAACCAAGGACACACATTTGTTTTTTCAACCTGTTTATATGCACGGGAGCATGTGCATGTAGTTCAAATTTTAATTATGCACATGAATGCATAGAAAACTCAGTTAATGTATAAAAATGTTTCCGCGAACCCCGAAAAATCCCAAAAAATTGCACAACACTCCTGTTGTTCTATGTTGTCCCGAGAAATTTTTTAGAAGAAGAGGCAACAAATATCGTTTCATCCCCCAAGGTGGCACGTTCCCTGCCAAAACCATCATGCTTGTTGTGAGAGAAGCTCTGGTTTGCGAGAAGATTATACCATAACCTACCCCAAATGGGACAATATTTTTTACCCCAGCATGTTGATGCCATTGCATGATAGCATGCCAAGGTTCATGAATTTCAAACCAGTTTCGTATTTACTAGAATTACAAAAGCAAGCACCTCAACGTTTGCCGGAGAGCCACGGTGTCGTGGTGTTTGAAATTCATCCCCATTTCTTGAATGAGACGTAAGAATCAACCCATGGACACATATGCCATTTTACAACCCATTTTGGTGCACCAGAGCATGTGCATGTAGTTTAATTTTGAATTGTGCACCTGAAATGCCTAGAAAACCAAGTTACTGTATAAAAATGTCCAAACAAACCCTGAATAATTCCATTTTTTTGACGACACATCTATTGTTGCATGTTCACTGCAGATAGAAGTTCTAGCAATTCAAACACCATCCTTTGCATCTGTGACCCCATTATGTAATTCAAATCAAGACGAAAAATCAAGTAGATCACACACAGTTTATTATCACCAACCATGTGAGATGCAGTACAAAATATCCTGGAGCACCGTCGGTGTATAGTACGCATACGGCTTACGCAAGAAGGTGTGTCGGCTACAGTGTGGGTGTGTTGTAGTCTCCTTTTTGTACCCAAATTATGCAATGACGTGGATGAGCACTGTAACCAGGGAAATTGGAACCAACATTTTTGACGTTCAAACTCATCACACACGGGTTAAGCTATCTAAATCATTTGTGATGTTCACACGGCTTGCACCAGCCCATAAATGGATCGCTGGAGCTTGCATACTTTGTTAGCATTCTTAGGATCGACAAAACCCTCCGGCTGCATCATATACAGTTCTTCCTTAAGATGCCCGTTAAGGAATGCCGTTTTGATGTCCATCTGCCATATCTCATAATCATAGTATGCGGCAATTGCTAACATGATTCGGACGGACTTAAGCTTCGCTACGGGAGAGAAAGTCTCATCGTAGTCAATCCCTTGAACTTGCCGATAACCCTTAGCGACAAGTTGAGCTTTATAGATGGTGACATTACCATCCGCGTCCGTCTTCTTCTTAAAGATCCATTTGTTTTCTATCGCTTGCCGATCATCGGGCTAGTCAGTCAAAGTCCATACTTTGTTTTCATACATGGATTCTATCTCGGATTTCATGGCTTCTAGCCATTTGTTGGAATCTGGGCCCGCCATCGCTTCTTCATAGTTTGAAGGTTCACCATTGTCTAACAACATGATTTCCAGGACAGGGTTGCCATACCACTCTGGTGTGGAACGTGTCCTTGTAGACCTGCGAAGTTCAGTAGCAACTTGATCAGAAGTACCTTGATCATCATCATTAATTTCCTCTCTAGTCGGTGTAGGCACCACAGGAACGTTTTCCTGAGCTGCACTACTTTCCGGTTCAAGAGGTAGTACTTCATCGAGTTCTACTTTCCTCCCACTTACTCCTTTCGAGAGAAACTCTTTTTCCAGAAAGGATCCGTTCTTGGCAACAAAGATCTTGCCCTCGGATCTTAAGTAGAAGGTATACTCAATGGTTTCCTTAGGGTATCCTATGAAGACGCATTTTTCCGACTTGGGTTCGAGCTTTTCAGGTTGAAGTTTCTTGACATAAGCATCGCATCCCCAAACTTTTAGAAACGACAGCTTAGGTTTCTTCCCAAACCATAATTCATACGGTGTCGTCTCAACGGATTTAGACGGTGCCCTATTTAAAGTGAATGTAGCTGTCTCTAGAGCGTATCCCCAAAATGATAGCGGTAAATCGGTAAGAGACATCATAGATCGCACCATATCCAATAGAGTGCGATTACGATGTTCGGACACACCGTTACGCTGAGGTGTTCTAGGCAGCGTGAGTTGTGAAATGACTCCACATTTTCTAAGTGTGTACCAAATTCGTGACTTAAATATTCTCCTCCACGATCCGATCGTAAGAATTTTATCTTTCGGTCATGTTTATTCTCTACTTCATTATGAAATTCCTTGAACTTTTCAAAGGTCTCAGACTTGTGTTTCATCAAGTAGACATACCCATATCTACTCAAGTCATCAGTGAGAGTGAGAACATAACGATATCCTCCGCGAGCCTCAACGCTCATTGGACCACACACATCAGTATGTATGATTTCCAATAAGTTGGTTGCTCGCTCCATTGTTTCGGAGAACGGGTCTTGGTCATTTTGCCCATGAGGCATGGTTCGCATGTGTCAAATGATTCATAATCTAAAGACTCTAAAAGTCCATCAGCATGGAGCTTCTTCATGCGCTTGACACCAATGTGAGCAAGGCGGCAGTGCCACAAGTATGTGGGACTATCGTTATCAACTTTACATCTTTTGGTATTCACACTATGAATATGTGTATCATTATGTTCGAGATTCATTAAGAATAAACCATTGACCATCGGGGCATGACCATAAAACATATCTCTCATATAAATAGAACAACCATTATTCTCGGATTTAAATGAGTAGCCATCTCGTATCAAACGAGATCCAGATACAATGTTCATGCTCAAACTTGGACTAAATAACAATTATTGAGGTTTAAAACTAATCCCGTAGGTAAATGTAGAGGTAGCGTGCCGACGGCGATCACATCGACCTTGGAACCATTCCCGACGCGCATCGTCACCTCGTCCTTCGCCAGTCTCCGCTTATTCCGTAGCTCCTGCTGTGAGTTACAAATGTGAGCAACGGCACCAGTATCAAATACCCAGGAGTTACTATGAGTACTGGTAAGGTACACATCGATTACATGTATATCAAATATACCTTTAGTGTTGCCGGCCTTCTTGTCCGCTAAGTATTTGGGGCAGTTCCGCTTCCAGTGACCCTTCCCCTTGCAATAAAAGCACTCAGTCTCAGGCTTGGGTCCATTCTTTGACTTCTTCCCGGCAACTGGCTTACCGGGCGCGGCAACATCTTTGCCGTCCTTCTTGAAGTTCTTCTTACCCTTGCCCTTCTTGAACTTAGTGGTCTTATTGACCATCAACACTTGATGTTCTTTCTTGATTTCAACCTCTGCTGACTTCAGCATTGAGAATACTTCAGGAATGGTCTTCACCATCCCCTGCATATTGTAGTTCAACACAAAGTTCTTGTAGCTCGGTGGGAGCGACTGAAGGATTCTGCCAATGACCGCCTCTTCTGAGAGGTTGATCTCCAACTGGGACAGGCGGTTGTGCAACCCAGACATTTTGAGTATGTGCTCACTGACAGAACTGTTTTCCTCCATCTTACAACTATAGAACTTGTCGGAGACTTCATATCTCTTGACCCGGGCATGAGCTTGGAAAACCATTTTCAGCTCCTCGAACATCTCATATGCTCCATGCTTCTCAAAATGCTTTTGGAGCCCCGGTTCTAAGCTGTAAAGCATGCCGCACTGAACGAGGGAGTAATCATCAGCACGTGATTGCCAAGTGTTCATAACGTCTTGGTTCTCTGGGATGGGTGCTTCACCTAGCGGTGCATCTAGGACATAATCTTTCTTGGCTGCTATGAGGATAATCCTCAGGTTCCGGACCCAGTCCGAATAGTTGCTGCCATCATCTTTCAGCTTGGTTTTCTCTAGGAACGCGTTGAAGTTCATGTTGACATGAGCGTTGGCCATTTGATCTACAAGACATATTTTGCAAAAGTTTTAGACTAAGTTCATGATAATTAAGTTCATCTAATCAAATTATTTAATGAATTCCCACTTAGATTAGACACCCCTCTAGTCATCTAAGTGTTACACGATCCGAGTCGACTAGGCCGTGTCCGATCATCATGTGAGACGGACTAGTCATCATCGGTGAACATCTCCATGTTGATCGTATCTTCTATACGACTCATGTTCGACCTTTCGGTCTCTGTGTTCCGAGGCCATGTCTGTACATGCTAGGCTCGTCAAGTTAACCCTAAGTGTTTTGCATGTGTAAATCTGTCTTACACCCATTGTATGTGAACATAAGGATCTATCACACCCGATCATCACGTGGTGCTTCGAAACAATGAACTTTAGCAACGGTGCACAGTTAGGGGGAACACTTTCTTGAAATTATTATAAGGGATCATCTTATTTACTACCGCCGTTCTAAGTAAACAAGATGCATACAACATAATAAACATCACATGCAATTATATAGTAGTGACATGATATGGCCAATATCATATAGCTCCTTCGATCTCCATCTTCGGGGCTCCATGATCATCTTCATCACCGGCATGACACCATGATCTCCATCATCATGATCTCCATCATTGTGTCTTCATGAAGTTGTCACGCCAATGACTACTTCTACTTCTATGGCTAACGCGTTTAGCAATATAGTAAAGTAATTTACATGGCGTTCTTCAATGACACGCAGGTCATACAAAAAATAAAGACAACTCCTATGGCTCCTGCCGGTTGTCATACTCATCGACATGCAAGTCGTGATTCCTATTACAAGAACATGATCTCATACATCACAATATATCATTCATCATTCATCACAACTTCTGGCCATATCACATCACATGACAATTGCTGCAAAAACAAGTTAGACGTCCTTTAATTGTTGTTGCATCTTTTACGTGGCTGCAATTGGGTTCTAGCAAGAACGTTTTCTTACCTACGAATAACCACAACGTGATTTTGTCAACTTCTATTTACCCTTCATAAGGACCTTTTCATCTAATCCGCTCCAACTAAAGTAGGAGAGACAGACACCCGCTAGCCACCTTATGCAACTAGTGCATGTCAGTCGGTGGAACCTGTCTCATGTAAGCGTACGTGTAAGGTCGGTCCGGGCTGCTTCATCCCACAATACCGCTGAAGCAAGAAAATACTAGTAGCGGCAAGCAAGTTGACAAGATCTACGCCCACACCAAAATTGTGTTCTACTTGTGCAATACAAAACTACGCATAGACCTAGCTCATGATGCCACTGTTGGGGAACGTTGCAGAAAATTAAAAATTTTCCTACGGATTCACCAAGATCCATCTATGAGTTCATCTAAGCAACGAGTCATGGGAGAGAGATTGCATCTACATACCACTTGTAGATCGCGTGCGGAAGCGTTCAAGGGAACGGTGATGATGGAGTCGTACTCGCCGTGATTCAAATCACCGATGACCAAGTGCTGAACGGACAGCACCTCCGCGTTCAACACACGTACGGTACGGACGACGTCTCCTCCTTGTTGATCCAGCAAGGGGGAAGGAGAGGTTGAGGAAGAAGGCTCCAGCAGCAGCACGATGGCGTGATGATGGTGGAGAGGCAGTACTCCGACAGGGCTTCGCCAAGCGCTCAACGAAGGAGGAGAGGTGTTGGGGAGGGGAGGGGCTGCGCCTTGGATCAGGTGTTCAGCCCTCCCCTCGCCCTCTATTTATAAGGGAAGGGGGAAGGGGGCCGGCCCCCTCTAGATGAGATCTAGAGGGGAGGGCGGTGGCCAGGGAGGGGGCTTGCCCCCCAAGCAAGGGGGGTGCGCCCCCTTTAGGGTTCCCCCCCAACCCTAGGCGCATGGGCCCAAGGGGGGGGGCGCCCAGCCCTCCAGGGGCTGGTTCCCTGCCCCATGCGGCCCATGTGGCCCACCAAGAGGGGTGGCCCCTCCCGCTGGACCCCCGGTACCCCTCCGGTGGCCCCGGTACAATACCGATATGCCCCCGAAACTTTCCGGTGTCCGCATGACAACTTCCCATATATAAATCTTTACCTCCGGACCATTCCGGAACTCCTCATGACGTCCAGGATCTCATCTGGGACTCCGAACAACATTCGGTAATCACATACAAGTCTTCCTAATAACCCTAGCGTCACCGAACCTTAAGTGTGTAGACCCTACGGGTTCGGGAGACACGCAGACATGACCGAGACAGCTCTCCGGTCAATAACCAACAGCGGGATCTGGATACCCATGTTGGCTCCCACATGATCCTCGATGATGTCATCGTATGAACCACGATGTCGAGGATTCAATCAACCCCGTATGCAATTCCCTTTGTCAGAAAGTATGTTACTTGCCCAAGACTCGATCGTCGGTATCCCAATACCTCGTTCATTCTCGTTACCGGCAAGTCACTTTACTCGTACCGTAATGCATGATCCCGTGACCAGACACTTGGTCACTTTGAGCTCATTATGATGATGCACTACCGAGTGGGCCCAGTGATACCTCTCTGTCATACGGAGTGACAAATCCCAGTCTCGATCCGTGTCAACCCAACAGACACTTTCGGAGATACCTATAGTGCACCTTTATAGTCACCCAATTACGTTGTGACGTTTGGTACACCCAAAGCACTCCTACGGTATCTGGGAGTTACACGATCTCATGGTCTAAGGAAGAGATACTTGACATTGGAAAAGCTCTAGCAAAACGAACTACACGATCTTGTGCTATGCTTAGGAATGGGTCTTGTCCATCACATCATTCTCCTAATGATGTGATCCCGTTGTCAACGACATCTAATGTCCATAGTCAGGAAACCATGACTATCTGTTGACCAACGAGCTAGTCAACTAGAGGCTTACTAGGGACGTATTGTGGTCTATGTATTCACACGTGTATTACGATTTCCGGATAATACAATTATAGCATGAATAAAAGACAATTATCATGAACAAGGAAATATAATAATAATGCTTTTATTATTGCCTCTAGGGCATATTTCCAACATCCCTTGTGTTGTTCATCGTGTTAGCTTAGAATCGCGGCGAGGCTTTGGGGCATAGATCGGTAGGGAGAAGATCTTCGTGCGCACCCCAGAGTTCAAACCTTAAGGGTTTTGCCGGAAACCGATATCCGACAATATCTACCTCCCCGCCCCCTCCACCTTTCCAAAATCCACATTTCTCCTGTTTCCGCCTTCCTTTCCAAGTTGAAACCTTCACTACTTGCTTGCAACATCGCCCCTCGCCGGTGACCCTCCTTCATGTTGCTCGGCCTTGTCTATCCAGGCAGGTAATCCACACAAGAACCCCATCCTCCTCCTCCTTCGACATCCCACATGCCCTGATCATCGACGCGACACCTTCCACCCAAATCACTGACCCCTCCACCAAATAAGCGCCGCCCTAAGCCATGGTGCATGCAATATAGCCAGGAGCTCAAGGAGCATTTGGCAGCAGAGAAGCAAATCGCGGTCGCACGCGCGGATGAGGTCGTGATGACTGCCATTCGTGCTGACCCCCAGATCTTGGAGGAGCACCTTGCCATCGAGGTCATCATCAACGCCTCGTGCACTGACGCCACGGCACAGTTGGCTACTTTAAACGACAATTCGTTGTGTTTTCTTGAGGCCACCCTCGGTGTCTTCGACAAAGACTACGAGGTGTTTTCTCAGCGTGCACATGCTTACCTCAACTCGAGAGCGAGCAGGTTGGTGCCCGGAGCGGCTCAGGCAACTGACGACTAGGACGAGGGCACCCACGATGCGGAGGCCTCGCCCTCTTCCATGTCCAAGGAGCCAATCGTCATCGATATCTCCGACAATGAGGAGTAGCTTGTCTTATTAGCTCACTATAAGGACCCATGTTCAGTTTGCTAGCTACTGCCTTTCCTTAATAAATTCTAGTGAATTGTGCTATGTAATTTTACCATGCAATCTGTTGCTCTAGTGTATATGTTCTACATGTCGTGTAATGTGGTGCTAACTTATTAACTGTTTGGTTAATTAGTTGTTGTGTTCAGTTATCTATTTGGTTCAATTATGCAAATGTTACGTTCAATTCTTCTGGGTGCAATTTTGTATTGTCTTCCATGTGAGAAATAAATCAAAATTTTCTTTACAAAAAACTTGAGAAAGAAATACAATTGCTAGATTTCCAAGTTGTCAATCATGCTTGGTTTGGTTAACTGTTTGATCTTCTAGTATGTTATACATTGTGCAATGTGGTGCTCTGTTAACGTTTGGTTCATTTGTTGTGGTGTTTATTTAACTGTTTGGTTCCATTCTGCAATGCGATGTTCAATTGTTGTGGGTGCATTCTGTTATTGTATAACATGTGAGAAATAAATCGAATTTGGCTGTACTAAATACATTAGAAACAAATACAATTGCTATATTTCCAAGTTGTTAAGCATGCTTGGTTTGGTTAACTGTCTGATCTTTTATTAGGAGTATGTTATATTGTGCAATGTGGTGCTCAGTTAATTTTTGGTTCATTTATTGTGGTGTTTAGTTAACTGCTTGGTTCAATTCTGCAATGCAATGTCCAATTATCGTGGGTAGAACTTTGTATTGTTGTGCATGTGAGGAATAATTGAATTGGGATGCACTTAATACATGGGAAACATATACAATTGCTATATTTCCTAGTTCTTAATCATGCTTGGTTTGGATAAATGGGTTTTCCATGTGGCTTGAATTAATCTGATGAATCTACAATGTGCTTATTTTTCATCAACGTATTTTACTAATAGCATGCGAACCCTCACTTAACCTGATCACTAACTACCTTATATGTGTTGCAGGGAAACAATGGGAAGCACCGATGTTTACAATCGAGGTTTGCACATGCATGGTCCTTTGTCTAATAGCACATTATTGTGCAATTGCAGGAACCATTCTAATACTTAGGTTTTAAACAATTTGGTCTTGCACATGTAGGTCCTGCTGTCAGAGGTTTTGACCCACTGTTCGACCCTTTTTGCATATGGGGAAATGAGTTTTCCATGAATGTCAGTAAAGTCAAGAAACTCCAAAAGATTGTTAGGATAAAGAAATTAACGACAAAAAACAACAAGATCTTTGTCTGCACAATGAAGAAGACATCAGTTCACTAGAAGATGGTACTAACTATTATACCTTGCCTTAGTAGAGGCCAAATGTTCAACTCCATTGAAGTAGTAGTAGTAGTCATCCATATGTATGAAACACATATAGCCGTTCATGGAAATGGTGACGGTCCGTAGGTTACTACTAGCCACAGTTTCTCCGACAATTACTAGTGAGAGAAGTGACCTACATTTCTAGCTATAACAAAAAGAAAAGGTTGGAAGAGGTAACCTGCAAAAAGAAGTTCAACCCTCAATTAGGAGTCCAGAGTATCTAGGCAAAATCTCTAGAGAAGGTTTCAACCAGTGTCCTGTTCCAGAAAAGAGTGGTACTTTTCAGGGAGTAACCCCTTATATTCCTGGCCCTTCCCCCCTGAAGCAAGTGCAGTCAACGAGCTAGCTATGGAAGCTTCAATGGTGAAGCTCAATAGTGAAGTCCTCTCATCAATTTTAGACAGATAATACCCAGCCCTGGGAATCTCCCCTTTCAGAAGTAACCTTCTAACTATAGCATTTAGCATACGGGAGTTGGCAGCACAACCTTTATTCTCCATAGAAAGGAATAGATCCTCACTCTTTTAGAGAACCTTCTTCTATAAGTTTCTCTATCATTAAGCTATACTCCTTCGGCAAAGATACCATCAAACAAATCTTTGGCTTCTTCCTTCTTGCCACCTTTATGCAGCACACCAGTCATAATACTAAAAGTGACAACAGAAGGCTTAACCCTTCGATCCAACATTTCCCTAAAAACAACCAATGCATCATATATCCTTCCATTCTTGGAGTAACCATCGATCAGTGTGTTATAGGTGATAACATCTAGTTCCATGCCAAGAGACCATATTTTCATGTAACTTCCTCACTTCATCCATATTACCAAGGAACAAGTATCCACCTATCGGTGTATTATAAGTACACACGTCAGGCTTCACACCCATGTGTACCATCAACTGGAATATATCTTGGGCTTCCATAACCCTTCCACTTTGGCAAAGGTTGTCCATAATTATCTTGAAGAACACATTACTGGATAGATGCCATGATTCAACATTTCAGAAAATAGTTCATAAACCTTCTCCCATTTGCCACAAGAACAAAAACCAATCAAAAGGGTGTTGAAAACTATGATATCAGGAGCTAATCCTTCCGTTATCATTTGATTGAATTGTAACATCATATCATCCATTCGGCCAATGTTGCAAAGCAAGTTTATTACCGTTCCATAGCTCGCTGCATTAGGGTTCAATCCTTGCTGCCGCATTTTTTTAAATATATGCATTGCTTCATCAACCATTTTTTCTTTAGAACATGCAAATATCAGTATGTGGTAGATATGGTGATGTGGTACAATACCATTTTCTACCATCAAATCAATGAGACAATGCATATCATGAAATGATCGTTCCATAGCATACCCATGAAGCAAAATGTTGTAGTTAGTAACAGTTGGTTTTTGGCCCAAACCGGTCATAGAATCAAAAATCTTCCTAGCTTCTGTGCATCTTCCACTCTTGCAAAGATAATCCGTTTGTACACTGTAAGTTACGACATTTGGTTGAACACCATTTCCAAACATTTCCCTCAAAACCTGATCCACCTCTCCGCACTGTCCTAAAGAATAATATCCATGTATTAGACTATTATATGTTCTATAATTTGGAAGAATACCTCTATCAAACATCTGTTGAAGAACCTCCTCAGCCATGTCCATCGCATGAACCTTGCACATGCCATAGATGATTGAGTTATAGGTCACAACATCCGGCGAAATCCCCGTCTGTAGCATTTCACAAAATAGGTTGTAAGCCTTGCCCATCGCACCCTCTTTCAACAGGACATAAACTATGATGTTATAGAACACCACACTAGGTTGGCAGCTACCTCCATCCTCAACCATCATGCAAATCAGCTCGAGTGCCTCTTAGATTCTCTTTTCATCGCAAAGACCCTTGAAAATAATGTTGTAGGAGACAACATTTGGCATGCAGTTAAACTCGAGCATTATTCGGAGTGCGATGTCCATTGCATAACCGATCATCTTCTCCACATAGGTGGCCTTGAGTAGGTGGCTGAAGGAGACAAGGGATTCCGACACAAGTCCCATCTTAATGATGTGGTGCATGGTAGCGAAACCAAGGTCCAAGTGACCCGCATGATAGCAGCAACCGGTGAAGATATTGTAGGTGAAGGCAGTCTGGGGCGCCGCCTTGGCCCTTGCGATGCGGTTGAAGATGGAGACACCAAGTGTACGGTAGTCATGACCAACAACAGCACAGAGGCAGTTGATGGCACGGACGGAGGAGGGCCCAGCAACCTGGAGCAATTCGTCGAACAGGTGGAGTGCATCCTCGGTGCCGATGTCTCCAGCATGGTACCGAGCCTTGATGTTCCGCTCCAAGATCCTTCTACCGACGGGGACAGCGCGACGACTCATAGCTCCACCTGGCCAGAAGAGCTCGTCGAGGGGGGAGGATGGAGCCGGCGCCGCTCACCACCTACCGCATCGATGCAGCCTGGGCATGAACCTGGGATTAGAAAGAGGGAAAGCAGATCAAGAAGGACGAGCTTGCTCCATGCTCGTCACCACTGTTCGCTGCTGGGATGCTCACCATCTAGCTGCAGCTGCTGTAGGAGGTAAAGGTGATGTACGGGGGATCTGGCTACCGGCGATTTGGTCGACACGGCCACAACATCGAGGGGGGCGAGGAAGAGGTCTCCGTGCTTGATGTCGCTTGAAGCTACATCGGTATTTCCCCAAAGAGGAAGGGATGATGCAGCACATCGGTGGTAGGTATTTCCCTCAGATATGAAACCAAGGTTATCGAACCAGTAGGAGAACCAAGCAACACAACGTAAACAGCCCCTGCACACAAAGAACAACAACTCACAAAAACCGACGTGTTAAAGGTGTTGTCAATCCCTTTCGGGGTACGATGCCTTAAGATAGGCAAAGGACGTGAGGTAAATTTGTAGGTGGGATAAATAGATCACGGAACAAATAAATTGCAGCAAGATATTTTTGTATTTTTTGGTTTAATAGATCTGAAAATAAACACAAGGAAAAAGTAGATCGCAAGGCAAATATATGAGAAAGAAGACCCGGGGGTCGTAGGTTTCACTAGTGGCTTCTCTCGAGAAAAATAGCAAACGGTGGGTGAACAAATTACTGTTGGGCAATTGATAGAACTTCAAATAATCATGACGATATCCAGGCAATGATCATTACATAGGCATCACGTCCAAGATTAGTAGAACCACTCCCGCCTGCATCTACTATTATTACTCCACACATTGACCGCTATCCAGCATGCATCTAGTGTATTAAGTTCATGAGAAAACGGAGTAATGCCATAAGAATGATGACATGATGTAGACAAGATCCATTTATCTATTGCGGCAGATATGGATCCCGTCTTTTCATCCTTAGTAGCAACGATACATATGTGTCGGTTCCCTTTCTGTCACTGGGATCAAGTAACGTAAGATCAAACCCACTACCGGGCACCTCTTCCCATTGCAAGATAAATAGATCAAGTTGTCCAAACAAAACCCAGATATCGGAGAAGAAATACGAGGCTATAAGATATCATGCATATAAGAGATCAAAATACTCAAATAACTTTCATGGATATAAAAAGATATAAGTGATCATAAACTCGAAGTTCATCAGATCCCAACAAACACAACACCAAAAGACTTACATCATATGGATCTCCAAGAGACCATTGTATTGATAATCAAGAGAGAGATGAAGCCATCTAGCTACTAACTACGGACCCGAAGGTCTACAAAGAACTACTCACGCATCATCCGAGAGGCACCAATGGAAGTGGTGAACCCTTCCATGATGGTGTCTAGATTGGATCTCGTGGTTCTGGACTCTGCGGCGGCTGGATGAAAATTTCGTCGACTCCTCTAGGGTTTCTGGAATATTGGGGTATTTATAGAGCAAAGAGTCGGTCCAGGGGGCACCCAAGGTGGGCACATCCCACCAGGGCATGCCTGGGCCTCCTGGCGCACCCTGGTGGGTTGTCCCCTCCTCGGGACTCCCCCCAGGTGCAACCAGGGCCTGTTGTGTTCCTTCTGGCCAATAAAAAATCATCGTAAATTGGTGTGGCATTTGGACTCCTTCTGATATTGATTTCCTGCGATGTAAAAAAGATGCAGAAAATAGCAACTGACACTTGGCACTATGTCAATAGGTTAGTACCAAAAAATGATATAAAATGACTATAAAATGATTATAAAACAACATGGAATAATAAAAAATTATAGATACGTTGGAGACGTATCAGCATCCCCAAGCTTAACTCCTGCTCGTCCTCAAGTAGGTAAGTGATAAAACAAAATTTTTGATGTGGAGTGCTGTTTATCATGTCATATCATATTCTTTTCTTCATAGCATGGACATTTGGACTTTTATGTGATTCAAAGCAATAGCCAGTTTTGACATAATAATTTAGATACTCAACCATGCAACCATGTCTTTCAAAATATCAATGCTAAAACAAGTTATCCCTATCCCATCATGCTGAAACATTGATCCATTCATGATACACACTCGAATATTAGCTACACCCAATACTTAAGTACGATCATATTGTCCCCTAGCTGGTGCTTTTATAAGAGAGGATGAAGACTCAATTTCAAAAATAAAAATTGCATAAAGTAAAAGAAATGCCCTTCGCGAAGGGATGTAGGGATTTGTAGAGGTGCCAGAGCTCAAAGCAAAAAAAGAGATAAAACATTTTGGGAGGTGTATCCATCCCACCAACGAAAATGACTTGGAGCATCCCAACACTTTCCATGCTAAATATATCATAGGCGGTTCCCAAACAGAAAATAAAGTTTATTCATTTTTCCACCATAACTTTCACTTTCCATGGCTAACCGTATCCACGGGTGCCCTCCATACCAACATCCAAGGAATTTATTATTTGACAACATAAAGTAAATTCATTTTTGCATTTCAGGACTGGGCATCCCTAATACCTTTGCCTTACTCTCGTGCAATGGCAGGTGAATAAACACTCATCATGAGAATAACACATCTAGCATGGAAAATATTAGCTACCCATTACCGTTCCGCAAGCGAAACAAACACACAAAAGAGAAGTTCATTTTGAAAATTAGAGATGGCACATGCAAATTTGCTTAGAATGGCAAAAGAATACCGCATATAGGTAGATATAGTGGACTCATGTGGTAAAACTGGTTTAAAGGATTTTGGATGCACAAGTAGAGGTCATACTTGGTGCAAAATGAAGGCTAGCAAAAAGATTGAGAAGCGACCAACCAAGAAATGAATAATCTCATAAGCAAGCATTAAGCATAATTAACACCGAATAATGCACCACAAGTAGGATATAATTTTCATTGCATGATTATTAACTTTTGTGCATGCATAGGGAATCACGAACCTTAACACCAATATTCTTACTAGAGGACAATAACTCATCAACATAACTAACATATCACATCATCATATCTCAAAACTATTAATAAGAATCAAGTTTATTTTGTCCAATGATCTTCATGACATATTTTTTCTTTCTTTATCCTTCTTGGATATCTATCACTTTGGGACTAATTTTCATGTGTTGCTTTTCATAAGCTCAAACAAATATAAGTGGAGATCATTAGCATAACATTTTTTTCTTTATCTCAAAATAATTTAAGTGAAGCAAGAGAGAATTTCTTAAAAATGTTACTAACTCTCAAATAAATCTAAGTGAAGCAAGAGATCATTTCTTCAAAATTACTAAGCACACCATGCTCGAAAAGATATAAGTGAAGCACTAGAGCAAGTCCATTGCTCATAAAAATTTAAGTGAAGCATAGAGAGAAATTCTAACAAGTCATGACATAATTTTGGCTCTCTCAAATAGGTGTGTCCAGCAAGTATTGATGACTTAAAACACAAAATAAAACAAGCAAAGACACATATCATACAAGACGCTCCAAGCAAAACACATATCACATGACGAATAAAAATATAGTCTCGAGTAAAATACCGATGATCGTTAGAAGAAAGAGGGGATGCCACTCGGGGGCATCCCCAAGTTTAGTTGGTTGCTCATTCTTGGATAATAGCTTGGGATGCCGGGGCATCCCCAAGCTTAGGCTCTTCTATCCTTCTTTCATCCATCGTAAGATAACCCCAAACTTGAAAACTTCAATCACACAAAACTCAAGAAAACCCTTGTGAGATCCGTTAGTAAAAGAAAGCAAACCACTACTATAAGTGTTGTGTGAAACCAATTTTTTTTTTATTATATCTACTGTATTCCAACTTTTCTATGGCAAAAAATCATCAAAGAAAACCATAGAGCCATCAAAATAAGCACACAACACAAAGAAAACAGAATCTGTCAAAACAGAACAGTCTGTAGTAATATGGAACTTTCGAATACTTCTGTAACTCCAAAATTCTACCAAATTAGGAAGACCAGCATAATTTTTATATTAATATTATGAAAAAAGAATCAGAGCAAAATCACTTTTCTTTGATTTATGATAATTATCTTCGTGAGCGCAAAGTTTCTGTCTTTTTAGCAAGATTAAACAACTATCACCCCAGAAGATCCTAAAGGCTTTACTTGGCACAAACACTAATTAGAACACAAAAACACAATCATAATAGTAGCATAATTTTGCTAACACTCAAGAACAGAAAGCAAAAAGAAAAAATAAATTTTATTCATTGGGTTGCCTCCCAACAAGCGCTATCGTTGTACGCCCTTAGCTAGGCATAAAGCAATGATCTAAGTTTTGTCATCCTTTTTCTTCTTAATTTTCTTAGAGGTATTTTAAACATGGGGTTTTGTAAACACAACATAAAACATATTATCCATGGAAACTTTAGCATTTCTTTGTTGGTTTTCATAATAGCCCCTTTGATTACCCGCAACAATCCAAGAGTAGTGTTGATTAACATTATTAAAAACTTGTTGGATATATCTAGAACGGGGACTTCCTTTTTAAGATTCTAATCAAAGATCTTATTATCCCCAAGCAGATGCCTTAGTGCATAATCACTATTGTAAAGAATTTCATCTATCACCGGTTTTTCACGATCCATACCATAAAAATCAAAGATTTCCCTAGCTTCCCGTATTATGTAGTCAAATTCATTTATAAGAACGAGAGTGGCCAACTTTTTGTCCCTAGGATTCTTTATGCCAGGGAGCTCAAAAAAAACAATCTTTGCAAAGTAGGATGGGTACGAATAAATTTACTTTCAAGTTTCAGAACTAGTGCTGAAATAGCATCCGCATAAGATCTAGTAGTTTTAAGTATAGGAGAATCATCAAGACTTAGATTCCCAACACAACTGAAAAATTCTTGAATACGTTCTTTTCCCATAACATTCCCTTGCCCCAAGATAAAGGTTTTAGCATCCAGATTGCCCATACGTGCAAATTTAGGAGTTAGGCCATCATCTGTAAGTGCCATACCGAAATCACCCATGATTGCAAGCAAAGGATAGATCCGATAAGAAAACGGCGAACGAAAAAAGAGAGGCGAATAAAACGACAAATTTTTGTGAAGTGGGGGAGAGGAAAACGAGAGGCAAATAATGTAAATTGCAAGGAGATGAGATTTATGATTAGGAACCTGGTTATGTTGAAGATCCTCCCCGGCAACAACGCCAAAAATTCATTTTAATGTCGCTTGAAGCAACGTTGGTATTTCCCCAAAGAGGAAGGGATGATGCAGCATAGCGGTGGTAGGTATTTCCCTCAGATATGAAACCAAGGTTATCAAACCAGTAGGAGAACCAAGCAACACAACGTAAACAACGCCTGCACACAAAGAACAACACCTCACAACCCAGCATGTTAAAGGGGTTGCCAATCCCTTTCGGGGTACGACGCCTCAAGGTAGGCAAAGGACGTGAGGTAAATTTGTAGATGGGATAAATAGATCATGGAACAAATAAATTGCAGCAAGGTATTTTTGTATTTTTTGGTTTAATAGATCTGAAAATAAACGCAAGGAAAAAGTAGATCGCAAGGCAAATATATGAGAAAGAAGACCTGGGGGGCGTAGGTTTCACTAGTGGCTTCTCTCGAGAAAAATAGCAAACGGCGGGTGAAAAATTTACTGTTGGGCAATTGATAGAACTTCAAATAATCATGACGATATCCAGGAAATGATCATTACATAGGCATCACGTCCAATATTAGTAGACTAACTCCTGCCTGCATCTACTACTATTACTCCACGCATTGACCGCTATCCAACTTGCATCTAGTGTATTAAGTTCATGAGGAAACAAAGTAATGCAATAAGAACGATGACATGATGTAGACAAGATCCGTTTATCTATTGCGGCAGATATGTATCCCGTATTTTTATCCTTAGTAGCAACAATACATACGTGTCGGTTCCCTTTCTATCACTGGGATCAAGCACCGTAAGATCGAACTCACTACCGGGCACCTATTCCCATTGCGAGATAAATAGATCAAGTTGTCCAAACAAAACCCAAATATCGGAGAAGAAATACGAGGCTATAAGAGATCACACATATAAGAGATCAAAGAACTCAAATAACTTTCATGGATATAAAAAGATATAAGTGATCATAAACTCGAAGTTCATCAGATCGCAACAAACACAACGCCAAAAGACTTACATCATATGGATCTCCAAGAGACCATTGTATTGATAATCAAGAGAGAGAGAGAGAGAGAGAGAGAGAGAGAGAGAGAGAGGAAGCCATCTAGCTACTAACTAGGGACCCGAAGGTTTACAAAGAACTACTCACGCATCATCGGAGAGGCACCAATGGAAGTGGGAGAACCCCTCCGTGATGGTGTCTAGATTGGATCTAGTGGTTCTGGACCCTGCGGCGGCTGGATGAAAATTTCATCGACTCCTCTAGGGTTTCTGGAATATTGGGGTATTTATAGAGGAAAGAGTCGGTCCAGGGGGCACCCGAGGTGGGCAGAACCCACCAGGGCACGCCTGGTCCTCCTGGCGTGCCCTGGTGGGTTGTCCCCTCCTCGGGACTCCCCCCAGGTGCAACCAGGGCCCATTGTGTTCCTTATGGCCCATCAAAATCATCATAAATTGGCGTGACATTTGGACTCCTTCTGATATTGATTTCCTGCAATGCAAAAAACATGCAGAAAATAGCAACTGGCACTTGGCACTATGTCAATAGGTTAGTACCAAAAAATGATATAAAATGACTATAAAACATCCAAGATTGATAATAAAACAACATGGAATAATAAAAAATTATATATACATTGGAGACGTATCAGTGCTCGGTGACGGCTGCGCCGACCCTGACATCGGTGAACGAGAGAAGACCCTTCATCGCCGCGCGCTGCATCCCTCACGCCAGTGAGTGTTGAGTATAATGTTTATTTAGGAAACATATGATAGTGTAGGATTTGTTCCTGCCTTGACTTGTAGTCCAAGATGACCATGTACTCCTATATATATGCCCATGAGGCTCAAGCAATACAACGAACAATTCCACCAATCCTTCTCTATTTCTTCTAACAGTGAGGATGACCCTCACCACTGGCTATTGTCCTGAAGCAGAGGGAGACAAGCCTCCCAGGCCGTTGGCTTCAAGAGGGCCTCAACGCCCGCGCCACTAGCCTGAGACCTTGGCTCTGTGAAGAAGTCGCCTTGCTGAATAAAAAATAATATTGGAGTGGGTTTTTGTTTTACATCATATGGGGCGGTCTTTATTTGGGGCGTTCTACGCGTCGGCCGGCGGATCTTTTCTGCCTCGCGCATCGTCTGATCCAGTGCGCTATCCATCTTTGCAACAAGAGTATTGTTTCAGAAACAACACAACTATTGCAACAAGAGATTTGTTTCAGAAACACATCGATGATTATTGCAACAAGAACTTTGTTTCAGAAACATTGGTGATGTTGCAAAGTATCTCTGCGTGTGATCCCTTCTTGCAACAAGACCTTTGTATCCAAAACACCATTGACTATTGCAACAAGAGCTTTGTTTCAGAAACATGACGTGCAAGGTTTGGACAGATCGAGCACGGAGGACTCTCCGACAGCAACAACGACGACGGAGAGGCCTTTGGCCATGCCACACATCGCTGGAACAACGATCGAGTTGTGCGGATCTCAATCGTCGATGTCGGGTGACGGCTTGCCTGATCTAAATGCAGGGAGGAGAGATGTGAGTGACAGAGCAGCCGCTTGCCAGAGCTCGACAGGTGAGGTGGCAAAGAAAAAAAGAAGGGATGGAAGTGGGGCGGCAAAGGCCGACTGTGGGAGTCCTGGATTAGGGGGTCCTCGAGCGTCCGGTCTACTGATGTGGGCCGGACTGATGGGACGTCAAGATACAAGACAGAAGATTATCTCCCGTGTCCGGTGGGGACTGTCACATGCGTGGATGGCAAGTATAGGTGTCCGAATATATTGTTCCTTTCTGTAAACCCTAAGCCCCTCCGATGTCTATATCAACCAGAGGGTTAGATCGGAGGCAGGATTATAACATTGCTAGGCTAGCTTTCTAGGGTTAGCCAAATCAATCTCGTGGTAGATCAACTCTTGTAACCCCTATACCCTCAAATATAATCAAGCAGGAGTGGGGTTTTACCTCCATTAAGAGGGCCCGAACCTAGGTAAACACTGTGTCCCTTCTCCATTGTTATTATTGATCCTTAGATGCACAACTTGGGCCCCCTACCCGAGATCTGCCGGTTTTGACACTGACATTGGTGCTTTCATTGGGAGCTCCACTGTATCATCGATAGGAGGATCGATGCGTCACCTTTTCGCTGACGGTGACGCTGTGTCTAGGGAAACCTTTCTTCCTGGACAGGTTTTTGTGTTTGGCGGCTTTGTGCTTTGAGCCAACTCGATCGGCCGCCTTGAGCAGGTCAATAGTTATGGCCCCGGCCACCAGATCAGCTTGGGAAACCTGAATTACATTGCTAACATCTGAGGAGACCTAGTCTTCATTGGGTTCGCGGCCTCGGCCGCCACTCTGTGTCCCATCCAAGAAGAATCTTCGGATCCCCTGTCAGATCCCATCCAGGGGTCAACACCCACCCAGGCCCTAGATCCGAGCCAGGTCTCATCGTCCGAAGACGGGAGCATAAGCCCCGCCGTACTTCTTCCCCTTATCGAACTTCCTACCGAAGACCCAGACGCAAGCTTAAACTTGCCTCTGGGCAACCATTCCAAACTGTCGAGGTATGCACTTAGTGGGTCCGATCAGGCGTTCCATGTCGAACACAGCTCGACAGACCCGCGGTTTCCGGTCCCACTCCCGCTCTTAGATGAAGCGTTGGGTCTGATGCAGTCTCTCGCCATCACGGAGGCTTTACCTCCGAACTGCACCCAGCTTGGACTAGGGGCTGAGAGAGGGGAATTTTATGCCCCACCCACCACCCACTTCATAGCCACTGTCGAGGACTTAACCGACATGCTGGATTATGCGTCCAAAGAAATCGACGGCATGGACGACGATGCCTATTCTGAACCAAGCCAAGTCCCACCCATCACGGGGCGTTGGACAGCCACCTCAACCTAGGATGTGTACATGGTGGACACTCCAAAGAACAACGAGGAGAACCCAAGCCCAGATGAGGATAGACCCGTCGATAAACCACCAAAGTGTCGATGTCAGCAGCGTCGCTCACGATCACGTCGGGCGAAGGATAGTAATACCAGCACCGGAGACAACGAGACTCCGAATGGCGCGAAAGACATCGAACACCTTATCGAGCCCACATCCGAACAGGACGAGCGGGAAGAAGGTGAGCACAGTCCTGAACGTGCTGACAACAAAGATGAGGAGGACAACAACTATATGCCAGAATCCGAAGAGGAGGTCAGCCTCGGTGATGAGGACTTCATTATCCCAGAGGAACCCCTTGACAAAGAATGCTTCAAGCGACAAATTATTGCTACAGCTCAGAGCCTGAAGAGGAAGCAACAACAGCTCAGAGAAGAGCAAGACACGCTGAACGAAAGGTGGACTAAGGTCCTGGCCGCTGAGGAATACAACCAAGAGCGACCTGTCAAAAGTTACCCTAGGCGCAAGCTATCAGTGTCAAAACCGGCAGATATCGGGTAGGGGGTCCTGAACTGTGCGTCTAAGGCTAATGGTAACAGGAGGCAGGGGACACGATGTTTACCCAGGTTCGGTCCCTCTCTATGGAGGTAATACCCTACTTCCTGCTTGATTGATCTTGATGAATATGAGTCTTACAAGAGTTGATCTACCACGAGATCGTAATGGCTAAACCCTAGAAGTCTAGCCAATGAAGTTATGATTGTCGTCCTACGGACTAAACCCTCCGGTTTATATAGACACCAGAGGGTTCTAGGGTTACACAAAGTTGGTTACAGAGAAAGGAATCTATATATCCGAATCTCCAAGCTTGCCTTCCACGCAAAGGAGAGTCCCATCTAGACACGGGACGAAGTCTTCTATCTTGTATCTTCATATTCCAACAGTCCGGCCAATGTATATAGTCCGGCTGTCCAAGGACCCCTTAGTCCAGGACTCCGTCAGTAGCCCCTGAACCAGGCTTCAATGACGATGAGTCCGGTGCGCAGATTGTCTTCGGCATTGCAAGGAGGGTTCCTTCTCCGAATACTCCAACATAGTCTTCTGAACATAGGAAACGTGTCCGGCTCTGCAAAACAATTACCACACACAACCGTAGAAAGTATAATATTTCACGAGTCTAATCCGCTAACAACTTTTTGTAGCGTGACATCACGCCACTGTCCGGTCATTATTCGAACAGTTTTTAGCCTGCCGCTCCATATTTCGAGGTGCGGTTTCATTGGCACATCTTGTCGAAGCAGATATCATGTCCCCTTATCATGGGATTTTCATCAATACGGGCATGGGTAACCCAACCGTGTCATCTACACGGCGCTTGGGGAATAGGCGGATTTTAGGCGAGGGGGAAGGCGCATGACCTTTGCTGTCTTTATAAGGGGATAAGGATTCATGCTCGTTCACCCACGCCTTCTCCTTCCTCTGCCCATCCATTCTCGAGCTCCAACGCCCAAGCTCTCACCTTCTCCGCCCAAAAAAGCACTCCAACCATGTCCTAATCCGGAGCTGGAGGCAAGTGGATGGCCTCTTCTATCAAGAAGAAGGACATCAAGGAGCTCCGGGAGGCCGGTTACCTGGCCAAGGAAATTGTTCATCAACTTCCGGTCAAGGGACAGATCGTCCCTACCCCAGAGCCCCATGAGAGGGTTGTGTTTCTCACACACTTCATCCGCGGGCTGGGGTTCCCTCTCCACCCATTCGTTCACAGACTGATGTTTTACTACGGGCTGGAATTCCATGATTTGGCCCCCAACTCTATCCTCAACATCTCGGCATTCATTATCGTGTGTGAGGCCTTTCTCCGCATCCCACCTCACTTCGGCCTATGGCTGAAGACCTTCAATGTCAAGCCCAAGGTGGTGAGCGGCCAACAAGATGAATGCGGGGGCTCCATGGTGGGCAAGATGCCCAAAGTCACCTGGCCCAAGGGCTCCTTTGTGGAGACGGTGAAGGGGTGGCAATTAGGTTGGTTCTACATCACCGGGCCGTGCGACACCAACTGGGCGGCGGCCCCCAAATTCCGATATGAAGTCTCGATGAGGCTCACCTCCTGGCAAGAGAAGGGCCTGCCTTGGGGCTCTCCGGACGAGCTGACAGCACTCCAGACGCACGTTCAGAATATGATAATCAAGAAAGTCAAGCTCGTCAACGTGGTCCAGGTTATGCTCGTCTGCCAGATTATTCCATGCCAACGGCGGACTTGCCACTTGTGGGAGTACGATCCGGCCAAGCACCAGACTTTGTTAGAACTCTTCGGCATGACGCACGAAGATATATGGAAGGTGCTTTTCAGGACTAATGAGGTGCCTCCAGCCACGGACGAGGATCGTGGGCACGACCTGACCCACCCTGCAAATCCGGTAAGTCCTTTCACGTTTTCAAGGTGTTCCCTTTACTCGCATATTAGAGGAAGGCATCTAAGTCTCTCTATCGATTATTTCAGGATTGGACAGAGATAGCGGAACAGATCTGTAACTCCCCGAATTCGATGCGCCAGGTGTCTGCCAGTTATTCGCCGTCGTTGCCATGTCATTTGCTTGCGTGTTGCATTTTTTCATGTCATCATGTGCATCTCATTTTGCATACGTGTTCGTTTCATGCATCCGAGCATTCTCCCCGTTGTCCGTTTTGCAATCCGGCACTCCTATGTCCTCCGGCGTTCCCCTTTTTGTTTCCTGTTGTGAGCGGGTGTTAAAACTTTTTCGGAATGGCCCGAGGTTTCCCAAGCGGCCTTGGTATAGCACCGGTAGACCGCCTATCAAGTTTCGTGCCATTTGGAGGTCGTTTGATACTCCAACGGTTAACCGGGGAACTGTAAAAGGCCCTCTTTGTATTGCAGCCCAACACCCTTCCAAAGTGGCCCAAAACCCATCCAAACCCCCTCCATGCTCTCGGTCGTTCGATCATGATCGTGTGGGCGAAAACCGCTCCTCATTTGGACTCTCCTAGCTCCCAGAAAGTATAAATATGCCCTCCCCGTCCAAATTCACGGATGAAATCCTAGCCCCTTCTTCCTCCGCGTGCCGGACACGTCCGCCCGGCGCCAGACACGTCCGCCCGGTGCCAGACACGTCCGCCGCCGCCCCCTCATCCAACCATAGTGCACCACCTATCCCGGGCTATCTCTCTCCTCCGCGCATCGCCGCCGGCCCGCCCAGGCCCGAGCGGGGCCCGCCCAAGCCCATCGGGGCCCGAGTGCGCGCCGCC